>NC_137620.1:44147440-44338641 GCF_963280865.1 Gymnoscopelus braueri | reverse complement strand
GGGTCCTAGGTTGCCTATAACAAAGAGATATAGTCATTAGACTCCGAGTTACATAACACCAGGTAAATGAGGAGGAGAATAAGTGGGGGGGTTCGCTTACCGCCTGTGCACCCGTCTGGTCAGCGTGGAGAGTCGGGCCATACTGAGGCAGAGACGGTGCTTTTGGTTTGTTGGTGCGCTCCCCAGCTGGGCGCCGCAGGTGCGCTCACTTCAGGCTGATTCCACAGGTAGACGGGCAGGTAGCGCCCGTTGATGACGCAACCCAGCTGGGGGGCGGGGGGGCGGGGCTTGGCTGGCCGTGCACCGCCCTCTGCCCCACTGATTCTCCCTGCTGAGGTGCTTACCTGGCAGGCGGTTGCCTAGCGACACCCCACAACACGCATACACAAATGCAAGTTTTATAGTTTTTAACCCATCAAGACCGGAGACCGATTCTGCAAATGCCTTCTAAATCTAAACTTTTTGTGCCAAGCAGCCCCCAAAATGATATTATGTATTTGGCCGCAGACCCCCCCATCTGAAAATGTTTTGTGTCAGGACACCCAGAAAATAAGATTCTGTTTTTTTTTTTTTTTTGCAAAATTATTCAAGAATTTTCAAAAATAGCAGAAAAAAATCCTTAGAGTTTTGTGAAAAACCTATGTTGCTATATAGCAAAAAATCTAAATTGACACCAATGCTATCCCGGTTTTAATTAAAAGTCTTAAACTTGTAATGTTTTTTTTTTTTCATACTGGAGGTCAAAGGAGAGGCAAAATATGGACGTATTTGGAAGGACAGTCAAGCCCTGGTGGATCTGAGATTATGAATTCACAAAATGCGAAAACAAAATACCGCCTACAAGCACCCAAATGGTTTCTTCAACGCTCTGAATCAGGGCCAGAGTTTGTGCATATGTTGACTTCTGTCTGTTTCACACAGTGCCCCTGTGGGTGATTGGTGGTGGGTTGGCAGATACCAGGGCCTGCATTGGCAGTCAACCAGCCATCAGCATAGTAAGCCTGGGAGAAGCTCCCAGTTCAGCCTTTTGTAATCCCATGACGTTGGTACCTGTTAGCTATGTATGTAGGTTGTGTGCCTTTATGTTGTGTGGAACGTATGTGGGAAGGTTCTGGTAGGGATGTGCTGCCCTTTCTTTTGATCCCCCTTTTATCCTGTATTTTTAATTAATTTAAATACACATTAATTTGTGTATTTATTTATTCATTTATTATTCACCTCATACTCTTTTTTGTATTTTTGTAATCATATGATGTAGGTGAAATAGTTGATCCATAAGGAAAACAAAATTTTATATATAGATAATTTTAATTATGCATTATTATTATTACTATGATGCATATCCTCCTTTAGGTTACTTTGTGTTACTCCACTAGACAGCCATAAGGTTCATAACATATGTACACATACTGTAGTACACTAGAGTCTCTTTAAGGACCTGCTGTCACTTCTGACACTAGCGTACTGCACTACTACTTCTGACAGATAGGTCCCCAATGTGTATTTCAAAAGTGGTTCCAAACTCATGGTGCTGAACTAGGTTGTGGTGTGAATCAGATGGTGCTTCAGTATGTTCTTTGTGTGTCTCTGTCCATGGTCCTGAAGTAGATTGGTGTGTGCATCACTGTCCATGGTGCTGAACTAGGTTGGTGTGTGCATCACTGTCCATGGTGCTGAACTAGGTTGTTGTGCTGATTGCTGTTCCTGGTGCTGTGCAGTTGTCTCCATTGCCGTTAAGCCCTACAGTTAAGGATGCCGGTATGTTAATCATGTGTTAGTCATTAAGTGATGTAATGTCAAGCTCTAATGGGTCAGACCGTATTTACAGTATAAACACACACACACACACACACACACACACACACACGCACACACACACACACACACACACACACACACACACACACACACACACACACACACACACACACACACACACACACATACACACACACACACACACACACACACACACACACACACACACACACACACACACACACAGACACGCGCACACACAGGGTCTCATGTGGCGTAATCCCTTTCTGCTCTATAATCACAGGTGATGTCGGCTTCGTAATGTATCTGTGTTCAGGAGGCACCCTGCTGGCTCAGTTCACAAGCTGTTTGAAACGCTGCCAAACAAATGCTGCCCCCAACCATCTCTCTTTCTCTCTCTCTCTCTCTCTCTCTCTCTCTCTCTCTCTCTCTCTCTCTCTCTCTCTCTCTCTCTCTCTCTCTCTCTCTCTCTCTCTCTCTCTCTCTCTCTCTCTCTCCACACCATATGCTTACATCTTACATTGCATTTAAATGACCAAGCGTTGCAAGACACAGTCGCTGGGGGGTTTCATTAGCCAAAAATAGCCATTCCACAAGCTCAAAAACAGGTTTATGTTACAACGCGTTGTAAGCTTAAGTAGATTATTTTTGTCAAAGAGATTTGGTTTAGACAGGAAAAAAGCCATCCAAGTACAGATCCAATCCAGGTCCAGTTTAAAAGTCTAGCAGGTTTAAGTGGTTAAATAGCATAACTGGCTGACGACAGTAAAATATTTTTCCTTTAAAAAAATGATCTTTTTACGGAACGAAGGAAGCCTTGTGGGGAATGTGTGTGTGTGGGTGTTTGAGCTGCTGTGATCATATGTGGATGCAGATGTAAACAAGCCTTTAAACCCAATGTCTGGGAAGACATGACATGTTACATAATTATGTAGACAGTCGTCTTCTTGCCTCATAGGGACAAGTCTCAGCTTGGCTTGGCTTCAAGTACCTTCACCTGTGACTTGCTAGTTACAGGTGCTAGTTTACACTACATTACATTACAGTCATTTAGCAGACACTTTTATCCAAAGCGACTTACAATAAGTGCATTCAACATAGGTAGGGAACAAAACTACTAATCACCAGAAGTCTTAAGTGCATTCTCTTCTAAAACAAGCAACATATAACAAGTATACCCAGCGCTAAGGTAAAAGTGCAATATATCAGCTACCTACTTTCTTAAACAGATGAGACAAAATCAAATGAGCAAGAGCTAAAACAACTAAGTGTATCAATAATAAACAAGATCCAATAAAACAAGAGCTCGTACAAATAATTGACAGCAAGTAGGCAAGGCTAAGTGGAAGGGTCAGGGTAGTGTTTCCTGAAGAGGTGGGTTTTCAGCCTGGTTTGCTAGTTTACTTGGCTTGCTATTATCCATCTTGCGAATGCAGAGACCCTCAGTCTCACCCCGGAGCTCTCTGGTCATCCCAGGGGTGAGACAAAAACCTTGCCATTTGTTGCCTATATTGGCCAGGGCTACTCCTTCCCCCTCAGAATTGTTTTTAAACATAAATTGAACCCTGAGGAGCAGTACCCTTGGTGGGGAGAGGTGAGCTTTACTTTGTTCAGTCCATTGGAAGATTGGACGAGTATGTGTAAGTGTTTTGCGTTTTGTTTCCTTGGGAAGTTTCGGTTGTCATTGCTTGTATTTAATTAAATTGATTGTCCTTGATTTGTAAAAATATATATATTGTTTGCTCTTTGTCTTTGTCATTGTTTTTAATTGTATGTATTGTCCTTGATGTGTATAACAAAAATATACATTTTTAGTACACTGACTGATAAAGTCTAGTTTAAACTCAAAAGTTCAGTGTCTTTCTCTCTCAGTCCGTTTCTCCCTCTAAGTCTCTCTCGCTTTCTCTTCCTCTCTCTGTGATACTAATGTTTCTCCCACACGAACACCCTCACTGTGCTGTTAGTAGCACCGTACCCTGTGCTGCCATGCCACATCAATTATGCTGATGTATGAAACACACACGCGAGCGCATGCGTGCGCAGACAATGACTGTGTAAGCGTTATACGTTTTTATGTTTTGCATTTACGCATGAACGCACTGTGAGGGCATTGTGAGGGCAATCACTGTATGTATTGCCGTATTTATATATCTTCTCTGTCGGGTGGAAACCTCATATGTCCAAAACTATTACTTTTCAGGATTCAAGTTCAAAAACATCAGAAGTAGCAGATCTACAAGCTCAAAACGCATCGCTTCGCGCCACGTTTCGAGCTTTCGGATCCGCTACAATAGAAAATGGATATAACTTTTGCCCAACAGCAATGATATACAGTACTTTGTCGCCTCAGCGTTCCCAGGGGTCTACACTTGACCCTCATCTCTTTTTGTCTGTCTTAACTCTTTGACTGCCAGAGTATTTTCATAAAGTACTCCTCCAGTGCCAGCGATTTTCGTGGTTTTTTGTTTTGTTATTTTATTATTTTATTTCCATATAGACTTGACTTGAAACTGACTTTTGAACTCATACGATCACCCACCACTAGAGAGCAGCATTGATCAGCTCTCTGAGTCTCCCACAGCTCTCTCAGCCAGTGCAACAGTCATTTTCATGAAACCGGATGTGAATGGTCTCATATTCTCTGATCGGCGAAAATTACGATGTGATACACGACGGCGATGACTGTTCGTCACCCAGACCATAGATTATAGAAAGGGAGGTCTCCGATCGTTTTTTATACTGTGTGAAAAACGGTATAAAACCCTATTCTAGCCAAAAATGACTGTGGAGAAGAAAAAAAAAACGGAAACGGAAATCGCGTCATAAAACCGGATGCAGTGGTGGGTGAAGTAAGTGGAACCTGAAACTTATAGTGATTCATTGCAGAACAGCGTGATCAGAGATTAAACAATGAACGGCCAACTGGACAAAGTAGCACTTGACGCGTTATCGTGTCGTCCGCAGTCAAAGAGTTAAACCTAAATATCTTTGCAGAAACTTGCTGAATGTTCACCTATTTTCTCACTATTATGACATATCCAGAATAGCTTAGGGATGCTATAGAGGGGTTGTTAGAATGCTGTAGGGGTCCATGTGGTTAAAGTTCACATGAAGCTCGTCCCAATTAGTGGCCCGTTCTTGTGTGAAAATGTGAGTATTTGCACTGAGTTTCTGGCACAAAACTGGGTTTCTGGCACACAGAAGTGCAAAAAACAGTGAAAATGAAGAGGTATATATTATCCAGCCGTTGGGGACAACATGGCTGGCGGTCACAGTCTTCATGTGAATATGAGTCATGAATCATGAAATATACAGGTATGGCTGTGATTTCACCCCGCACACACATATCCCAGCGGCAGTGGCGTCACGTTTTTCCTGGGCGATCCATTATTCATTGTTTAGTGAGGAGAAAAGCTCCTGCGGTCGCGCCAAATGATACAGACATGCTGTGCGTGTAATATAGCCGGCGCTTTTTATTGTGTACGTGTCATACGGTGCAGGCTGTCGATTACACATGACATGTTAAAAGGTTTCAGACCTCAGCCCTGTGTTTTGTGTTGTTTTCTCCTTAATGGAAATGTTTCTATTTACAGACTAGGGTGTTATTGTGTGTGTGTGTGTGTGTGCAGTGGTGGAAAAAGTACTCCAATTCTTTACTTAAGTAAAAGTACCAATACTGCAATATAGAAATACTCTGTTACAAGTAAAAGTCCAGAATTAAAAATGTACTTGAGTAAAAGTACAAAAGTATTGGCATCAAAATGTACTTAAAGTACCAAAAGTAAAAGTACTAAATGTTTGAAAATAGCCGATCTACAAGCTCACAACGCGTCGCGATGCGACGCGTTGTGAGCTGTTAGATCTGCTATTTTCAAATAGCCTAGGTATAAAATAGGGTTAAAGTGTTTAATGTATGTTTAATAATATAATAATTTATATCTGCAAAGTAACTAGTAACTAAAGTTTTCAAATAATTGTAGTGGAGTAAAAGTACAATATTTGCCTCTGAGATGTAGTGGAGTAGAAGTAAAAGTATTGGAAATTGGAAATACTCAAGTAAAATACAGATACCTCAAAATTGTACTTAAGTACAGTACTTAAGTAAATGTACTTAGTTACTTTCCACCACTCTGTGTGTGTGTGTGTGTGTGTGTGTGTGTGTGTGTGTGTGTGTGTGTGTGTGTGTGTGTGTGTGTGTGTGTGTGTGTGTGTGTGTGTGTGTGTGTGTGTGTGTGTCATACAGTGCATGCTTTCGATTAAGCACATGACACGTTAAAAGGTTTCAGACCTCAGTGCTGTGTTTTCGTTGTTTTCTCCTTGATGGAAATGTTTTGATTTACAGACTAGGGTGTTATTGTATACATGTCATACAGTGCATGCCGTTGATTAAGCACATGACACGTTAAAAGGTTTTCTAACCTCAGCGCTGTTGTGTTTTTGTCGTTTTCTTCTTGGTGGAAACGTTTCGATTTTATAGACTTTCTTTTCAAACTTCGGGATCACTTTGCTGCCGAGTCCTGGATTCCACACAAGGCAGATCTTAGATAGCTGTTATGACCCTAGAGCAGGGGTCTTCAACAGGGGGTCCGGGACCCCTAGGGGGTCCTCAGAGCTACTACAGGGGGTCCGCCAAATCTTTCTGTGATAGGATTTAGTTTTTTTTACATTAACCACTTGAGCCCTAGAATTCTTTTTCTGAGGGGAACATTATCTGAAAATAGCAGATCTACAAGCTCTCAACGGCTCGCGCTGCGAGGCGTTGAGAGCTTGTAGATCGGCAATTTTTGTCAAAGAGGCTATAGGTGTAGAGGGAAAAAAGAGCAGACTAAGTAAAAAAAATCACACCCTGTGTGAAGTGGGCGGTGTCTTCCTAGCTAACCACAATACTGAATGGAGTCAACCAATGATGTACAAAAAATAAATAACTATATAACTAAATAACTATAAATACATTTATTGAAACACTCTTTATGATGGACAAAACCATAACTTAAAAAAAACAAATTTATGGGTTTTTTTAAGTTATGGTTGCTTATATAGGACTATGCACATGTGTCATGTGACACTGGCCAATCACAGTCCTGAATAGATTGTGATTGGCCAATCACAGCGCAGGATAATTGTACAAATTTCCAAACCTCACTTTTAGGGGCGGTTTCACTGCCCAAGATATTTGTACATTTTTCCAAATCTCACTTATAGGGGCGGTTTCACCGCCCAAAAACAACTTTAATCACACAATGTTATACAATATAGAGGGGGTCCCTGCTTCATCTCTCTCTCAGCTAGGGGGTCCTTGGCCTGAAAACGTTGAGGACCCCTGCCCTAGAGTCATATTATGTATTTTCCTGTATGTGTTGCCCTGTGTATGTCTGTCTTCCCTCGTGTGTGTGTGTGTGTGTGTGTGTGTGTGTGTGTGTGTGTGTGTGTGTGTGTGTGTGTGTGTGTGTGCGTGCGTGCGTGTGTGCGTGTGTGCGTGTGTGCGTGTGTGCGTGTGTGCGTGTGTGTGTGTGTGTGTGTGTGTGTGTGTGTGTGTGTGTGTGTGTGTGTGTGTGTGTGTGTGTGTGTGTGCGTGTGTGTGTGTGGTGAGGAGAGACTGTCTGTTGAGTACCAGCCGGTGTGAATGAGTGGTGGCTGAGTGTCTGGCTGATTGCTAGGTGGAGCCTGCTGGTGATTGGCACCTAGTGACCAGGCTGGGGACTTATATCTCTTTGACTGCCAGATCAATAGTGTAATAGTGTGCCACTGCTGCCAGCAAAAAAAACAGCCATGTTACTGTACCTGTGAAAAATCATGGAATATTCTCTGTGACCGCCGTCCTCACGGAGATCGGCGCATCACACACACGGGGGGGGGGGGGGTTGTCGTGGTAGAGGAAAAGAAAATAATCTGGTCACGAATCACCATCCTCCATTCAAGAGCTGTAAATGGTGCATTTATAAAGCGCTTTTATCCAAAGCGCTTTACATAGATTGTGCATTACATTCACCCATTCACACACACACATTCATACACCGATGGCGGAGGAAACCACGCAAAGGCACCAACCTGCTCATCGGCAGTGGTGGAAAGTAACTAAGTACATTTACTTAAGTACTGTACTTAAGTAAAATGTTGAGGTATTTGTACTTGACTTGAGTATTTCCAATTTCCAATACTTTTACTTCTACTCCACTACATCTCAGAAGCAAATATTGTACTTTTACTCCACTACAATTATTTGAAAACTTTAGTTACTAGTTACTTTTCAGATATAAATTATGATGTTATGAAACATACATTAACCACTTTAGCCTTATTTTATACATAGGCTATTTGAAAATAGCAGATCTACAAGCTCACAACGCGTCGCATCGCGACGCGTTGTGAGCTTGTAGATCGGCTAT
This sequence comes from Gymnoscopelus braueri, assembly GCF_963280865.1. Lineage (NCBI taxonomy): Eukaryota > Metazoa > Chordata > Actinopteri > Myctophiformes > Myctophidae > Gymnoscopelus > Gymnoscopelus braueri. The sequence continues at coordinate 44,330,476 of NC_137620.1, read as the reverse complement.
TTTCAAATATTTAGTACTTTTACTTTTGGTACTTTAAGTACATTTTGATGCCAATACTTTTGTACTTTTACTTAAGTAATTTTTTTATTCTGGACTTTTACTTGTAACAGAGTATTTTTATATTTCAGTATTGGTACTTTTACTTAAGTAAATAATTTGAGTACTTTTTCCACCACTGCTCATCGGGAGCAATTAGGGGTTCAGCGTCTTGCTCAAGGACACTTCGACCCTAACTCTGGGGGGGAGACCGGGATCGAACTGGGAACCTCGCGGTTGACCATCCGGCCGCTCTACCGGCCCCTGAGCCACTGCCCCGCCCCCTTTTACTTCTAGTCCACTATATCTCGGATCCAAATATTGTATTTTTTACTCCACTACATTTATTTGAAAACTTTAGTAACTTGTAAGAGCCATGTGATTTCTGCTTCTCCTTCAATGACGTCACCGCGCGGCATGGTCAAGGCCAAGGTTGGCCAAGTAATTTAACCCTTTAAGACCGGGGGGACGCATCTGTGTAACCACTTTATCCAGATTTTATACTTTTGGCTATTCAAAAATAGCAGATATACAAGCTCATAGCGCGGCACCGAGTGCCGCGCTATGAGCTTGTAGATCTGCTATTTTTTTTTAAATCATGTTTTTTTTTTGCAAATCTTTGAATATATATCTATAAAGCAATTGTTTTTACTCAAATCTTTGCTTCTGGGGGTCCCTGGAAAAAATGTTTTTGAGATGGGGGTCCGCAGCCAAATACATATCGTTGTGGGGCTCCTTGACACTGACATTAATATTATAGCAACATAAGTGTTTCAGAAAACTGTTTTAAACTGATTTAGAAGACATTTGTAGAATCCCCAGAAGCAATAACATTTTAGCTAGAAATGCTCGCTTTAAATATATATATATTCAAAGATTTGCACAACATTTTTCACGATTTTTCAAAAATAGCAGATCTACAAGCTCATAGCGCGGCACTCGGTGCCGCGCTATGAGCTTGTATATCTGCTATTTTTGAATAGCCCAACGAAATCTAAAAATGACACACAGATGCGTTCTCAGGTCTTAAAGAGTTAACACGGTCTCTAATCAAGCACAGGTGTTGCTGATTGGCCGAGGCAAACAGTTTCTTGGCCGTGTTCATGAGGGCCGGTGGTCTGTGTGCTGTGCCATGCTCTGTTTAAAGGGATAGTTCACCCCCAAAATGACTCTTATTAGTCACCCCATGGAGACTTGAATTCATGGACCTTTTATTTAGTTTTTGACGCATTCCTAAGCCAATAATTTGATGACCGACCAAATTATTGGCTTAGGAATGCGACAAAAACTAAAAAAATATTCATGAATTTAAGTCTCCATGGGGTGACTAATCGATAGAAAAAAATGTCTTTTTTTGGGGTGAACTATCTCTTTAAGTTTGACTGTATATTTTGCTTTACTTGTGTATGCTGAGGTGAAGGACAACTCGTTACAGATATTACAGCCTTTTTGTTATGAACTCAACGGACATGTTTGGACATCAGTTTTATTGAGCATGCGTCGGCAACCATTATAGTGCTAAAGTTTAGGACGTTGTCTCTCTACAGGACTAAAGTTGTTAACCCATTAAGACCTGAAGCCGATTCTACAAATGTCTCCTAAATCCCAACAATATTCTGAAAAAAAAAAAAAAAACGTATGTTTCTATATCAGTGGCTCTCAAACTTTTCCATGTCAAATGATATGTATTTGGCCGCTGACCCCCATCTCTAAATATTTTGTTCCAGGGACCCCCCAGAAGCAAAGATTTGAGTTACAAATGTTCACTTTAAAACAATATATATTCAAAAATGTGCACACATTTTCACACTTGCTATTTTTGAATAGCCAAAGTGTAAAATAATGCTTTTTTTTTTGCTCAAATCAAAAAGTGACACAGATGCGTTGCAGGTCTGAATGGGTTAAAAGGGATTTCGATGCTGTATTGATGCTGACAGTCTCCCCATGCCCATGTCAGATAACTCATTAGAACTTTCATTTCCTGGCATTTCTGGGAAAAGTGAAGTGAAATGGCTCGTTTGCCATATGGCAAACAAGATGCGATCAAGCATTTCACAGAGTTTGGCAGTTTTTACTTGTTTGAACTTCTTCTCCATTCGTCTCTGGTTGTCATGGGAACTTTTTGACAGGTCTCAGGGCAGATAAACAGAAGACAGATTACCGCTGTCGCCGCGACCAATGGAGTGTAAATACCATGGACCCTGATGTACCAAGTCCTGTCCCACAGACGCACAAGACAGATTTCTGTACTCACATCACACACGCACGCACACACACATCAGTGGTGGAAAAAGTACACATATTATTTTGTCAAGTAAGAGTATCAATACTGCAATATAGAAATACTCTGTTACAAGGGAAATTCAGGAATTGAAAATGTACTTGAGTAAAAGTACAAAAGTATTGGCATAAAAATGTACTTAAAGTACCGAAAGTCAAAGTACTCAGCATGCAGAAATCTTCCATTTCATGTTTTCAAAATGTATGAAATCATTTGAAAATAGCAGATCTACAAGCTCACAACGCGTTGCATCACAACTCAAGTTGTGAGCTTGTAGATTGGCTGTTTTCAAAGAGCCGAAGTCTATATAGGGCTGAAGTAGTTAATGCATGTTTTGCAATAATATTTAAAATCTACAAAGTAACTAGTAACTAAAGTGGTCCAGTGATTGTAATTAAGTAAAAGTACCATATTTGCCTCTGAGATGTAATGGAGTAGAACGTTTTGAAATTTGGAAATTCTCTAATTAAGTAAAAATACCAAAAAATACCTCAAGTACAGTACTTGAGTAAATGTACTTAGTTACTTTCCACCACTGATAAATCAATAAGGAACTTTTTGGCTGAATGAGTTAGGAAGAAAGTTGTGACTTTGGGTGGATTCATTTGGAGCAACACAGGGGCAACTTGACACACACCCAACCCTCTCTGAAACCAATGTTCTCCTCTTCCTGTCCTGTCCAGTGGTAATAACATTATGACGTGTGTCTAGTTCCTGTCCCACGATATTTGTCTCCTTTAGCTGGACGTCCAACTGCAGCCTCAGTAATGGATCTGTCAATCATCACACCACATAACACAGCAAAGGATTAAACCATCAAGAGCGGGAAACGCATCTGTGTAACTTTTTAGATTTATTTGACTATTTAAAAAATAGCAGATATACAAGCTCACAGCGCAGCACCGAGTGCCGCGCTGTGAGCTTGTAGATCTGCGATTTTTGTTTGAAAAAATATCTTTGAATATAATATAGAAATGTTTTAAGGTAAAATGTGTAACTCAAATCTTTGCTTCTTGGGATTCTACAAATGTCTTCTAAATCCTAACAGTTTTTTTTTAATTATTATCTTATGTTGCTATAATATCAGTGGTTCTCAAAACTTTTTCATGTCAAGGACCCCCAAAATGATATGTATTTGGCCGCCGACCCCCATCTCAAAATATGTTGTTCCAGGGACCCCCAGAAGCAAAGATTTGAGTTAAAAATGTTTGCTTTAAAAATATACATACATATATTCAAGGATTTGCACACATTTTCACGATTTTTCAAAAAAGTAGCAGATCTAGTGCCGCGCTACGAGCTTGTAGATCTGCTGTTTTTGAATAGCCCAAACACATCTAAAATGACACGGATGCGTTCCGGGATTGAATGGGTTAAAACATGCCAAGATGACTGGCAGGGGGTGAGAGAGGATGGCAAGCTGTATGGGAGAGAGAGAGGAGGAGAGGAAGAGAAACACTGAGAGTGGGATGAAAGGATTAAGAGAGGGGGAGAGAGAGAGAGAGAGAGAGAGAGAGACAGGGAGGGAAACGATTATACAGTATGTCACTGAAATGAATTTCATTTATTTAGCCAGACAGAACGATTGATTTATTGATTGATTATGACCCCTCATTCCAACAAGAGTTTAGTTTCAGAGAGTGAGACAGAGAGAGTGAGACAGAGAGAGTGAGACAGAGAGAGTGAGACAGAGAGAGTGAGACAGACAGACAGACAGAGAGAGAGGGAAAGAGTCGGAAAGTGTAAAGAGAAAAAAAGAGCAGAGCACAAAAGACAGGCAGAGTGCAGTGCTCTGTGTGTGTGTGTGTGTGTGTGTGTGTGTGTGTGTGTGTGTGTGTGTGTGTGTGTGTGTGTGTGTGTGTGTGTGTGTGTGTGTGTGTGTGTGTGTGTGTGTGTGTGCGTGCGCGTGCATGTTAGAGTTGGGGAGATACCTTTCAATGTATTTCAACACAGCAGAAAAAAACACACACAATCACCAACACTAGTTATCATCTCCAAAGCGGTAAAAAGCTAAACTGTAACAGAACGTCTCTTTGACATTGACAAAAGTTGAACGTGTTGAAAATGAGTCATTTTCACTCTCTTTTGCTTTTGTTCTTTTTTTTTTGCTCCACTGGTAGTGTGTCTTTAATTATGTTCTAAGGCAGTGGTTTTCAAACGTTCTGTGCCCGAGGCACCATCAATGGGCAAGATGAGATCTCATGGCACACCTGTATTCAAAGGGAAGATAGCAGATCTACAATCTCACAACGGGTCCCATCCAAGGGGCCAGCTTCTGAGTTGTAAATTGAGGCTGTATAGGAAGTGACAGTTCATATGAATGGCCTGTAGTCTCGCTGTTTATTTTTTACCCTGGCTGGTGTCAGAACTAATTAGGCTCTATTCAAGCGGATAGGTTTTTGCTGAACTTTAGACTTGATTTTATTACCTCAGTAAACATTGTCATAAATACTATATGCTTCCAGTCGATAGTTTAAAGTCTCCTTTCAATCACCATGATGTGCGTTTATGGTCCCATTTATTTTAAAATTGATGATAAAGTAGGGTATGAAGTAGGAGGGGCGTGGCTACCTTGTGATGATTTGAATGACAAGCTACACAACCAATAGCCTTCATTCCCCCACCCCCGCCTCTGGTCCCAACCAAAAGCATGAATTCATTTCGGGTTTCTTATTTGCATATTCGGACCGGATAAAGAAAGATGCCGGACTTGAAATCGTTTAAAAAAATAAGCTTCATTTACGGTCTTAAGAGTCTATGGGCGTCACTTTCTTACTTACTTACTTATTCACTGAATGTACACCCGCTACTAGCTATGCCTTGTCCAGAAAATCATGAAAATATTAGATCTTCAAGCAACCAAAAAAACACAAGAAGTCATCCTTGGCATGCTGAGCGTTTTGGAAAGAGGTCGTCCTTGGCAGTGAAAGAGTTAAAATTCCTTACATTTTCACTTCACTGTCACCTGGGGACCCCCCCCCCCCCCCCCCCCCCCCAAAAAAAAAAAACATAGCGTCACCATCATTTTAACCACTTAGCTTTGGTTGTTGAAAAATAGCAGAAATACAAGCTCTTAGCGCGGCACCGAGTGCCACGCTATGAACTTGTAGATCTGCTATTTTTGAAAAATTCTTGAAAATGTGTGCATATTTTTAAATATATATATATATTTTTTTTTAAGCGAACATTTTTAACTCAAATCTTTGCTTCTGGGGGGTCCCTGGCACAAAACATTTTCAGATGGGGGTCCGCGGCCAGATGCATATCAATTTAGGGGTCCTTGGCATGAAAAAGGTTGAAAACTAGAGGACAAAACTTAAGTGATTGAGGAACTCTCATCTGAAAGATAAAGAGACAGCTGTGCCCTGGAGTCAAGCTGACTTTTGTCTCACTACGGCAGTACAGTGTCTCTGATTGGGCTTTATCACGTTGAAGACCACCAGCTGAACGGCAGCAGTGGGGGGGGGGGGGGGGGTCCTGATTGTGAAATTATAAATCTGTCCCTATACTGGGAGTCCTATAGAGCCAAGGACAAACCAAAAGCAATCACACTGTTTCTATTCCTTCAAGTCTCCAAATCATTAGGTGAGAAAGACTTTATGTTCAGAGGGATAGTTCACCACAAAAACTACTTTTTTTCCTGTCGATTAAGTCACCCCATGGAGAGTTGAAAAAAAAAAAAAAAGGCGCATTCCAACCCTTTAAGACCTGAGGCCGCTTCTAAATTTTTTTCACGATTTTTCAAAAATAGCAGATCTACAAGCTCATAGCGCGGCACTCGGTGCCGCGCTATGAGCTTGTATATCTGCTATTTTTGAATAGCCAAAGAAATCTAAAGTGACACAGATGCGTTCCAGGTATTAATGGGTTAAGCCAATAATTTGATGACCGGGCGGACCGGTATAGGCAGCGGTACCGGTAGGAGACACAAAGGAGACTCTTTGTGTCTCCTACCGGAACCGCTGCCGGTCATCAAATTATTGCCTTATTAATGCGACAAAAACTAAAAGATATCCATGAATTCAAGTCTCCATGGGGTGACTAATCGATAGGGGGGAAAAAAAGTCATTTTGGGGGTCAACCATCCCTTTAAACTCTGATTGGAACAACCTACCGGTAAATATTTGAACCATATCATCTTTAAATATGTTCAAAATGCACTGTTTTCTTTTAATATGATCTCTTGTACATGTCCGTAACCATTACACTACTGCAATGTATTTACTCTTTATATAGACTTTTATAAACAATGAACACATTTATAATTATGAATAACATAACTAACTAAATATTCCTTTAAATCAACTGTATGCTGACGTTGACAATGATATTTGACTCTGCGTGACACTTCCACATAAATGTGTGAAATAATGAATTTCCTGTCCAGGTATGATGAGTATTGAACGAAAAATAAACATAACATACTTGGGGATGTCAAGGGATTATATTGGTTAAAATATGGTTGAATATCTAACACCTAAATGTAGTGTACGGAAAAATATGTTTTGTTTTGTATTTGTTGATTATGGCCATTATGATTCATGTTCTGTTGACATGGTTCACTCATAGGGGGCGCTGTGGGGAAAAATCAGTAGATGTGGCAAAAGTTCCAGGAAGTGATCACTGTGGAAAGTTCCACAGGAAGTGATGTACCAGGAACAGCTATAAAAGTACAGGAAGTGAGGCGGCCAGGGCCTGGGGGTTCCATTTTAGGTATTGAAAAATAGTGTTTGGTGGTGTTTGAGAAAGAGACTCGTGGAAGTGTATACTAAACCAAAATCAGGAATTGGTAAACCACTGAGTAGTGTGGCCAGAGAACTTTGGGATGTGGAAGAAGAGAAGTTTGGTGGAGGAATATTTCTGAGTGTTTAGCTCTGAATCAATTCAGAGCTTTTGGACAAAGAACCCATGTGGCCTCCTGACTTGAAGGTTGGGTGAGTAATATATTCCCCCCCCCCCCCCCAATATATGCATTGCTATTTATTTGCTGACTTTGCGGATTACTGGGTTTTTGGAAAATAGAAGATCTACCATATTATAATATTTTGGATTACTTTTGGGAAACAATACTCATTGGAGACATTTAAAATAACTTTGCGTTGCGGGACCAAAGATCAGAGTTTGATCATTTTTCATTTGTATTTTGAAGGGTACTGATTGTTTAAGTGAATTGAATTATTATTTGATTGTTTGATTGAGATTGGCTCAGATAGGATACTGGAATTTGATTTCAAAAGCAACAGTTTTTGTCTTTTTGGTATGCATTACAGTTTGTTTACAGTATAAAGAATTACTGACACAGGTACAGGACCTTTATTTCTTGAATATAACTCACACATACACTTACGGTTCTGATTGTTATATCTGAACGATCTATCTTCTTGTGCTTGCTTAGCCTTGTGCTTACCCTGATTGTGTTGTCTTATGTGTTGTTTTTGGTCTGGTTGATATATCGACTTTTTGATGGCTGTTGGTAGGACATTCCACATTTTGATGCCACAAAAGTAGAATGAATTCATCCCCATGTTTGTGCCGAATCTGGGGGGAATAAGATCAGTGGAGCTCCCTCTGGTGTTGTGCCCGTGGGCGTTCCTCACTCTTTTGAAGTAGTTTGACAGGTACATGAGCACTGGTCCCTTGGTAGCCCCTTTCGGGACCCTGTTTACCTTTTTTATATTTGGGAAGGCGGTATCCAGGGTCCCTTGTCGCTCAAAACACTCTCTCTCGTACTGGCGGCTACCACTGTCTGGTCTCGGGCTAATAGCTCGTCGCTTAGAAGTTGCAGAGATTTCTCAAAGGTACCAACAAGAGCAATACTAACGCGCCAGAAAGCTGCATTAATCCGCACGGATCGGCGATGCCGTTTAACATTTTTAATAATTTAGTAAAACTTAAGCTCCTCTCTCACACTCTGCTCCACTGCCCATGTCCCGCCTCCCCGCGGTGACTGACAAGCTGCGCGTCCAACGCATAACTCTATGGTCCTACGTTACTGCCTCTGATTGGCGAGCTCCTACATGCTTGCATGACAATCACAAGTGTGAGAGAGGAGCTTAAGTTTCAATGCAAAAAACAGTAACTGAGTTACAGCTGTTTTTCTGAAAATCCCATCGCCAGGGCGGGCGGAAGTGACGTTTTTTGGAACGATGTCTCATCCACATGCTTCTTCTCTGAGTGACGATGGATCATCCCAGAGCTGTGTTACGGTGCCTAAAACAGCGTGCCTGATTTTTGTAATGGAACGACTTTATGCGTGTTGGCGGGCAAGTGCGCTTTTTAATAGAATGACTTAATGCGTGTTGGCGGGCAAGTGCGCTATTTAATAGAACGACTTTATGCCTGTATGGCAGGAATTGAGTTAAGTCCATATTTGGGTGTAGCAATATACTACAAGAGTTAGTATATTTAGTATGTAAATGTATGCTAATAGCGTCCTCAAAGTGCGTTGAGGGACCTTCGGGGTTCCTAGAAGGTGGTCCAAATGGGCCTTTACAGGTCTGTAACTCTGAGACTCAAAGTTATGGGGGTCCTTTGGAAATAAAACAGTTTCAGAACCACTGTACTGGTGACACTGTGGCACTTATGTACCACAGCCATAGTGTCATAGCAAATGAGTGTCAAACATATTCTGAAGAAGGTTCTGGAGACTGACATTCAGTAAGTGGGTCTACATAAGACACAATTATAGGACACAATTATAATGCTATTTAAAAACTAAATCTAACATTTGTCACAGACATGGACATGCCTTGTATGGACAGCCTGAGGCAACATTAACCCATTAAGACCGGGCACGCATCTGTGTCATTTTAGGATGTCTTTGGGCTATTCAAAAAATAGCAGATCTACAAGCTCATAGCGCGGCACCGAGTGCCGTGCCGCGCTATGAGCTTGTAGATCTGCTATTTTTGGAGAAAAAAAATGTGAATGTGTGCAAATCTTTCACTATATCAAGTTTTAAAGTGAAGAATCTTTACTCAGATCTGTGCTTCTGGGGGTCCCTGGAACAACATATTTTGAGATGGGGGTCCGCGGCCAAGTACGTATCATTTTGGGGGTCCTTGACATGGAAAAGTTGGAGCACCACTGATACAGCAACATACGGTTTTTTTTAAAAACTGTTTGTAGAATATATATTCAAAGATTTGCACACATTTTCACGATTAAAAAAGAATAGCAGATCTACAAGCTTGTATATATGCTATTTTTTGAATAGCCAAAGAAATCAAAACAATGACATCGGATGCGTTCCCGGTCTTAATGGGTTAACATGTGACGTGAATGACAGCAAATGAGGACGTGATGTTAGGAACGCCACGCACACAGTCACAGTCATTAATCAAGAGGGGATAAATAGCCTGTGGACCAGAGCCACTGGCCACTGTAGACATGGTGTGTGTCAGGTCCTTAACCCTGTAAGACCGGGAAAGCATAATTTGTGTCATTTTAAGATTTCTTTGGCTATTCAAAAAAATTGCAGATCTACAAGCTCATAGCCTCGATCTCCAGGCTTTTATTGTTTAGTGTTGCTAAAAAATAAAAGCCTGGCCCAGCCCGTCTGTGTACTCGGTATGAGGAAGTGTTTCACTTCCCAACCAACCAGAGTGCAGTGGGCGTCGCTCGTAATGTTGTGTTAACGGGGCGGGGGTTGACGGACAGATCGGTGAACCAATGGGATCAGCCGCAAACTCTCGCCGGCTCTTTACACCCGCCCCTCTATACACGAAATCAGGAGCGTTGGGGCAGTCTAACAAGCTCATAGCGTGGCACCGAGTGCCGCGCTATGAGCTTGTAGATCTGCAATTTATTTTAAATCGTGAACATTTGTGCAAATATTGGAATATATATTTTTTAAAGCGAACATTTGTAAAATATTTAGTTCCAGGGACTCCCAGATGCAAAGATTTGAGTTACAAATGTCCGGTTAAGAAAGAAAAAGTTGCACACATTTTCATGATTTTTCTAAAATAGCAGATCCTACAAGCTCATAGCGCGCCACTCTGTGCCGTGCTACGAGCTTTTGTATATCTGCTATTTTTGAATAGCCCAAAGAAATCTAAAAATGACACACGTGCTGCGTTGCCGGTCTTAATGGGTTAAAGACAGAGTTGTTATTGCTGGAAATGCAAAAGAAAAAAATTTGAAAACCAGGTACCTGTGTTATAAGAAAGCTTCTGTGTCACTTTAGATTTCTTTGGCTATTCAAAAATAGCAGATCTACAAGCTCATAGCCGCGCTATGAGCTTGTAGATCTGCTATTTTTTTTTTATCTTGAACATGTGTGTAAATCTTTGAATATATATTCTACAAACAGTTTTTTGAAAAAACGTATGTTGCTGTATCAGTGGTGCTCCAACTTTTCCACGTCGAGGACCCCCAAAATGATATGTATTTGGCCGCGGACCCCTATCTCAAAATACGTTGTTCCAGGGACCCCCAGAAGGACAAAAAAATAGCAGATCTACAAGATCATAGCGTGGCACTCGGTGTCGCTCTATGAGCTTGTAGATATGCTATTTTTGAATAGCCAAAGACGTCCTAAAATGACACAGATGCGTTCCTGGTCTTAAAGGGTTAAACAATTAATATGTTTAATACATGCTGAAATTGTTGTCTGACCCACCACCTACATTTTTACCAGCTTGCAAGCTGGTCTAAGAAGAGACTGACCTACTAGTCATCCGTGTGTTCGACATATTCGCGACATGTTTTCATTCATTGGCTGTCCTTTAAGCCAAAGGGGATACTTTCCCATACTCTGAACGGGCGGTCTCGTCCTCCCAAGCTATGGTACTAGACACCCCTCTCGCCTCTATGGGTACTATACACGCCTGCCGTCGGTTCAAATCGCCACGCATACACGGCAACACACACACACACACACACACACACACACACACACACACACACACACACACACACACACACACACACACACACACTCACACTCACACTCACACTCACACACACAGAGAGAAAAAAGCAAGCAAGCTGGTATACATGACTGAGTCTTGTTTATAATATGTTGGGGTTAATTGTTACAGTTCTGGTAAGCGACAACTGGACACCAGCACAGAATATGTCGCCCCGGATTTGGAGAGAGAGGTGGAAATGAGAGAAAACTTGTGCAAAAAAAAGATTGAGGCTGAATATATATACTGTAATTAATGGAAGAAATTTAATTAGTGGATGAGCTTGTAGATCTACTATTTTTGAAAAATCGTGAAAATATTTGAATATATATATATTTTTAAGGGCATTTTTTTACTCAAATATTTGCTTCTGGGGGTCCTTATTACAAAAATATTTTGAAATGGGGGTCCGCGGCAAAATATATATAATTTGGGGGGTCCTTGACATGAAAAACGTATATACCACCGATATAAAAACACATGTTTTTCAAAAAACTGTTAGGATTTAGAAGACATTTGTAGAATCCCCCCAGAAGCAAAGATTTGAGTTACAAATGTTCGCTTTAAAAAATATATATTATTCAAAGATTTGCACACATTTTCAAAACATTTTCAAAAATAGCAGATCTACAAGCTCATAGCTTGTAGATCTAGCTAGCCAATCACAGTGCTGAATAGAGTCAGCCAATAGAGTCAGCCAATCACAGTGCAGGAAAGTGGGCCAAGTGGGCCAATCACAGTGCAGGAAACTAATACTAATGAGGTGTCCCAACCCCACTTATAGGGGCGGCTACACCGCCCAAAAATGACACAGATGCGTTCCCGGGCTTTAATGGGATAAAGCTCATTCCAGTGAGTGTGAAAGGGGGGATTCAGACAGATGAATCTAATTATCCCCACCACAAAGTGACTGGTTGAATGGGTATCAGGCCTTGGATGTTCCAGTCACCACGGACCACCTAACTCTTTGAAGTCCTCCAGGGTAACGTGACAATTTGGCAGATCGAGCCACACTTTTGGCAAGGAGAACGAGACCGGCAAAAACGAATCTCGCAAAGGCTTTCTTTCCGTCCCTAACCCATCAGGCCAATTAATTTGACTGTTTGGAAGCCGAGAAGGCCCTGTCACCCCAGGTTTGTTTCTCTGTCCAGGGGATGTCCAGGAGGTTGGCATCACCAGACCTTTTTTTTTATTAAAGATATTTGTTTTGGCTTTTTGCCTTTATTGATAGATTACAGTAGGCTGACAGGAAATGGTGGGAGAGATGGGCGGGGGGTCAGCCTAGGTGCCCAGGCGGTTACGCCGACCGGGGGGGGCGGGGGGGGGGGCGTTGTGTTGGAGGAGTTCAGAGAGGTAGCGGGGAGCCTAATCGAAAATCCGTCCTGCTTCATATTGCATAGAACAAGCTGTGTGTGTGTGTGTGTGTGTGTGTGTGTGTGTGTGTGTGTGTGTGTGTGTGTGTGTGTGTGTGTGTGTGTGTGTGTGCGTGTGCGTGCGTGCGTGCGCGCGCGCGCATCACAGTGGTATGTCTCACACATCAATGTCACCTTGTGATTGAGTTCTCAACAGCCCACATGCAGCAACAACAGCTCCTATAGACCATATTGCATAAACATTACATTTTATGACACGAGACAAAGTGAGAGACAAGATGAATAGGGATTGTGGTGACCCCCATGCCATTCCTCTATCCTCGTAAACCACCCCCCCCCCCCCCCGCCCCCGGAAATAGCATTTGCATTTGATTTGGGGGTGGTTTACGAGGCTACCGTTCCTCTACCAAGACCCCAAATTTCCATTTGCAGACTAGATATCTCTAAATTGAATTGGGAAGATTCCTATGAAACTACCTGGGGAGAGTACGACCGTAAAAGTTACATCAAGGGTCGATAAGAAAATACAACTTCTAGCTAGAATATCCATATATATAGATAGTGTTCTTCAAATATTATCAGGGGAAATCATTCAATCAATGCAATTTTGAATCCTCGTACGCTATAGCATTAAGATTATTAAAAATAAGCTATAAATAAATTAGTTTAGGTTTGGATTACACACATTTACACTCAAGGGACCATAATTGGATTTTTTTTATAACTTTGACTGATAAGTACAAATTTAAGTACATGCATTTTATCAATGAAAAGATCGATCGATCGATCGATCAAATTGTACCAGCATGGACTACTCCTGTACAGTTAACTTAATGCTGGCACACAAACCCACATTATTGCCTCCGAGACTATATTTTGTGTGTGTATTTGTGTGTGTTTGTATGTGTGTGTGTTCGTCCGTCCGTCCATCTGTGTACAGCTAATCTCCGGCACCGTTGGACAGATCGCCATCAAACTGTGTGCAAACACTCCCTGGAGTGGAGGCCAGAGCAGAACCTCTGCGCCAAATCGTTCACATCAGCCTGTTATAGCGCCACCAGGTGGCCGCTTTTTGCTAAACCATTTTTTAGCTATTACTCATACAGATTCTGTCCAAACATCATGCAAATCGGTACACATTATCTCCATAGTCATGTCATCAAGATGGACCTGGACGATTTTTCGTATTTCATCCTGATTGGCTAAGATTGACTACCACCTGGACTGGTGGAGACCTGTGCTCTGAGGAACATATTTTTCTGGTGTTATTACCTGCATCTATGCATGATATGCTTTGCAGTTTAATGAAGTGGGCCACTTTCATACTCAGAGAACGTGCGTGCGTGTTACAGTGCGTGCGTGTCACAGGGGTATGTCTCACACAATGTCACCTTGTGATTGAGTTCTCAGCAGCCCACATGCAGCAACAACAGCTCCTATAGACCATATTGCATAAACATTACATTTTATGACACGAGACACGAGACAAAGTGAGAGACCAGATGAATAGGGATTTTGGGGACCTCATGCCATTCCTCCACCAAGACCCCACATTTATATTTGCAGACAAAGATATCTCAAAATTGAATTGGGATTGGGAAGATTGCAATGAAACTACCTGGGGAGAGTATGACAGTAAAAGTCATCTCAAGGGTCAATACAAAAAATACTACTTCTAGCTAGAATATCCAAAATATCCATATATATAGATAGTGTTCCTCAAATACTAGCAGGGGAAATTGTTCAATCAATGCAATATGCAATTGATGGGACACTTTCACTCTCAACCCGTTCAACACACGCATGCAGGCAAGTTATGTTTACATTTTTTGCAGTGGTGTAAAGTAACTAAGTACATTTACTCAAGTGCTGTTCTATTTTGAGGTACTTTTACTTTACTGGAGTATTTCCAAGTGACTATACTTTTACTTCTACTCCACTACATCTCGGAGGCAAATATTGTACTTTTACTCCATTATTTGAAAACTTTAGTTACTAGTTACTTTGCAGATATAAATCATTACATTATAAAACATACATTAACCACTTTAGCCCTATTTTAGACCTAGGCTATTTGAAAATAGACGATCTACAAGCTCACAACGTGTCGCATCGCGACGCGTTGTGAGCTTGTAGATCGGCTATTTTCAAACATTTTAGTTCTTTTACCTTTGGTACTTTAAGTACATTTACTTTTGTACTTTTACTCAAGTAAATTTTGAATTCCGGTCTTTCACTCGTAACAGAGTACTTCTACATTGCAGTATTGATGCTTTTACTTATGTAAAACATTTGAGTACTTTTCCCACCACTGCATTTGTGGATATGAGCACGCAGATAAAAGTCTTGTCTGCTTTATAACATCCCTTTGAAGTCCGCGACATGGTGCCTATGCCTATGGCGCAATCACACAGATGCAGAGTGTGAGTGTGATTGCACCATAGGCATAGGCACCATGTCACTCACACTCTGCGTGTGATTGCCTGAATGGAGACGGGGCGACTCTTCAGCTGCAGCTATTCAGTAATCTAGCCCTGTACTCTGCCCTGCCTTTCACACCTTGTCAGATCAGAGGAGTGTGTAGTGCTCTCTATGTGAACTCTTATAGAACCAGCCGTCTCGTCTCCCGCCTGGACTACTGCAACTCCCTCCTCGCTGGTGCTCCGGGCATCTGCCATCAGACCTCTGGAGCTTGTTCAGAAAGCTGCGGCTCGTCTGGTGTTCAACCGACCCAAGTTCTCCCACACAACTATCCTTCTCCGTTCTCTACACTGGCTCCCCGTAGCGGCTCGCATCCAGTTTAAAACCCTGGTGCTAGCCTATAGGGCAGTGAAAAGAACAGCTCCTTCTTACCTCCGGGCTATGGTCGATGCCTACACCCCTGCCCGACCACTTCGGTCTGCCACCTCGGGGCGACTGACTGCCTCGTCACTCAAGGGTCCTTCTGACCGATCCACACGGTCACAACTTTTTTCTGATCTGGCCCCACAGTGGTGGAATGAACTTCCCACTGATGTCAGGACAGCAGAGTCACTGCCCATCTTTCGCCCGCAGGCTGAAAACCCACCTCTTCAGGAAACACTACCCTTACTCTTTGCCTGGCCTACTTATTGTTAACTAGTTGTACGAACGCTTGTTTTATTGTTTTATTGGATCTTGTTTAGTCGATACAATTATTTGTTTTAGCTCATGCTCATTTGATTTAGCTATTTTGTCTCATCTGTTTAAGGAAGTAGGTAGCTGATATATTGCACTTTTACCTTAGCGCTAGGTATACTCTTGGTTGCTTGTTTTTGCAGAAAATGCACTTAAGACTTCTGGTGATTAGTAGTTTTCATTCCCTACCTATGTTGAATGCACTTATTGTAAGTCGCTTTGGATAAAAGCGTCTGCTAAATGACTGTAACGTAATGTCTGCCTGTTCCTGAACCTCGTCTGGTATGCCTGCTAGTGGTGGGAAAAAAAAGGTTCATTTCAGTGAATGAACGATTTCGTTCACGTTCATGGCAATGATTCGTTCAAATGATTTGTTCAAGTTCTCGTTCAGTATCGCTATTTTCTAGCGTTCAAAATGTACTCGAGTAAAAGTACAAAAGTATTGGCATCAAAATCACGATGCGACGCGTTGTGAGCTTGTAGATCTGCTATTTTCAAATAGCCTAGGTATAAAATAGGGCTAAAGTGGTTAATGTATGTTTTATAATGTGTGTAAAACACCGTCGCGGGAGCGTTTTTTTAACGTCGCACGTGAACGTAACAGTTTCAGAAAGTGAATGAGCTCATTCACGGCAAATGAAAAAAGCTGTCTCGTCTGCCTGTTCCTGAACCTCGTCTTGTATGCCTGCTCATCTCGTCTTGTTGTTTGTTCGTGTTTTCCTGGACTTCAGTTCAATTCGGTAGTGATGTGTCGTTCATGATCGATTCGTTCAAAAGAACTAGTTAATTTGCCGCGAACGTGAACGAGCTCGTTCACTTTCTGAAACTGTTACGTTCACGCGCGACGTAAAATAAAAACGCTCCCGCGATGGTGTTTTACACACATTATAAAACATACATTAACCACTTTAGCCCTATTTCATACCTAGGCTATTTGAAAATAGCAGATCTACAAGCTCACAACGCGTCGCATCGCGACGCGTTGTGAGCTTGTAGATCGGCTATTTTCAAATATGTTAGCACTTTTACTTTTGGTACTTTAAGTATATTTTGATACTTTTGTACTTTTACTCGAGTACATTCTGAACGCTAGAAAATAGCGCTACTGAACCCGCTCCTTTGGTAACCCGTCCAGAAGGAAGCACGCACATCCCAACACAAACTTTCCAGGTGCTGAACAACAATATACATACTTAGGAGGAAAAGGAAGTGAAGTTCGCACACTGTAGCTCCCCAGTAGAAAATGTATTTAGTAGTACGAACAACGTTTGGACCACTGGTGGGTCTTCATCAGGTCTCAAGTAGGCTGCCCTATAGCGAGTCTCATATCTGGCATAGAGGGGCGGGTTTAACATCTCCGGTGAGAGAATGCGCGTGATCCCATTGGTTCACCGATCAGTCCGTCAGCCCCCGCCCCGCCCCGCGCCCCTCCTCCCCCCCAATGTGTAGCATTGATGAGCCCTGACGTCACAACATTTGGAGCGACGCCCACTGCACTCCGGTTGGTTGGGGAAATTAAACACTTCCTATTCCAGGACAAGGAACAAGGCTGGTCCAGGCTCTTATTGTTTAGCAAAAATAAAAAATGAAAGGCTAGGTCTCAAGAGGTCATCAGGTCTGAGACTTGATGAAGACCCACAGTGGTCCAAACATTGTTTGTACTAAATCATTTTTCCACTGGGAGCTACCGTGTGCGAACTTCCCTTCTTTCTCCTTTTGTGCTTTTTGACTTTTGCATTTTTAGCTTTTAGCCAGGCCGGTAGTGATGAGCGGACCGACCCGTAACCCGCGGGTCCCGCGGGTCAACCCTCGGCGCGGGTGGTCGAGTCAGGATTTCAGAGGCAATTATGCGGGCTGCGGGTGAGCGGGTCAGTCGCTCTCACACAAAAAAATAAAATAAAAAACTATTTTGAACAACATGCTTTAGCCCATGACAATGTTGTGCTACTGTAGACATTTAAAGCAACTTTGGGTACTTAAAAGAGCGCTATATAAATCTGAGCTATTATGATGATGATTATCTTTTTTTTCCCACCGCGGGTCGCGGGCGGGTTGAGCCATAGATTTATATATGGGTTCGCGGGGCGGGTTGGGGGGCGGGTCTTGAAAAAACCCAACCCGCACATCACTACTGGCCGGTAATTACAAGTCTTAATCGATTGACTAATCTGTCTCTGAGTTTTTGAGAGTGTGTGTAACACTCTCTGAGAAACACCCTGTCCGTTTGTGGGATGTGTTTAGACTGAATTGTGGGCGTGCACTTCTGTTCATATATATATATACGGTGGGGGCGTGGCTGTGGAAAAGGGGCGTTTGGTAAAAAAAAGAATCTGCAACGCGTCATGATTGGTTGCCATGTCTGCTTATTGTAAGTGACATTGCCCTTGTTTTTCTGTGAAGGTGCTTGTAAAGACTGGTGGTTGCGGTTTGTCCCTGTTTCTAAAACGTTGTTGATATTTGGTATGAGTTATTGGTTGATATATTTCACACACACTCTCACATTGGATAAGTTAGTTCAATTGGTCCATATGACATGGCATGACATGACATCAGTGGTGTAAAGTAACTACAGTAAGTAGTACAAGTACATTTACTCAAGTACTGCACTCAAGTACACTTTTGAGGATTTTTTTAAACTTTACTGGAGTATTAATCATTTTCTATACTTTTACTTCTACTACATCTCAGAGGCAAATATTGTACTTTTACTCCACTACAATTATTTGAAAACTTTAGTTACTAGTTACTTTTCAGATATAAATTATGATATCACAAAACATACATTAACCACTTCAGCCCCTATTGTATACATAGGCTATTTGAAAATAGCAGATCTACAAGCTCACAACGCGTCGCATCTTGTGAGCTTGTAGATCTGCTATTTTCAAACGTTTTAGTACTTTTACTTTCGGTACTCTAAGTACATTTTGATGCCAATACTTTTGTTCTTTTACTCTGGACTTTTACTTGTAACAGAGTATTTCTATATTGCAGTATTGATACTTTTTCCATCACTGCATGGCATGGACGTCCCTTTGTTCTATTAGATTTTAGTCTGGTATGTGGGTCATTCAATCTTGCTTTCATTCACTTTTAACCATGGCATCCCCCTGTTCTGGGCAGTCATTATACCGTCCAAAATTGTAAAGAATAATCCAATTATTTTCCTTTTCAAAATGGTGAACAAAGCACTGCCTGAGGGAGATGCGATTATCAAATACAATCTGGTTTTATTTCCTTACACAGAACTTGACAGAATGACAGGTACATTGAATTGCTCGACATGCTGTCTCCCTGCACTGATGCAAAGCACAAACAAATCATCTTTCCTGTCATAGCAGGCCTCGTGTACACAACAAGCTATACAACGCACTTTTTAATCAAAGCGAGCCATCCTCCTCTGAGCTGGAAAAATAGCCGTCTCAGCTCAAAGAACATTTGTCTCTATATATACAGCCATGTGCACTGGTCTCTACATACAGCCATGTGCACTGGTCTCTACATACAGCCATGTGCACTGGTCTCTACATACAGCCATTTGCACTGGTCTCTACATACAGCCATGTGCACTGCGGAGGGAAGCGTCAGGTATAGCTCCTTGTCTACACAATTAGGCTTTGGAACTTTGAAACAGCTCTCAACTGTGTGTGTGTGTGTGTGTGTGTGTGTGTGTGTGTGTGTGTGTGTGTGTGTGTGTGTGTGTGTGTGTGTGTGTGTGTGTGTGTGTGTGTGTGTGTGTGTGTGTGTGTGTGTGTGTGTGTGTGTGTGTGTGTGTGTGTGTGTGTCAACTCTCAACTCTTGTGTGTCTGTGAGAGATTGTGTGTGTGTGTCTGTCAGAGACAACTCTCAACTCTTTTGTGTGTGTGTCTGTGAGAGTCAACTCTTGTGTGTGTGTGTGTGTGTGTGTGTGTGTGTGTGTGTGTGTGTGTGTCTGTCTGTGAGAGACAACTCTCAACTCTTGTGTGTCTGTGAGAGATTGTGTGTGTGTGTGTGTGTGTGTGTGTCTGTCAGAGACAACTCTCAACTCTTTTGTGTGTGTGTCTGTCAGAGACAACTCTCAACTCTTGTGTGTCTGTGAGAGAGATTGTGTGTGTGTGTGTGTGTGTGTGTGTGTGTGTGTGTCTGTCAGAGACAACTCTCAACTCTTTTGTGTGTGTGTCTGTCTGTGAGAGACAACTCTCAACTCTTGTGTGTCTGTGAGAGATTGTGTGTGTGTGTGTCTGTCAGAGACAACTCTCAACTCTTTTGTGTGTGTGTCTGTGAGAGACAACTCTCAACTCTTGTGTGTGTGTGTGTGTGTGTGTCTGTGAGAAACAACTCTCAACTCTTGTGTGTGTGTGTGTCTGTGAGAGAGAGTGTGTGTGTGTGTGTGTGTGTGTGTGTGTGTGTGTGTGTGTGTGTGTGTGTGTGTGTGTGTGTGTGTGTGTGTGTGTGTGTGTGTGTGTGTCTGTGAGAGACAGCTCTCAACTCTTGTGTGTGCGAGTGTGTGTGTGTGTGTGTGTGTGCGCGTGCGTGCGCGTGTGTCTATATTGTGGCAGTAAAGTGAAGATTCCACAGTAGTTATTAAGTTGTCAGTAACTGACTGTTGTTAGAGTTTATATCACTTTTTTTGGGGCTCATAATAAGTCTAACCTTCGGGGAATAGAAACTCCCTGAGACTGTCTGAATGGAGTTCAGAAAGTCTTACATTCCGGGGGAATAGAAACTCTCCCTGAGCCTGCTGGACTGAGACCTCATTCTCCTCCTATAGCCTTTCTGCCAGACAGTGGGAGAGTACATTAAGAGTCCAGTGCTGTGGTAACAAGGATATTTAATCCTCTGGGCCCGTCATAATAATATACTCCTGGGTGTAAGACCTTCATATCTGGCAGCTTCACTATTTTAACACCCATTAAGACCTGAGGCTGTCTTCTAAATCCTGACAGGTTTCTGAAAAACTTATGTTGCTATATAGTGATGCTCCAACTTTTTCTAGTCAAGAACCTCCAAAATGTGTATTAAAATGTATTTGGCTGCCGACCCCCATCTCAAAATATTTTACCCAAAAGATTTGAGTAAGAAATGTTCGCTTTAAGAAATGTGTTATATTCAAAGATTTGCAAAAAAAATATTTTTGAATAGCCAAAGTATAAAATAATGGTTTATGGTAAAACATCTAAAATGACAGATTTGAATGGGTTAACCACCCTCTGCCTCAGGGCTGTGTTTTACCACCATACCAATGTTATTATAGTTTAGAATTTGTCATTGTCTCCGTCCGTCCGTCCGTCCGTCCGTCCGTCCGTCCGTCCGTCCGTCCGTCCGTCCGTCCGTCCGTCCGTCCGTCCGTCCGTCCGTCCGTCCGTCCGTCCGTCTGTCTGTGAACAGCTAATCTCCGGCACTGTTGGCCTGGTCGTTGCAAAACTGTGCACACACACTGCCTGGATGCCAAAGCTGAACCTCTGGCCCAATCTCTGCCCAGGAATTAGGAAAGCTTAGAGGGAGAGACAGTGTAGGAGAGACAGACGGCTAGGAAAGCTGTTTAGGACGGCTGTAGGGAGAACGTTTAGGAGAGACAGTTGCTGTACACTCACTCACTTAATGTACCTGACGTCTTAAAAAGCATGAGGATATTTTATCTCTGGAAGGCACTCATTTTTCAAAATATAAAATAAAACCTTGTTGTCACTTCTTGTAAAGCTTCTCATTTTAGAGCCAATGTCCTCAATTATAGTACAAGCCTTACAAACAAGCTGTCCCTAATCTGTCAGTCAAAGACGCCCAAAATGCAAATGTCCCTTCCCTTCTGTACAGCCACGTCTTTGATGGCAGTTAATTTGTGTCGTGGTAAACCTGCTGTTTGAAAATCTGTTTGACTTCACTTCCTTCTCCCCTTGGGGAAATGTGTCTTCTGTATTTAACCCATATCAAGGGAAAGCGTGCAGCCAGCCACCGTGCAGTGCACGCACACCCACACACACACACACACACACACACACACACACACACACACACACACACACACACACACACACACACACACACACACACACACACACACACACACACACACACACACACACGTAAACACAGGGAACAATTCCAGATGTATGGCACTGCCAGTATACCTCAGCCAAGGGCACCGACAGCCTGTCTTTTGGTGTGGGAGGCGACCAGAGTACCCGGCGGAGAAATGCAGAAAGAAGATCACGGTTCTTGGTGCTGCACACCACGGGGAGAGTCCAATATCACTTTAATATCATTGTCATTATGACAAGCACTCTGCAAGTATGCAGTGGTGTAAACTAACTAAGTACATTTACTCAAGTACTGTACTTAAGTACACTTTTGAGGATTTTTTTTACTTTACTGGAGTATTTCCCATTTTCAATACTTGTAGAGTTATTCCATGCCTCCAACGCCTGTGATATTATTATGATTATAACTATGTGTGTATTTACTGCTTATTTAGGATTATACCAGTGTGGTAGGCCGACATATAAAGGCATGGGAAAATACATACATATATGAAGGTTAATACTGCCTGTTTGGAGTCATTAGCTGAGGCATGCTCTAAGGTCTCATATTGTGAGTCCTTTTCACAGAGTTTTGGTAGGTCGTAAATTCCTTAAGTTCCCCTTATCTCAAGGAGGAAGGATAGAGAGAGAGGCTCAAATGACCTGGTCTATGTTTTGGGGGATGAGAGGAGGAGGAAGTCACATGACATGGTAGGTGGTGGCATCTCTTTGTCTCCCTGAGGAAACTTGGGGAGAGAATTCAGTTTCTTGGAGTCCCTCAACAGATCAGTAATAAGTAGGAAAGCACTTGATACACGAAGATTAATAGTCATATATGCTGATATGTTTATTGTTTGTGTGAGGATTCATGTCGGTAATATTGTATTATTGTTTCTGTGTTTCAATCTTTCTGTAGGTTTAAAACCTGTCTGACCTGACTGCCAGACCTGGCTAGAGTTTGTTAGTAGAATGTGAGCCTACTGGCAAGGTTGTAGTTGACTGAGATAGTAGTTAACTGGCCGCTTAGTAGAACGATTGTCTGCTAGGTGTGTTAATGTATGTTTGTATTTGTGTTAGTAAATAAAAACCATCAAAGACACAGGTTTGAGTAGGTCTGAGTATTATCTACTTTACACCGATTCAGGGTGTCAGCTGACCAGTCGCACAAGTAGTGTGCTTCGGGTTGGATATTCGTACAATACTTTTACTTCTACTCCACTACATCGCAGAGGCAAATATTGTACTTTTACTCCTGCTACAAGTATTTGACAACTTTAGTTACTATAGTTTCTTTGCAGGTTTAGATTATT
Organism: Gymnoscopelus braueri; assembly: GCF_963280865.1. NCBI lineage: Eukaryota > Metazoa > Chordata > Actinopteri > Myctophiformes > Myctophidae > Gymnoscopelus > Gymnoscopelus braueri. The sequence goes on along the minus strand of NC_137620.1, from coordinate 44,307,412 downwards.
ATCACAAAACATACATTAACCACTTCAGACCTATACATATTTCGGCCATTTGAAAATAGCCGATCTACAAGCTCACAATCGCGACACATTGTGAGCTTGTAGATCTGCTATTTTCAAAAGATTTGTATACATTATGAACTTGTGAATTAGTCTGGAATCTCTGTGTGGAACATGCATTACCGAGGGGCAAATACAAAAATGCCGCTGGTGATAAACCCGCCCCCATATTTGCATACTGGGCCCTGATTGGTCCCTCACAACTTCGGAGGGAGAGAAATACAATGTCTATTGAGAGGGGCCAGACCTAATCTGCCGAGGGCAATTTTTTTTGGCAAAGGCAGATTCGTCTGGAACCAGGCTATCGCGATGCGACACATTGTGAGCTTGTAGATCGACTATTTTCAAAAGATTGTGAAAGGGGACATTCAGCACAATGAGTTCTTTCACTTTAAGTACATTTTGATACCGATACTTTTGTACTTTTACTCAAGTACATCTTGAATACAGGACTTCTACTTGTAAAAGAGTATTATCTACATTGTCAGCATTGATACTTTTACTCAAGTATAACCACGTGAGTACATCTTCCATCGCCGCAGACCACTGAGATAAGACGGAAGGAGGGCGTGTGAACGACACGCGACACAGCCAGTTTTGTTCGTGACTGAACGCTGAAACGGCTGTCATTTGTGTGGCAGAAGAACAAGCCGTGTCTAATCTCTGCTGATAACAGTGTCTACCTAGAAAAAAACATCCACAAAATGCTAACGTGGCCTCGCCATCGCCTGCCCCGTCACCCCGACGAGGAGCGCTGAACACAAGCCAAAGCAAAAAACTGCACAGACACATTCTATTTATTCATTTATATTAACAGCGTGCCGCTCTGTTTTAATAAGTTTACACTCTTGAGAAACTGCCGAGTGGGATCATTTAGGAAGAGGTTAGGAAAGCAATTACTGCCACTTAAGCACCAACACTGTTCTGTTGTTGGTAATTGCATTGTAATGATAATGTGTGTGTGTGTGTGTGTGGGGGGGGGGGGGGGGGTTTATGTGTACGTGTGTGTTGGGGAGGGCTTACTGGCAGTTATTTGAGGTGACAGCGCAGCAGTATAGTTTGAGATAATTGCCTCTCTATCACAGTCAAAGGACAATTAATTGTCGGAATTCAGAAGCCCATAGAGAGAAGGTCGGGCGGAAGGAGAGATGTGCACACAACACACACACACACACACACACACACACACACAAAGAGAGGGAGACAGACAGACACATAGATAAACTCGTAGAGCGACTTATCGTCCGTCCACAAGCTCAAACTACAAACGTGCGGGAACGAGGTCACTTGTCACGCGTGCAACGCGGTCAGCAAATTCACGCGGCGCCGCCAGATTACATTGGACAAGATTACACAAGATTGCGTTTGCAAAGCCGTGCTTTGTTGTTAGATCTTGATATCGTCTCTGTCGGGCGGAAAGCTCATTATGTCAAAAAACGCTACTTTTCAGGATTCGAATTCAAACGTAGCAAAAGTAGCAGATCTAGGTTTCGAGCTTGTAGATCTGCTACTTTTGATGCTTTTGTGTGACGCTGTAGTTATTGACCAAGTAGGGCTGTTAACTCATTGACTGCCAGAAATAAAACATTGTTTGCCACGCCAGTGCCAGCGAAAATCTGCGTTTTCCTTACCTTCCTTCCTTAACTTTCAACTAGTCACAGAATATTTATTTTCAGTCTGATGGAGCCCCCGACCGTTGGAAAACAAACACGTGTCTCTGTGGTGTAAAAAAAAGAAAAATCCTCTCGACCCTGTTCGCTTGTTATAGTCCGTTGAATATAGCATGTCTCGCCAAGTAAAACCAGGGAGGCGAGATACAGGTTTTTTTTTTAAGATCATGTGATCTCCTGGATCTGTGTCTCTTAGGATGAAACGGTCACTCATGTGTCAGCGAACAGCGCCATCTAGTGGAAAAAACACTGAAAACGCGCCAAACCCGTCAATGGCAGTGAATTCGTTGATTTACGAAAAAACGCCAAAAGTAAAAATATGGAGAATAAGAGGTTTCTGCCCGACAACGACGATATATGGCCAGGGTTAGGGTTGGCAGGTGGATCAGGATGTAAACTGGCTCTCTCAGAACCAGAGGGGTTCCTGGTTTGATCCCTACTGTAGTTCATCCTGACTAGACCCTCCAGAAAAAACGCGGGCAAAAATCCTTGATTATGCGGGCTAAAACTCTTGATTATGCGATGAAAGTTTTATTTTTGCAATTTTATGCTGTGAAAATGCGGGAAGTTGCGAAATGTGCGGCAATATGCGAAATATGCGATATCATGCGATGTGATGCAGCCTTTTTGAAAAAACGTTACCCCGCATAATTATTTTTAAGGCTTTTCAGATACGGGAGCGACACGATGAGCCGCGTCGTGATGAGATGAGATATGCTTTATTAATCCATTCAAACCGGGAGCGCATCTGAATCGTTTTTAGATTTCTTTGGGCTATTCAAAAAATAGCAGATATACAAGCTCATAGCGCGGCACCGAGTGCCGCGCTATGAGCTTGTAGATCTATGAGCTTGTAGATCTATGAGCTTGTAGATCTATGAGCTTGTAGATCTATGAGCTTGTAGATCTTGTAGATTTTGTTTAAAAATCGTGAAAATCGTGATATATATTTTTTTAAAGCCACCGTTTCTAACACTAATCTTTGAACAAAATGTTTTGAGATGGGGGTCCGCTGCCAAATACAAATAATTATGGGTGGTCCTTGACATTAAAACGTTTGAGAATCTCTGATTCTCTGATTATAGCAACATAAGTTTTTTCAAAAAGGATTTAAAAAAACATTTGTAGAATCTCCCAGAAGCAAAGATTTGAGTTACAAATGCTAGATGACGCTTTCCCGGTCTCAAAGGGTTAATCCCCGAAGGAAAATTGAGGCGTTTCAGCGGCATAACGTGATGAAATAAATAATCTACAAGACAAACGCAAAGCACATCAGACACACATGGACATAATCACACGAGAACAAGGCCGATGCAGAGCCATATGCATTAAAGGGGGAGAGTTCTCATGCATTATGCAAGTCTGGTGGCAGTTGGAAGGAAAGAGAGTCGTCTGCATACCGCTCCGTTTTCATCTGCAGGAGAGCAGCGTTGTGACCTTGTATAGGTCTGCTATTTTCAAAGGATTTTTATACATTTTGAAAACGTGTGAAACGGGCACCTTCTGCTCTTCGTACTTTAAGTACTCAAGTACATTTTTAATACCGAACTTGTCCTTGTGACTATTTCTACAATAGGGTTGTGTTACTTTTTTTACTTAAGTAAAAGTATCAATACTGAAATTCAGAAATACTCTGTTACAAGTGAAAGTCCAGAATTAAAAATGTACTTGAGTAAAAGTATAAAAGTATTGGTATCAAAATGTACTTAAAGTACCAAAAGTAAAAGTACTCATTGTTCAAAATGTTTTTTTTAAATCGTTTGAAAATAGCAGATCTACAAGCTCACTGATCTTGTAGATCGGCTATTTTCAAATGGCCGAAATATATTTAGGGCTGAAGTAGTTTATGTATGTTTTGTAATAATAATCAAAATCTAATTAGTGAAAAAAAAGTAATTAGTAAGTCAAGTTTTCAAATCATTGTAGTGGAGTAAAAGTACAATATTTGCGTCTGAGATGTAGTGGAGTAGAAGTAAAAGTACAGAAAATTGGAAATACTCCAGCAAAGTAAAAAAATGTACTTACGTGCAGTACTTGAGTAAATGCACTTAGTTACTTTACACCACTGTTTCTGCCCCCCCCCCCCCCCCCCCCCTCATTGACGCAACTCTCCAATAGAAGGTTCTGAGTTAGTCCCTCATCCTCTTCTCTGCAGCCATATACCATCTGGCGGCCAACAACCACACAGCTGGCCTTCTTATGATCTTATTGAGCTTGTTCAGCTCCCAGGCGTTCTCGCTCGGATCAGCGGGTAACATCGTGAATAGCAGTGGTGTAAAGTAACTAAGTATATTTACTCAAGTACTGTACTTAAGTAACATTTTGAGGTACTTTTACTTTGCTGGAGTATTTCCGATTGTCTACATTATAAAACATATTTTAACCACTTTAGCCCTTTTTATACCTAGGCTATTTTCAAATATTTTTGTACTTTTACTTTTGGTACTTTAAGTATATTTTGATGCCAATATTGTTGTACTTTTACTCAAGTACATTTTTTATTCCAGACTTTTACTTGTAACAGAGTATTTCTATATTGCAGTATTGGTACTTTTACTTAAGTAAAACATTTGAGTACTTTTTCCACCACTGGTGAATACACCACAGACAGACAGACAGACAGACAGACAGACAGAGAGACAGACAGTCATTTAGCACAGGGGTTTTCAACTGGTGGCGGACCACTGGTGGTCCGCGGAGGTATTGCAGGTGGTCCCTGGCCATGCAAAAAATATATATATTTATTTTTTATTTTTATTGTTTTACTTTTACTAACATACAGGAGTTCTTACTGTATGGTGTGTGTGTGATATGAAATGTGAGCTTACCATGATCACAGTAATCCTTAATCGTATTCCATCATATTCAAACAAAATCACTGTATTTGATTAGATATTATATTGATATTATAGCTAGAGCAAGAGCTAAAACAAATAAGTGTATCGAATAAACAAGTTCCAATAAAACAAGAGCTCATACAAATAATTGACAGCAAAGTCAGCAAAGCTAAGAGGAAGGATAGTGTTTCCTGAAGAGGTGGGTTTTCAGCCTGGCGGCGAAAGATGGGCAGTGACTCTGCTGTCCTGACATCAGTGGGAAGTTCATTCCACCACTGTGGGGCCAGAACAGAAAAAAGCTGTGACGTGTAGATCGGCCAGAATCTGGCATAATCTGGCTCTAGTCGCGGGCAGGTAGCCTGGTAAACCCTCCCTCCGGAAATCTCATTTCCATTTGATTTCAGGAGTGAGTCTGGCCTGATCCGCCTTTCTGCAATATTGGCTGTGCTGGAGTTGGGCGGGAGTAATACCGTTGACTGACAACCCCTTCAACCAATGATAATTTTTCCCCTTCAGCCAATCAGCAGTTCACCAGTCTTAATGTGACGCGACGGGACTTTTGAGACAGCCATACCCAAAATGGGTTGCCTTTTTCGGATACAATGGTGTCACTGCCCGCCCCTACCGGTTCTCTAAATTTTTATTTTTAAATAGGCTTTGTCATGATTAATTGACCACATATATGAAGTTAAACAACTAAATTCTATCCAAACGATATCTTATAAGTAAATTCCGTGCCTCAAAATAGAAGTTAGAGAGCTTTTTGAAGTAAAAAAATAGCGGAGAATTGGCCGCACAAGAAAAAGATGGCTGCCGTTCGTGTTTTGGGCTCACTCGAACTCGCCACCTGATTGGCCAACGTAAGCTGTCAATCACAGAACAATGAGCGACGACGCTGATAGGCTCGGCCGTTTGGCATACACAGCCAATATTGCAGAAAGGCGGATCAGGCCAGACTCACTCCAGGAATCAAATAGAAATGAGATTTCCGGAGGGAGGGTTTACCAGGCTAGCGGGCAGGGGCGTGTGAGTGAAACGAGCATGAGGGCGTCAATTTTCACGCTATCTTGCCCGCTTGCCTCTCCGCCCTTCAGATTGTCTGCGTTTCCCGACTAGTAGCTCGCCTGTCATAAAAAAAAATATATATATAGTACTTGGCGCGGCAACACGATCAGCGCGCGCATCCCTGTTACTGACTACTCCACGGTACAACTCGGCGCACCTGTTCTCCTTCACCAATCCCAGCACCTGTCCCTCGTCTACAATCTACTGCTGCCTATAGAGCATCGCAGTTCCCGCCCACTTCCTGGTTTTTCGTGGTGCCGGAAGGAAAAGCTCAATGCATTTTTCCCATTGACATTTCCAAAAATATTTATATCAATTAATTTAAGCCTCGAATCAAGCCATCCAGGGTCCTGGTGAATCATGACCATAAAACGTTTGATTCTGTGAAAAAACGTTTTTGAAAACGGCAAAACAGAGGGTATTTATTAAATATAGTATATCATATCATTAAATATAAAATAAAAAAAAATCACAGAAAAAAACGTTTTATGGTCATGATGATGGTCCTGTTTTATTGGCTTGATTCTAGGCTTAAATTCATTGATATAAATATTTTTGGAAATGTCAATGGGAAAAATGCATTGAGCTTTTCCTTCCGGCACCACGAAAAACCAGGAAGTGGGCGGGAACTGCGATGCTCTATACAAAAGCCCAGTCAGCACGTCTTTATTGGGTCTTCGCCAGAGCTTAACCTGTCTACTCGTGTGGTAAAGTATAGGCCAGCCTAAACTATATAGTTTCTTTTTTTTATCCCACAATTTTTGTAACCCAGTTTTTTTTCACCCAGTGCCAATTGCCAAAGCTGTAATCCTGGGCGCTACTCTCCCTCTGCCAGCCTGGGGAGAGCCCCACAACTGAGCTCATGCCTCCTTCAATGCATGAGGAGTGAGCAGGCCGCTTCTCATCACCTGACAGGGGGGAGTTTCCCCCGTAGGAGGTAGCACGTGGAAGGAACACATTATTCCAACCAGTTCCTTTCCCCTCCCCCTGATGGAGGCAGTTTAGAGACCAGGATTACTGCATGTTTTGTGTGAGGGTGCCTATACCCTAAACTATAGTTTATCTAAGTTTGTAGTGCAACTTTACTATTTAGCTTCACACAGCCATTTAGCCAAGCTGTTTACGCAGTCGCAGCGCCAGCCTTCTGTTGTTCTCCTGTCGTGGTTATTTTTCACTGACCCAGCTTCTCCTCTCCTCTCCAGTTTCCCTGCAGACCCCGAGCTGAGTTGTGGCCGCGTTGTTAGTTGAGTAAAAGTACAAAAGTATTGGCATCAAAATATACTTAAAGTACCAATAGTAAAAGTACTAAAATTATTGAAAATAGCAGATCTACAAGCTCACGACGCGTCGCAAGCTTGTAGATCGGCTATTTTTAAATAGCCTATGAATTAAATAGGCCTAAAGTGGTTAAAGTATGTTTTATAATATAATAATTACTATCTGCAAAGTAACTAGTAACTAAAGTTTTCAAATGATTGTAGTGGAGTGTAAAAGCACAATATTTGCCTCTGAGATGTAGTGGAGTAAAAGTGAAAGCAATAGAAATTTGGAAATACTCCAGTAAAGTAAAAGTACCTGAAAATTGCACTTAAGCACAGTACTTGAGTACATGTACTTAGTTACTTTCCACCACTGTTATTTTCACTGATCCAGCTTCTCCCCTTCTCTCCAGTTTCCCTGCAGACCCCGAGCTGAGTTGTTGTGGCCACCAGAGGCCAGCCCCACACCCCACTCTAACTCCTATTCCCCCCCCCACATCCCCCACATCCCCCCCACCACCCCACTGCTTATTTCCCTTCCAACTGTGAATACATTTGCCCTTTGGGGCGTCACTAACCTTATGTCTCCTCTTTCCTGTGTGCTTCGCACACGCACACACACACACACACACGCACACGCACACCCGTCATACAATACAAGGTGTCTCCCTGACTGCAACCATTAGAGATGCGCGGATCGCGGTTTTAGCCGCGGTTGCCGCAGTTAACCGCGGTTTGGGTGGATTCGGGTCAATCAAATATGATTATTAATTAATATCGGATAAACCGCGGGTGAAATATTGCGGTAAATAAATGAATGACATCTAATATATCTATCCATAAAATAGCTAAATCTCTGCGTGCTTGTGTCTGTGTGAGTGTGTAGAGCAGCCTCTGTGCGATGCGATCACAAAATGCATTGATTTAGCCTATGGAATGTCGGCGCGTCTTTTTTCTTTTTTTTTAAACCGGTGCTGCTCTGCTGCGCTGAACATACAGACTCTGTATGTTAAGCGCAGCAGAGCAGCACCGATCGCACAACTAATACTAAAACTAACGGGAATACCAGAAAATGATAATATTTTGACATACGGGAAAAACGGTTGATGCGGATATTTAAATTGGATTATAATTATTGCGGTTGGATAACGGGCGGATAATTAATTTGTACATCCGGATTCGGGTGACGTGAGAGGCCATCCGCGCATCTCTAGCAACCATATAATAGTGTATGTGGTAGCGAGTAGTGGAAAGTAACTAAGTACATGTACTCAAGTACTGTACAGCCTTTTTCAGTAAGAAGTTAAACAAGAAGTAAAGGTTCTGAACATTTTTTTCAAAACATTTTATTTATTTATTTTTTATTTTATTTTTTTGACGTCTTGGACGTCCAGTGACACAGGGCTTATGATACAACGGACGTCTTAGACGTCCAGTGGCACTGAATGAGTTGTACAGTGTTGAGGTATTTTTACTTTACTCAAGTATTTCCAATTTCCAATACTTTTACTTCTACTCCACTACATCTCAGAAGCAAAGTACTTTTACTCCACTACAATTATTTGAAAACTTTAGTTGTTAGTTACTTTGAGGATGTTGATTATTATTACAAAAACATACAGTAACCACTTTAGCCCTATATCGGCCATTTGACGATATAGGGCTGATAGACGATCTACAAGCTCACAATGCGTCGCATTGTGAGCTATTTTCAAAATATGTGTATACATTTGAAAACTTGAAATGGGACATTTTGTATAATGACTACTTTTACTTTGGTACTTTAAGTACATTTTTATTCAAATATTTGTATACTTTTACTCAAGTACCTTTTGAATTCCAGACTTTTGCTTGTAACAGAGTATTTCTACATTGAAGTATTGATACTTTTACTTATCTAAAAAAAAATGCGAGTACTTTTTCCACCACTACTGGTAGCATGTACGCACATGATGTCTAGAACATTCCCTGCTCTTTCACCGCTAGAAATAAGCTCCTGGAAATAACTAACATATCTTCTAAATATAATTGGTCTCCCCCCTCTCCCCACCCTGCCTCCCACTGCCACCACTCACAGAACACGGACCCTAGTAGCACACGACCCCTGCTCTGCGGTATGAGTCCATGAGGGCTGGCATGTCGTGAGTGGGGGAGGCCAATTACTTTAGAAGATCTGTAGGTATAGTTCTCAGGAGCTTGTTTCTATTGGTGAGCTCTGAGCATGGTGAAATCGCGGGCTCACAGGCTCCACACGTCCTATAGATGTACAAATGTATAATAATGTACAAATTGGAAACTGCCCCTCATCCTCAGCCCCCATTACATGTGGCATCCCTCAAGGATCAATTTTAGGACCTCTTCTGTTCTCTTTGTACATGCTCCCCATTGGCGCCATCTTCCATAAGCACAATATTAATTATCACTGTTATGCCGACGACACACAATTTTATGTACCAGCCACACCCGAAAACACCAGCTCACTCACCAATCTTTTTAACTGCCTGGAGGACATAAAAAGCTGGATGGCAGCTAATTACCTCCAGCTTAATGAGAGTAAGACTGAGGTAATCATTTTTGGCCCTCCAACCTCAACCGCTCGTCTCTCTCAAACACTTGGCCCCCTTAAGGCAAATTCAAACAGCCCTATAAAAAACTTAGGTGTCTTCTTTGACCCAGCCCTTAATTTTAATAAACAGGTTAGTAGTGTTGTCAAGGGCAGTTTTTACCAGCTCAGAACCATAGCCAAACTAAAACACATTTTAACACACACCGACCTAGTCACAATAACCCATGCCTTCATCACCTCTCGTTTGGACTATTGCAATTCCCTATATCTGGGGTTACCCCAGTCCACCATCTCCCGGCTACAACTGGTTCAAAACTCAGCTGCTAGACTCATCACTGGAACGAAAAAAAGAGAACACATCACCCCTGCGCTGGCTCAACTGCACTGGTTACCAGTAAAATATAGAATTGATTTTAAAGCACTGCTCTTTGTTTTTAAAGCTCTCAATGGCCTAGCCCCTCCATACATCTCTGATCTGCTACATAAATCTCCTGCCACTAGGTTACTCAGATCATCCACCCAGAAACTCCTTTCAGTTCCCTCAACAAACCTCATTACAAAAGGTGACCGGGCTTTCTCCGTGGCTGCACCTATACTCTGGAATAATCTCCCGTTTCACATTAAGATAAGTCCCACTATTGAGATTTTTAAATCAAAACTGAAGACCCACTTTTTTACTCTTGCTTTTAACGTAGATTGAGGTTCTCTGTCTGTTGTTTCATTTGTTGTTTCATTTGTCCCTGCCGTGTTTTTATTTGTTTTGTTCTGTTTTGTTATTGTCTCTACTGCACTTTGTCTCTTTATGCCTTTTACTCTGCTTTGTAAATAGACTAAGGTCTATTCGTTCTTTGTTTGGAAAGCACTTTGGGTCAGCTGATGTTGTTTTTGAATGTGCTATACAAATAAACTTGACTTGACTTGACTTGACTTGACTAGAATCTTCTCCCTTTCTGCACGGCTCACAAGCTTATATACAAACCCCCCCCCCTTGCAGTCAGAACTGCAGACTGCAGTCGGTAGCGCTGTCGCCTCACAGCTAGAAGGTCCTGGGTTTGATTCCCGCCGGGGACGCTGTGGGCGCTGGGGGGCGCGTTCTCTCCTCCGCGTCATCAGTGCCCAAAGCCTAGGTGGGGTTGGCTGAAAGGGCCTTTCTGTGTGGAGTTTGCATGTTCTCCCCGTGGCCCCTAGGGTAGTTAATACCCTCACAAAAAACATGCTGTAATCCTGGTCTCTATGCTGCCTCCCCCTGGTCAGCCGGGGCGCCTGATGGAGGGGAAAGGCTGGCAGAGGGAGAGTAGCGCCCAGGACAAGCTTAGACAATTGGCACTGGGTGAAACAATGGGTCACAAAAATCGTGGGATAAACATTTTCAGAAAAAAGAAGTGATTTAAACACAGGCATGGTTTGAGACGCTCTAAGCGTATGATGGCTTTATTGACCCTGAAGAAGGCAGCTCAGTCTGTCTGAAACATCTGTGATTTTTCTGTCTCTTGTGTACACAATAAAGTTAATATCAGAAATTGTGGGTGTTGGAAGGCCAATAATCTTGGAGGCAATGCGTGTAATACTGACAAGTTTGTTAGACGTGGTCAATAGTAGAGTGACTGTCATGATGGAGATAGAGCGACTGTCAGGGACGGTTTCCTGGGTTCGATCCCCTGCACCTCCTGGTTTTGTGTTGAAGTGTCCTTGAGCAAGACACTGAACCCCTATACTGTCCATACTGTACTGTTGGCTCACACATTTTTTTCAAATGCTTCAGCCCTAACGGTGTGTACATCCGAAGTGCTGAAAATGCAAAGAAAGTAAACCCCCAGCCCTGTGTGTGTGTGAATGGCAAAGCGCTTTAAGGCGCTACAGAAATGCAGACCGTTTACCATAGTAAGTGGAAAGCATTTATTTACCATTTAAATTCACATGGTCGTCACAGAGCCCACACTCTGCATTCAGCACACACATGATCCTGGAGAATGTTGAGTATTTGATCACAGGGTGGCTGTCAGCGGCATATTGAATAAACCGTCTGCAAAGGTAAATCAATTTGTGAGCAGCTATCGTGAAAATGGCTGGTTTGCGGGGGTGTATTACACAAGTGGCGAAATCCACACACACACACACACACACACACACACACACACACACACACACACACACACACACACACACACACACACACACACACACACACACACAGCTTTGCTCAATAAGGCCTCAAATTCAGGTGGAAGAGAAGTTCAGTGCGGAGGAATAATAAATGATCTTTCACACACATCATGGTCAAATCCTCAGTGAAGGGGTTCAATTAACTCGTGCCCATTATAGCCACGTGGTGATGCTCTGAGTAGCATGTGCCGTGCCGTAGGACCTGAATTAAAAACCGGAGAAAAAAAAAAGTTTTGCCGACGGAAGTCATCAGCATATGCTGTACGATAACAAGAATGCACATACATAATTCATGCAATTAGAGACAACTATATAGGGGGGGAAAAAGACCTTTTCTCATAATGGCCTCTCGACATGGCACAAGTCCTTATAGTTATCTGTTCTGTAAGAAGGTCAAGTATACGTTTTGCCTCGTATTGAGTGCAGCTCATTTTTCTCTCGCTCTTGAACGCGTGCGTGTCTGCATCAAATTGCAGTATGTCACCGTACGCAGACCCTCACGCCTACGTGGACGTGGCGAGTATAATCAGGCCTATAGGTGGGGCCGTGTGGGGGTGCAGTACTTGCCCCCCCCCCCCCTCTCAGCACCCCTACCTCCCGTTCCGTGACTACGCGTGGGCCTCGAGTTTGAGGGTGGCGATCACCCATCACATTTTACTTGAACTGAAGAACTGAAAAATACTCAAGTTTAAAGAAAATTATAAAAACAACATATTGAAAGGATATTACATTAAGCTCTGAAAATGAACACCAGAACATGTATTCGATTATTACATTTCTTATTTTAAGTCTATCATCTTTATTCTATGTATTTATTTTTGTCTTTAAACAGTGTTCGAAATAAACAGAGAGAAGATATTTTACTTGAGTATAAGTATCACAATGTACTTTAAGTACCAATGTACTCTATTACAAGAAAAAGTCCTGTATGCAAAATGCACCTGAGTATTGGCATCGAAATGTACTTTAAGTACCAAAAGTCAAAGTACTCAATGTGTAGAATTGTGTTAAAAAAGGATTAAAAACCTTTTGTCGCTTTGCGACACGTTGTGAGCTTGTAGATAGAAAGTATATAGGAATGAATTGGTTAATGCATGTTTTGTCATAATAATACAGATCTACAAAGTATAGGGACTAAAGTTTTCTAATCATTGTAGTGGCGTAAAGAGTGCAATATTTGCCTCTGAGATGTAGTGGGGTAGAAGCAAAAGCACTGAAATGTTTAAAATACTCCAGTAAAGTAAAAACGTTAAATACAGTACTTGAGTGTGTGTATACTTAGTTACTTTCCACCATCACTCCACACCATGCCTGATGTAGCTCGACCGGCTCAGAGTTTTTTGCCAGAGTTTGATGGAAGAGCTAACACGGCCTCTTGTCAGCTCTGGCATTCTCCAGTATAATGAGTCTAAACCTTCAGTGTGTTGACGTGGGCATGCTGACGTGAGCTTCAGCATTCTGCTGACAGCGTGCGAGTTTGATTCATGACAACCATATCTAAGCAATAAAACACATACATGCCTCTTGACCTTTTTAGTTAGAGCATTGGTTCTCAAAGTGGGGTCCGGGGACCCCCAGGGGTACTTGGAAGGAGTTCCAGGGGGTCCCCAGCAAAATATGTTAATATAGCGTCACAATAATGTTCACCTTTTATACTTTGGCTATTCAAAAATAGCAGATCTACAAGCTCATAGCACCGAGTGCCGCGCTATGAGCTTGTAGATCTGCTATTTTAGAAAAATCGTGAACATTTGTGCAAACCTTGGGATATATATATATTTTTAAGACAACATTTTTAACTCAGATATTTGCCTCTGGGGGTCCCTGGAACAAAATATTTGAGATGGGGGTCCGCGGCCAAATTCATATCATTTTGGGGGTCCTTGACATGAAAAAGTTTGAGAACCACTGAGTTAGAGGGACCACGTAATGCATGCATATAGGGCCAGTGCTGGGAAAAGTACTCACATGTTGTACTTATAAGTAAAAGTATCACTACTGCAATGTAGCAATACTCTGTTACAAGTGAAATTCTGGAATAAAAACATTTAGTAAAAGTAAAAGTAAAAGTAAAAGTACAAAAGTATTGGTTTCAAAATGTACTTAAAGGACACAAGTAGAAAGTACTCCTTATGCAATAAGTGCCGTTTCACAAGTTTTCAAATGCATACAATTCTTTTGAAAATAGCAGAACTACAAGCTCACAATGCGACACATTGACCCCCAAATTGACACGTGTTCGCCCGCGGACCCCCATTTGAAAAGATATGCCAGGGACCCCCATAAGAAGATTTTTTTCTCAACTATTTTAACAGTCAAGGACCCCCAGTTTGACATGCATTAGAGGCTACGGACCCCCATTTAATGGCATTTTTCTCTCTGGGACCCCAATTTATATTGTAAAATCAATGTTAATGTAACTCAGAGTGGTCTCTCTGAGTTACAGACCCATAAGGGTCCATTTAGTTCCTAACTATCTACCATTTAGCTGGGGACCCCATGGAACTCCCTCAAGGACCCCTGAGGGTGGTACCCCACTTTCAGAACCAATGAGTTAGATAGATCCTTCCTTCCTTCCTTTCATTATATACTGTATGTCATATAAAGCATGCCACAGAGAATGTTTCCAAGCCCCAGGCAACCATTTCAATGCAACACACACACACACACACACACACACACACACACACACACACACACACACACACACACACACACACACACAGACACACAGTAAGGTCTCCGGTTAAGTTCCTCCTGCAGGCTTTAGTGTTGAAGTGTCCTTCAGTGAGACACTGATGATCCTCAACGGCTCCCTGGGCTGTTTATGTAAAAGAAAACCGTTAGGATGGGTCTAAATGAGGTTGAATCCCATGCAGTGGTGTAAAGTATTTAACTGCTTTTACTCAAGTACTGTACTTGAAATTTTGAGGTGTTTTTTATTTTACTGGAGTATTTCCAATGTTTAGTACTTTTACTTCTACTCAACTACATCTCAGAGGCAAATATTGTATTTTTTACTCCACTACAATTATTTGAAAACTTTTACATTAACCACTTCAGCCCTATATACATTTCGGCCATTTTGAAAATAGCCGGTGTTAGATCTGCTATTTTCAAAAGATTTTTTTTACATTTTATACATTTGAAAACTTGTGAAATGGGACATCCTGCATGATGAGTACTTTCTACTTGTGGTACTTTAAGTACATTTTGATACCAATACTTTTGTACTTTTACTCAAGTAAATTTAGAATTCCGGACTTTTACTTCTTCAACCGCTTATCCGGAGTCGGGTCGCGGGGGCAACAGTTCCAGCAGAGAGCTCCAGACTTTCCTCTCCTGGAGCAACATTAGCCACTTCCTCCAGGGGGATCCCGAGGCGTTCCCAGGGCCAGTGTGGAGATGTAATCCCCCTCCATCTGGTCCTTGGTCTGCCCCGGGGGGCTCTTCCCTCTCTGATGGGTGGTGGATGGGTTAAATGCAGAGGTTGAATCCCATGTATGTGCAAATGTACTTGCCAAAGCGCCAACAACAACTAAAGTGGACATTATTACAGTGTTGATTTCATCGACTAAAACTATGACGAAAAATGCTCCTTTTTTCACTGACGAAAATAATAATAATAACGAAATAAAAACTAAGCTATGATGACTAAAACTAAGACTAAATATATTGACAATTTCGTCAACAAATAAAAACTAGACTAAAATGTTAGTGAGAGACTATAGTGGAGAAGAGATCCAGTAGAACTAAAAGACTCGGGTGTTGCGCGGGTGTTGCGCTCTGTTGCGCGGGTGTTGCGCTCTGAAAATAGCAGATCTAGCGAGGCGTTGTGAGCTTGTAGATCGGCTTTTTTCAGCATGCAACCAAGTGTAAAATCAGCCTTTAAGACGCCATCAAGGCACCGCCAACATACATTTTAGTCGACTAAATCAACTGTAGATTTAGTCGACTAAAAGCTTACGATATTTAGTCGACTAAAACTAGACTAACAGTAAAACATTTCAGGTGACTAAAATATGACTAAAACTGAATCAAAATTTGCTGTCAAAATCAACACTGCATTATTATTATTTACCCTCCCCCCTCCACCACCTCTCTCGCTCTCGCTCTCTTTATCTTTCACTCACACACACACACACACACACACACACACACACACACACACACACACACACACACACACACACACACACACACAGTCGTTAGCCCAGGCAGGCTGGAGCTGTGCATTCTGGGAGTCAGAGAGAACGACGTCTGCCTGCCAGCCTATATACGTATATTTAACAGCTTACTGGGCAGAATTTGTGAAAATGTGCATATCTTAAAGTGCTGAAGGCAAATCATGTTAATTTATGGCACACTTGGTGTTTATGGGTATTAAGGGGTGCTGAATTAAGCTATAGCTGTATTCCCCAGTTCAAAAATAGCAGATAATGCCTAAAAACTGAGAAAGCTCCGTGCTGAAGGTTGCCTTCAGACGTGGACTTGAAAGCTGATTAGCCAGCCATGCAGGCTGCACTGCAAGCAGTGCAATTTAGACATAGAATATACGTGCTTTGTAACACATTCTTACTCCAGAGAGAGTGTGGCCATGGCACTAAAAGTGAATAAAGCCAGATTAATACTTCATTTTAGGACTGTGTCGCGTGCTGAAATTAGCTTATAGGTTGGCTATTATTGGGGCCAGATTCTTAGTTGTAAATTGCGTCTATATAGGAAATGACAGTTCATATTAATGGCCTGTACTTTTAGTTTTACCCCTCTGTTGTCAGAAAGAATTTCTCTCAGTTCAAGTGGATGGGTTTTTGCCAAACTTTAGACTTTATTTTCCTACCTTAATAAACATTGTCATAAATACTATATGCTTCCAGTCGCCAGTTTAAAGTCCTCTTTCAATTACCATGATATGCGTTTTGGTAAATTACAGAGTCCTTGTGTCCGGACCGTACGACACAAGGTGCAGAAGGCTCTGACACTTCTCCACTCACGAGCTTAAAGGGATATTTCACTTTCAAAAAAACTTTTGGTCGTTTTATCGTCTACTCAGGCTTTTGTGAGCCCCCCAGACCGTTTTTAAGTTGCTTGATTCAGTATTTAGATATTTGATATTCATTTTATCAGACACGCCCCCTTCCTATACAAACCCATTATAACTTCAAACTCCATTTTTAACATGTTAGATTCATCAAAAACACCCGTCCTTGGTTCTGGTGACTCACCCTGCCCTCCTAATATGCGAGGGGGCCGTGTTTTCTCGATAACTTTTTTCATTTTTTAAAAATATTCTTTTTTGGAAAATGTAAAAAATTAAATACAATAAAAAAATTAAATACAATAAATGAAAAAAGTAATCGAAAAAACACGGCCCCCTCGCGTATTAGAAGGGCAGGGTGAGTCAGCAGAACCAAGGACGGGGGAAAAAAAAAATGGAGTTTGAAGTTATAATGGGTTTGTATCGGAAGGGGGCGTGTCTGATAAAATGAATATCAAATAACTAAATACTGAATCAAGCAACTTAAAAACGGTCTGGGGGGCTCACAAAAGCCTGAGTAGACGATAAAATGACCAAAAGTTTTTTTGAAAGTGAAATATCCCTTTAACACCGTTTTTTTCCCCACTGTTTAGCAGGGCCGGGGGGCATCTGCCTCTCTATCTCCTCTCCGCTCACGGGCATCACCGTCGCACATTTATCCACAAACACAATGAGGAAAGTCTCACACAGGCACACGCTGAGCCTGCCCTGTCAACAGAGCGGCAACCCCAGGGTCCTAGCGCCCTTCGGATACAGCACACAAACACATAGGCAGGCAGACGCACATACTTTTTCTTTTTTTTTGGGCGGTGAAACCGCCCCTATAAGTGAGATTTGGAAAAATGTACATTTTCCTGCGCTGTGATCTGGGCCCAGGAAATTTGTACAATTATCCTGCGCTGTGATTGGCCAATCACAGTCTATTCAGGACTGTGATTGGCCAGTGTCACATGACACATGTGCATAGCCCTATATAAGAAACCATAACTTGAAAAAAACCGAACATTTTTTTTTTTCAAGTTATGGTTTTGTCCATCATAAAGAGTGTTTCAATAAATGTATTTATCTTTTGTACATGATTGGTTGACTCCATTCAGTATTGTGATTAGCTAGCAAGACACCGCCCACTTCACACAGGGTGTGATTTTTTATATGCATCTTCCCTTTCCCGGGACAAGTGAAGTCCCGGGATGCGCCTTTTTTTTGGTCAAAATACAGGGCGTCCGGGCTAATACGGGACTGTTGGCAACCCTAATCTTTGGCCTCCATCCAAGAGGTCCTCCCATGGAACTGTCAGCTCCATGATTATGATGTTCATGGTGCTCTCTGAGACCAAAATGATATCATGGCCTCAGTTTGTTCCTGGGGGAATCTCAGCTGCTTCTCTAGGTCTACAGAGAGCTGCCAGTCCTGGGCAGTTGCCAGGAATCCCTGCTGGTGTTCAAACGATGTAATGTTCACTATAGCCAGTACTGTCTCCACTTAATTGTATACCGCCTCAGGTGGTCTGGTACTTGTAAAAAAAATAGCACAGTTCGTTCACATGTAGCCTACTTTTTATTCACAGCACTGCAATGGTTCTGTTCAAACTCAAATATACATAGTAACCAGTGGTGCAAAGTAACTAAGCACATTTACTCAAGTACTGTACTTAAAGGAGAAATCCGGACATTTTAAGTGTTATCTTTGATGTGTCGTTACTCACCTACCGACGTAAAAAGTGGCGTTGTTTTTTTCCAGAGATTCCCCTGTCGTAATTTTTTCAACCCCCTCCGTTGCCATAATGGGAGCGCGTGGCTTAGGGAAATTCGTCTATTATAACCGATGCAAAGTTATTTTTTTCTCTACTACTACTCATTGTGGAGTCTCATGATAGTCAAACATGCGCTGAAAGTTCCTGAGAGGCTACCGCTAATGCCGAACGAGCTAACGCTAGTTGCTTGTTTCTCTCCCAGAACCTGGCAACTTGGTGTTGCCAGGTAGAGAAACAAGCAACCAGTGTTAAATCGTTCGGCATTAGCGGTAGCCTCTCAGGAACTTTCAGCGCATGTTTGACTATCATGAGACACCCGATGTGTTTAAATGTTGTTTAGTCACACATTTCTGTGTTGCCACTGTTGTTGTATCCTATACTGGTTCACCTGCCAGTAACCGAGCCCCCATCAGCACCCAGTAGGAGTTTGTGCAGCAACAACAAAGATGAAATTCCCCATCCAGCTTTCCCTCCCCCAAACATGGCCAATATTGTGTTGGTATAGACTAAACCGGATGCACCACCACAGTGGATTCAAAGCCCCTAGACCTGTGGAGGTGGATGTCTTGCGCGCCACCCCTGCGCCCTAATACATTGCATTCTTAACCCTTTAAGACCTGGAACGCATCTGTGTCACTTTTTCATTTGAGCTAAAAAGCATTATTTTACACTTTGGCTATTCAAAAATAGCAGATTTACAAGCTCATAGCGCGGCACCGAGTGCCGCGCTACGAGCTTGTAGATCTGCTATTTTTGAAAATGTGTGCAAATCTTTGAATATATATTGTTTAAAGCGAACATTTTAAACTTTATTCTTTGCTTCTGGGGGTCCCTGGAACAAAATATTTTGGGATGGGGGGTCGGCGGCCAAATGTTTTTTTTTCAGAAAACTGTTGGGATTTAGAAGACATTTTGCAGAATCGGCTTCAGGTCTTAAGGGGTTAAAGCATAACATTCTCAAACGTGTGGGACTCAGCATATTGGAGATTCAATAGGAGCTTATTGAATCTATTTGTTGAAGCAATATGTCTATATATATAACCTAAGATGCAGCTTTTTGTTTTGCCTGCGGGCATATTTTAACCCAGCCAGCACGGATACGTATCTTTCCGAGTCAGCATTCAACCATCTCTGGCTTCCAAGACTGGTTAAATCTAAAGCCAATTTAAGGATCATAAAAAAGGCGTGGGCACACATTTTCAATGGAGGGATGGACGGAATTCAAAAATAAACAGGGAAAACAGCTCTAAAATAGCAAACTTGATCCAGTGCATTCGGTGCTTGTCAAGGGAAATTGGCTACTGGCCTATACATGAAGGTTGTAGTGGAGACTTCCCTCTTTGCATTGGCATCACCAGTGTTGTGTATTTTAATGATTTAATCACTTAAAGGTATAGTAGGCAATATTAAGCCTATATTTGAAAAATACCTCTATATATATATTTTGCATTTTTCCCCCTCTATCAGCCACTATATAATGATGCTGGGGTGTTTTCCTGCATTGAAAAACACTCCTCTTTCTGAAATCCGTATTTTCCCTACTATTTAGGTTACACATCCGGGTATCCGGTGCGTAAATTCACGCACGCATGTGCGCATCCGTGCGCGTCCGTGTGAACTTTTTACTTTCGGTTTTAAAATGCTCTCAAACTTCGTTTTTTAGGCACATAATTTACTTTTCAAAAAGCGTTTGGATAGAATTTAGTTGTTTAACTTCATATATGTGGTCAATTTGTCATGAAAGAGCCTATAGTAACTCTGAGGACCGTGCCAGGGGTCCTGGACCCCCAGTTGAAGACCCCTGCAATAGGGGGAATTGCTGCTAACAACACATCAAATTCTTAACACACACACACACAACTCAACATTCAGAATTACATATAAACGTATATATTCTTTTCTGTCATGCATGGCAGACATGTTGAGAAAAGAAATCAATTAAGTGAAGGAGTATTTCGGGTAGATTTTGCACTCATGGTAAGAAAGAGCACATTTCTGTCACGGCGCGTTACGTGAACAAAAAGGCTACGGCACGAGGAGTCGTATCCTTTTGCTGTGGATGGCGGCTTAGACGAAGACTCCCTACTGAGCAGTATCAAAACCTCTCAGTCAAGTGCAATAGAGATCTCAATGCGCGCATGTGACAGTGTTATGGCTGTGACAGTGTTATGGAGCCGTCACGTCAGGATATGTGACAGCGGGGTGCCACTTATAAGCAGCGCCACAAGCACTCTACATGCAGTGCTCTGCCATGCACTATAGGGTTAACCCTTTAAGACCTGAAGCCCATTCAAAAAACAGTTTTTTTGAAAAAAAACGTACGTTGCTGTATCATTAATGCTCAAACTTCGGACCCCCGAAATTATATATATTTGGCCGCGGACCCCCCCCACGTCAAAATATTTTTGTTCCAGGGACCTCCAGAAGCAAAGATTTGAGTTAAAACATTTTGCTTAAAAAATATTAAATTTGATTCGCGAAGATTTTTCAAAAATAGCAGATCTACAAGCTCATAGAGCTTGTAGATCTGCTATTTTTGAATATCCATCCATCTTCAACCGCTTATCCGGAGTCAGGTCGCGGGGGCAACAGTTCCAGCAGAGAGCGCTCCAGACTTTCCTCTCCTGGAGCAACATTAGCCACTTCCTCCTGGGGGATTCCCGAGGCGTTCCCAGGCCAGTGTGGAGATGTAATCCCCCTCCATTTGGTCCTTGGTCTGCCCCGGGGGTCTCCTCCTCCCAGTGGGACGTGCAGCGAGGACCTCCCTACGGAGACGCTCGGGAGGCATCCGCACTAAATGCCCGAACCACCGAGTTTTGAATGAAATATGGTTAAAGTGGTTCAAATCTGAAATGACACACGATGCTTTCCCGGTTTTAATGGGTTAATCCGGTGTTGGGTGGATCGCGTAAACAATATGAGGGGGAAACTGCGGCTCGGATTTTCAAAACGGTGCAAAATGCTATAATATATATTCATGTTTTTCAACCTTTGTGCAGGATATTTTGTATGAAAAAAACTTGAACCAACAGCGCAGCGTATACAGAGCTGAAGAGATAATCCAACACACACACACACACACACACACACACACACACACACACACACATGGGGGCTGCCAGTACTCCTCCACACTCCGTGCCATAATCATGAAAGCTCTTCCCTCCCCATCCATCTGAGCTGTATGTACCCAGCAAGACGCCATCGACCAGTTGAACCCCGTGCAGCGCAGCAGAGGGCCCATGTGCAATAATAGATGAGCAGTTTGTCCCGCGTCTGACTCCCTTTTGAAGATCTATTCAGAGTGACTACATTCGTGTCTGATCAATTGGCAGTTCGCCCGAGCATGAAACATGCACATGATCCATGGGAATATATTAGAGAGAGCAAAGCTAGAGAGAGAACCTGCAGCTCGAGGGCTGGCGTCACAGCACAGAGCCAGACTCGTGGGACAAAAGACAGGGCCGAACCCTCCCTATAGTCACCAGGAGGGATTTTGTATAGTCGAGGCTCCGGTCGAGAGTTTAAAAACAGGCCTGAAAAAATCCATCTGTCAGGATGGACCACAAGGGGAGGTACATTATGTTTCCATTAAAGGTAGGGTAAGTGATATTTTTTGGTTAAAACAAAAAGTATTTTGTTAAAAGGTTAAAATACTATATTCTGATAGTAATCATTGCTATAGAGTGTTTTTTCAGTAAAAGATGTCTCCCTGTCTCTCCAGCTCTTTAATAAACAGAAAATACATTTTTCGGTAGGTGTCAAAATCTCAGCCAATCAGGACAAAGTACCCATTTTTAAGCTTAATTTGTATAGTGTTCCAGTTCCAATTTTGTCTGCTCATGTCTTAGTGTCATTACTTCCAATTGCACTTGTTTAATCTGTATCCTGATTGAGTTCTCTGTCCTGGTTGGATAAAATTGGAAATGAAACTGAAACTGAAACGAAAATGCATTTTCTGTTTAATAAAGAGGTGGAGAGACAAGGAGACTCCTAATACTGAACAAACACTCTATAGCAATGAGTACTATCAGAATATAGAGTTATTTAACAATTATTTTAACCAACGCAAATCACTTACCCTACCTTTAATCTCTCGAGAACAAATTCTGCTCTGCGTTTGAATCTGTCGGTAGCCGTGTGCATTGGCTACAAGTGGGCGTGCCATCAGATCAGGAAGCAGGCCGCGCTTTACCCAATCAAATGTAGTGGGCGGTATTTACGTGTGTGCCGTTCGTTCCCCACTGGAAACGAACCGAAACTCATTTAACAACAGCGTCCTCGAAGCCGACAAAACCACGGAAAGTTAGTAACATTTTAACTTGCTCTTCCATCATAGAAACAAGTGGGCTTATAACCAAAACGATCCATGTTCTTTGGGAGAAATGGTGTTAAGTGTTCCGTGGAGAAATATTGTTAGTGGGAATGAAAACATAGTCGCACCACCGGAAGTGAAAGGCTGAAGGCAGACCGAAACCCCGGTTTCCCTGAGCACGGGTCGTCCGTTCAGCTCCACCCAGATCCAAATGAATAAGTAAAAAACAGCAGAGGGCGCTGTTTTTCCTTTTTATTTGGCGATGGGTTCCCAGATTGTGTTTCCATAGAAAGGAGGTGACATTTTTCCCTGTTCTCCTTATCCTATCACATATCCCAACCCGGAAGGAGTGATTTAGGAGTGGGTGAGCAACTCAATGCAAGTGGATGGGCGGGGATTTCCGGTGCCCCTCTGGGAACGAGTATTTGATAACCAAATCCCCAATGGGCACGGCCCCAGTGACTCCAAATCAGTGGTGCAAAGTAACTAAGTACATGTACTTAAGTACAATGAGGTACTTTTACTTTACTTGAGTAAAACAATTTTCAGTACTTTTACTTCCACTACATCTCAAGAGACAAATATTGTACTTTTACTCTAATTATTTGAAAACCTTAGTTACTAGTTACTTTGTAGATTTGGATTATTATTACAAAACCACCTCAGACCATTTATACTTTGGCAATTTGAAAATAGCTGATCTACAAGCTCACAATGTGTCGCTTTGCGACGCATTGTGAGCTTGTAGATCAGCTATTTTCAAAGGATTTTTATACATTTTGAAAACTTGTGAAATGGGACATTCTGCATAATGAGCACCTTTTACTTTTGGTACTTTAAGTATATTTTGATGCCAATATATATATATTTTTTACTTGTATTCAAGTACATTTTGATTACCAGACTTTTACATGTAACATTGATACATGGTATTGATACTTTTACTCAAGTAAAAAAGAAAAAATTGGTACTTCTTCCACCAATGCTCCAAACCCTAGGGGCTCTGATCAGAGCGATCAGAGCCCCATTCCATCATTGTAAGATTAAAGTTCACTGTGAAACCCAGTGCTATAAGGTTCAGTGTGTGGGTGGGTTCAGGGAGTTAGCTGAATCACCCTATATATTGCTATAGCAGACTATATGATACTCTGGCAACGTTGATTGCATTGTCTCATTGTGTTGAGTTCTTCTGTGCAGATGTGAGGCCAGTGGTGGAAAGTAACATTTACTACTGTACTTAAGTACAATTTTGAGGTATTTGTACTTTACTTGAGTATTTCCAATTTCCAATACTTTTACTTTTACTCCACTACATCTCTGAGGCAAATATTGTACTTTTACTCCACTACAATTGTTTGAAAACTTTAGTTACTAGTTACTTTTAAGATATAAATGATTACATTATAAAACATATACATTAACCACTTTAGCCCTATTTTATACATAGGCTATTTGAAAATAGCCAATCTACAAGCTCACAACGCGTCGCGATGCGACGCGTTGTGAGCTTGTAGATCTGCTATTTTCTAATATTTAGTAATTTTACTTTTGGTACTTTAAGTACATTTTGATGCCAACACTTTTGTACTTTTACACAAGTACATTTTGAATTCTGGGCTTTTACTTGTAACAGAGTATTTTTATATTGCAGTATTGTTACTTTTACTTAAGTAAAGAATTTGAGTACTTTTTCCACCACTGTGTGAGGCCACACATTCACACAGGCTGATCTCTCTCAGAGAGAGAGAGAGAGAGAGAGAGAGAGAGAGAGAGAGAGAGAGTTTTCATTAGGTGTATGGATCATGATTTTATTGTCTCTCCATCAAACGATATCAAGCGAAAAGGAAACATCGGCCGGTGACGGCGCACGTATTATGCACGTATGGACAGAACCACTCACCCCATTTCAATCCATCCAATCTGAAAGACTTGTGTTCCACTCTAGGAGGCATCTCAAAGGTTTATTCCTTCAATAATCCAATGAAATAAAATAAAATAAATATTTTTATAATGTTTTTCGCTTAGAAGTGGAGTGCGTTCTCTTCTCTTTCTCTCCATGCGCCTCTATCCATGCGACCAGTGTTGCCATGTCTGCTTACTATAAGCGACTTTGGGCTTGTTTTTCTATGAAGTCTTTCTATGAAGACGAGTTGTGAACTTGAAGATCGGCTATATGTCATGTGGCCTATATTTCTCTTTTGGTCTCACCGCTTAACGCACGGACAATAGCACTGCATCTTGCGCTGATCTTAAAGGGAATGTTAGCGGGTACTCTGATTGGATTGATTAAAGTAACGCCCAAACACACCCATGACTAATTCAGGGCTGTTTTACCCGCATAGCGCCTTGGGGCAGTGCGCATATTACCACACCCATAATAGCAATTGGTCACGCCTCCACGTCTTAAGTTAAGTAATAAGACCTGGCGGTACTCGAGTCACGTAAAATAGGGCCCTCGAGTCTGTGTATTAGCCAATATTAACATGCATGATTCCGTTAGGTCGTGCGTGCATACGTGTGATCAGAGTCAGAAAAGATCAAATTTGTTTTGATAAGGCAATCCATAGGGAAAATGAACAGATTTTGTCTTTTTATAGACATCACATCCTGGAATTATATTTTGGTGAAGGGAACATCAGAATGATTTAAACACATTCATAACAAATGGACAGGTTGACAGATGAGGTCAGGCAGGAGTCACAGTGGTCTACGATGTGTGCGGATGACATTCAAATATGTAGTGAGAGTTGGACAAAAGGTTGCAAAGTAAACTCGATTTTCCCATAGAAAGGAGGCAGTGGTGTAAAGTAACTAAGTACATTTACTCAAGTTCTGTACCTAAGTACAATTTGTTTATTGAACGGTCAAAGCTTAGTTGGCACGTGTCAAGTCAGATGAACGTAAAACCTTGACTTCCAGTCGGTGGACTTCAAAATAAGAGCACTTTGTCAAGTTATTGGAAAGTAAGTGTCTTCAGTTCTGTGGAATGTAATAAGAGCACCGTTGGCCTATAATGTGCCGTTTTCACTGTTGCTACACCTATATAACAAGTGTGAAAAAACAATAATAATAATCAGGCATGCAAACAGCCCGAGGTGAAAAGGGTGACAACATGTTGTTGTTTTTCGGGTCAGGCACACCCCTAGTGTGAACCCATAGTCATATTCATAGCTATTTACTAGATATTTGGCATAAATACTGAGGTAGGAATTTGTTTTATCGTGCAGCCCCAGAATTCCCAAGTAGAAAGTAAAAAATAAGTTCTAAATTGAACGGTAATTCAAATTTTGCTTATCATTTTATAATGGACGTTTTGCTTTTCGGGCAAGTGGGCAAGTAGAACATGACCTGTACTTGTCCGACGGGCAAGTGCCTCTGAGACCTTAGTGTCAACCCCTGCCTGTGCTATAAGAGCAGTGTGGGTGCGTTCAGGGAGTTCAGGGGCAAGTTGCACCACCTCATACTAAGTTCAAACTTAGCCTAGTTATAGGTTAACCCATTCAATCTGGGGACGCATCTGTGTCATTTTAGATTTCTTTGGCTATTCAAAAATAGCAGATCTACAAGCTCATATCGCGGCACCGAGTGCCGCGATATGGTTGCTTGTAGATCTGCTTTTTTTTATCGTGAAAATGTGAGCAAATCTTTGAATATATATATATATATGTATATATATACGTTTGTAACTCAAATCTTTGTTTCTGGGGGTGTAGCTGGAACACAAATATTTTACAAATGTTTGCCTAAAAATATGTATATATTTAAAATCTCGATTTGCAAAAAATATCAGATCTACAAGCTCATAGCACTCGGTGCCGCGCTATGAGCTTGTAGATCTGCTATTTTTCAATAGCCAAAGAAATCAAAAAATAACACATGCTTTCCTGGTCTATGTGGCTTTTTTAAAGCCATTTAAGCCATAACTAGGCTAAGTTTGAACTTAGTGAGGTTTGGTGCAACTGACTCCTGTTCACTGAATCCCCCTATTGCTAGAATCCTGTATTATACTCTGGCAAAGTTGATTGCATTGTATCCTTGTGCTGTGTTCTATATACTGTGCAGCTGTGAGGCCACGCATACTGTATGTATGGGATCCACTTGGCTGATCACAGCCTCGGCCCTTGACAACGAGAGAGAGAGAGAGAAGGAGAGAGAGAGAGATAAGTTGAGACAGACAGTAGGAAAGCTGTTTAGGACGGCTATAGGGAGAAAGTTTAGGAGAGACAGTCGCTGTACACTCACTCACTTAATGTACCTGACGTCTTCAAAAGCATGATGATATTTTATCTCTGAAAGGCACTCATTTTTCAAAATATAAAAAAAAAACCTTGTTGTCACTTCTTGTAATGCTTCTCATTTTAGAGCCAATGTCCTCAATTATAGTACAAGCTTCACAAACAAGCTGTCCCTAATCTGTCAGTCAAAGACGCCCAAAATGCAAATGTACCTTCCCTTCTGTACAGCCACGTCTTTGATGGCAGTTAATTTGTGTTGTGTGAGTGAGAGAGAGAGAGAGAGAGAGAGAGAGAGAGAGAGAGAGAGAGAGAGAGAGAGAGAGAGAGAGAGAGAGAGAGAGAGAGAGAGAGAGAGAGGAGAGAGAGAGAGAGAGAGAGAGAGAGAGAGAGAGAGAGAGAGAGAGAGAGAGAGAGAGAGAGAGAGAGAGAGAGAGAGAGAGAGAGAGAGAGAGAGAGACCCTATATTATATAATTTAAATCGGCAGTACACAACAGCCTGCTACACTCCTACAACGTATCATGTCCCAGAATTATATTTTGGTGACGCAAACATCAGAGTGATCTACACACATTAATAATGAATGGACAGGTTGACGGATGAGGCCAGGCCACAGCCAGGAGTCACCATGGACTGTGATGATGTGTGCGGATGACATTCTAATACGTAGTGAGAGTTAGGGGAAAAAAAGTTTAAAAAGAGTGTGGAAAGGTGGCGGTGTAATGCACTGGAGAGAAGAAAGGAATGCAAGTCAGAAGGAGTCAAGTCAGAGTTTGCCGTGAAGGAGAGCGAAGACAGTGGAGCGTTGAGGATGAAAGGAACGGAGGGCAGTGAAGTCGAAGGAGTTTTAACCCATTAAGACCTGAAGCCGATTCTATACAAATGCCCTCTAAATCCCAACAGTATTCTGAAAAATGGACCTTCCTACATAAGCGGTGCTCAAACTTTTTCATGTTAAGGACCCCCAAAATGTATTTGGCCGCCGACCCCCATGTCAACATATTTTGTTCCAGGGACCCCCCCAGAAGCAAAGATTTGAGTTACAAATGTTCGCTTTAAAATAATATATAATATTCAAAGATTTGCACACATTTTCCAAAAATAGCAGATCTACAAGCTCGTAGCGCGGCACTCGGTGCCGCGCTATGAGCTTGTATATCTGCTATCAATAGCCAAAGTATATGTAAAATAATGTTTTTTTTTTTAGCTCAAATCAAAAGGTGACACAGATGCGTTCCAGGTCTTCATGGGTTTAAACACCAGGGGTCGACTGCCCAAAGCAATGAGTGTGGAAGAGGAGGTGAAGAAGAAAGGGCAGGCAGGGAGGAACGGACGGATGGAGGGAAAGTGTCAGGAGTGATTATAGGGGACAGAAGATTGGCAGCTTGCCTCTACAGGAGTTCCAGGTGCCTGACGCAGTGCCCTATAGCTGCCAGCCTCCATCTTTCTCCCTCTCTCTGACTTTGTCTGTGAACCGTGGCATTTCTGATGTGGCTCCGTCCATGTGACACCTATAGTGCCATTCGTATAGCATTGTTGTGTAGACATTAGGGCTGGTGAATTAATATTCAAATATCGAATATATGGGGAAAATATGTATATTCGAATATGAAAATTAATATTCAAATATCTTTTTTATTTTTTTGTTTAGACAATACAAAAAATACAACAATACAAACCTCATCAGGAGTATAAAAGTGCTCAATATAATATTCAAATAATTATACTTGCATAATGCATGGTTGGGAAATGAACTTTTCTCCAGTGCATTTAAAATACCTATTTGGTGCTTGAATATTATATTTAGTATTTCAATAGGCTTATACTGTATTAAGCTCTCAATATTTTTTCTGATTTTTCTGGTTCGTCCTTATAGTAAAAGACAGACAACTCCTCCTTTTGGGTGGTTTGAGGAAATGGTAGGCAGCTTCATATGAAATGGTGCTCTGACAATTTCCTTGAGGTGACATGACATCTTTCCCCCCTCGCACAAAACTCGGTCAGTAAAGATGCCAGCGGACTTTCAAGCATGCTGCAAGCAATCCGCCCGGTCCTTGGATTGATTAACACATTGAGTGCCAAACACGAGAATCTTCGTGTTTGCAAAATACACCCGTCGAGTGCAATAAACAAAATGTTTAGTTTTTTTTTCTCCACAAGGGGCACTCTAACACAACTGAGGAATGATCTTATAGGACCCTTTAAAATGGAATGGACGGATGTGACGTGAGCCCAAAAAAACTGCACTTCCGTCCCGCTCCAATGATAGTAGGATTTGGAGAAAAAGGTCCATATCTTCTATACTCAAAACACGCCATTTTCGACGGGCGATCACTCTGCTTTGGCGGATCGCGGTAGAAATATTATTGTTCCAGTCGTTAGGCGGGACCCTTGGCCATCGCCCAGACGCCCTTTGTTTACATCCGGGTCCTCATGGAGGCTCCTGCAGCTCTAAAAGGGTCCTCATGGAGGCTCCTGCAGCTCTAAAAGGGTCCTCATGGAGGCTCCTGCAGCTCTAAAAGGGTCCTCATGGAGGCTCCTGCAGCTCTAAAACGATCGGCGTAAACGGTAAAAACTTTAGTTACTAGTTACTTTTCAGATATAAATTATGATATGATGAAACATACATTAACCGCTTCAGCCCTATTTTATACATGGGCTATTTTAAAATAGCAGATCTACAAGCTCACAACGCGTCGCATCGCGACGCGTTGTGAGCTTGTAGATCTGCTATTTTCAAACATTTAGTACTTTTACTTTTGGTACTTTAAGTACATTTTGATGCCAATACTTTTGTACTTTTACTCAAGTACATTTTGAATTCTGGACTTTTACTTGTAACAGAGTATTTCTATATTGCAGTATTGGCACTTTTACTTAAGTAAATAATGTGAGTACTTTTTCCACCACTGCTGGACAGACAGACGGACAGACAGCCTTGACTCCTTACAATAATTTTGCATTGCTTTGCAGCTCAACTAAAAACTGAACTATCCCTTTAATACTTGATCTGTTAACCACTTGAACCCAGCTAGCATCATTATTATGGGGGAACATCAGCCAGAAACCCGTCGCAAGTTGCAGCGGCTCTGTTTGATGAGACACAGATTTGTTGTAGAGAGAAAAAAAAAACGTCCAAGTACGGAGCCAGCATTTCTTAGTTTTACCAGGTATAGATGTTATAAAGAAGCGCACGTTCACGTTTTATGTAATTAATCCCTTTTCTGTCAAAATGCCATGTTTTAGTGGGCTATCTCTTGTTCCTATATAGCGGGTGATAAAACCCAGGAATGGATTTCTTTCTTGCGGTGATAATGGTTACACGGCCGATGCAATAAGGAGCTTAAATGATGAAGTCAGTGTGATCTAGAAAGCTTTCACGTGCCTGTATAGGAACATGGGGAAACATGGGGAATTACCTCTCTTCCTTATAGACTAACTATGAGAAGATTAAATATTGTAGATGCATATGAGCACGCACGCACACACGCACGCACGTTAACCCATTAAGACCGGGAACAGATCTGTGTGTCATTTTTTGATTTCTTCGGGCTATTCAAAAATAACAGATCTACAAGCTCATTGCACGGCACTCTAATCTTGAACATTTGTGCAAATATTTGAATATAAATATTTATATACATTTTTTTTTAAAAACTCAAATCTTTGCTTCTGGGGGGTCCCTGGATCAAAACATTTTGAGATGGGGGTCGGCGGCCAAATACATCATTTTGGGGGGTCCATGAAAAAGTTTGAGAACCACTGATATAGAAACACATGTTTTTTTTTAAACTGTAAGGATTTAGAAGACATAATTGTAAAATCCCCCAGAAGCAAAGATTTGAGTTAGGAATGTTTGCCTTAACAATATATATATATATATATATATATATATATATATATATATATATATATATATATATATATATATATATATTCAAAGTTTTGCACATTTTCACGATTTTTCAAAAATAGCAAGCTCATAGCACGGCACCGAGTGCCGCGCTATGAGCTTGTGGATCTGCTATTTTTGAATAGCCCAAAGAAATCTTAAAATGACACAGATGCGCTCGCGGTCTTAATGGGTTAAAGTAAACCCAACACTGAAGTGGATTTCCATTGTTCAGGTTACTCTAAGAATCTAGGACACAAACAGGCTGTATAGGAACATGGGACATTACTAGCTTTTTCCCTTTTGAGAAGATCACATACTGTAGATGTGCGCGTGCACACACACACACACACACACACACACACACACACACACACACACACACACACACACACACACACACACACGCCACATTATAGCACAGCTGGGAATGTACATTGTTCAAAACTACGTGAAACAAATTGATTGTGGGAGGGCATTCCTCAGGCAGACCCCTGATATTTAAGCGAGTATATATATGCCGCCCTCATTCATTAATGTACCTCAAGGTTCAAGGTTCAAGGTTGTACTTTATTGTTACATCTTGTGTACAGGTACTATTCTGGTTCGGCTTCCTTCAGACAATGCAGCAGCATAAGTCATAACAATAGAATAATGATAGAAAACGTAAAAAGATTTAAAGAGTGCTAAAAGAGCAACAAGATAATAAAAAGAGCATGTGCATAAAAAAAGAAACATTTTGGTATGTTGTAATACACCACCAGCATTTTTTCTTCAGTAGCTGCCACCTAACTTTGCGTAAACAACTTCACAGTATATTCTATATACAGCAGATTAGGTACAGTAGGTGCAGTTAAGGCATAGTAGTTTAAGAAAAGGATGGATTGTTGGGCGGGGGGGGGGGGGGGGGCAGCTTAGCATATCCCTTTGCCTTGGTTCATTCTGGTTCTTGTCAGATCATTCCTGTACCTGATTGTACGTGGAAAGAAGCTTTTTTTGCAGTCTATTGCTAGTAGCTTTGAGACTGCGTAGGCGTTTTCCATGCGGCAACATATCAAACCAGTCTGTGGCTGGGATGGTTTGGATCTTTGATGATTCCTCGTGCTTTGCTGACACAGTGTTCGTCGTACAGGGCTTGGATGGGGGGGGGTCACATCCGCTGATCTCCTCCCATATACCCAGGTATAGGTATTATACATCTCTGAGACATTCCTTTGCATGTACCCCCTGCAGTGGTGTAAAGTAACTAAGTACATTTACTTAAGTACTGTACTTAAGTAAAACTTTGAGGTATTTGTACTTTATTTGAGTATTTCCAATTTCCAATACTTTTACTTCTACTCGACTGCATCTCAGAGGCAAATATTGTACTTTTACTCCACTACGATTAATGGAAAACTTTAGTTACTGGTTACTTTGCAGATATAAATTGTTATATTATAAAACGTACATTAACCACGTTAGCCCCATTTTATACCTAGGATATTTGAAAATAGCCGAGCTACAAGCTCACAACGCGTCGCATCGCGACGCGTTGTGAGCTTGTAGATCTGCTATTGTCAAATATTTTAGTACTTTTACTTTTGGTACTTTAAGTACATTTTGATACCAATACTTTTGAACTTTTACTCAAGTAATTTTTTTATTCCAGACATTTACTTGTAACAGAGTACTTCTACATTGCAGTATTGATACTTTTACTTACTTACATTTGAGCACTTTTTCCACCACTGACCCCCTGTGCTGTCTACCAGCCAGGACTTCACAGTCACACCTCTAATACAGTCCTACTGAGCATGTGCAGAAACCCCTCCCACCCCACCACTCTGCTCTGACCAGTCAGTGATATAATTTTAGTGTATGCTATATTATATATTTACGTTTTTTTGTGTATTATTAAAAAAAATGTTTTGGGGAAATTATTCTACCGTTTATTCTGAATCGTTGATAATAAGAATCACGATTTTTACATTAATAAATTTTTTTCCAACACCCCTATTTATTACCTATGAAGCGCCTCATCCTATCAAGTTAGATGCTTACCGAGTGTATTGTGGAGATTAATGATCGCACGG
This sequence comes from Gymnoscopelus braueri, assembly GCF_963280865.1. Taxonomy (NCBI): domain Eukaryota; kingdom Metazoa; phylum Chordata; class Actinopteri; order Myctophiformes; family Myctophidae; genus Gymnoscopelus; species Gymnoscopelus braueri. Next base: position 44,274,489 of record NC_137620.1, on the reverse strand, counting down.
CTGAATAGACTCTGTGTGTCGGAGAGGCATCATTCAGCTGCTCGATGGGAGCATGCCGTATTGGCATCTCCAAACGCATCAGTAAGGGCTTTTGTGCACATTGATTTGTGTCGATATAAAGTGTGTGATATAGAGATGATGAAGTAGTATACAGCTTCAGAGATGCATGGGACGATGTATGAGGGGCCGCGCATGACTGGAGTTTAATTACAACCCCTTTTTCAAGACCAATCGACGAGCTGTATATTTTTGGAAATGTCGTGCTGCCGTGCACTGAAGGGAGAAAACCCATTGAAATAACAAGCACGTAATTCAGTGGTGTCCAAAGTCCGGCCCGCGGGCCATTTGCGGCCCCAGGACACATTTTATACGGCCCTTGGGTTCATTCCTAAATTGTATTATGAACGGCCCGCCTGCACCTTCAAAAAAATTAAAAGATTTATAAAAGTGAAAGTTGCATTTTCCTCCTTCGCCTCACGATGGCAGCACCTTCTCTAGCTCTTGCTTAACCCTAAAACCGAAATAAAGTAACAATAAAACACCAAAATACGCCCAAAATACGCCTGAAAACCTCACATTTTCGCCCAAAATCCGCCTATAATCGAACATTTCCGCGCGTGCGCGCGCTGGCCCTTGGGTGTTTTCATATTTTCTAATTTGGCCCCCTTTGAAAAAAGTTTGGACACCACTGACGTAATTTGTCGCCGGGGAGGCGTTGTCAACACGCACTGTCTGGCACATGCATCTAACGCTGCCGGTGTGTGAGACAAAAAGAAAATTGGCAATTATTATTTTAGTGAGTTTTTGTTAGTTTTGTAAAGCCTTGTTTTTATTCTTATTTCAGTTAACTTTTCTCTTCTACCCCGGATTTGAACCCGGTTTCCTGCGCAAGTGCTGAATTTCTTACCATTGAGTTAACAAATTGATTGCCTAGATCGCATAATGCGTTTTTCAAATCCATAGCTTGATTGCCGCAATTCTAAAGAACCTTATATATGCGTTCTTTGGAATTTTCATTGTTTAATCTGTGATCTCGGTGTTCTGTGAATTTTTCATCATCAGTTTCGTTTTCTGTTTACATCACACTCACCGGGTTCCGGATTCATGACGCAGATTCCGTTTCCGGTTCTCGGAAGGCCTTTTTTAGGCATTTTAGCCGAGAATAGGGAAAAACACGTTTTTTCACACGGTATAAAAAACTAACGGAGAGCTCTAGTTCCATTTTCTATAGTCTGGATGACGAACAGCCATCGTAGTCGTGTATCACATCGAACTGAAGCCGATCGCCGATCTGCGAAAACGTCACATCCGGTTATGACGTATGGACTGTTTGAGCCTGTTTGGGGGGGGTCGAGCGAGTGAGCGAGTGATCAAGGTGTCTATCTGCTGCTCTCTGCTGGTCGATCTGTCGTATGTGTTTAAAACCGCAGCCAGACAAACTATTTGAATGAAAAATTACAAAATAACAACAACAAAAAACGCAAATCGCTGGCACAGGGGTGAGTACATTATGAATAAACTCTGGCAGTCAATGTGTTAATAGAGCCGGCCTGCTTGCTCAGGGGATACATTGAATATTGACCATCAGGTCATAACGTGTGTCAGATCCTGTGTCTAGGTGAGACATGACCTTTGACACGATCTAAATGCCTCAATAGAAGGGCAGGGAGACCAAAGTTACATTGTATTAACATACTCTACCTTACAGATTGGACAACATTACAGTTTATTCATTAAAAAGGTTACATAGTGCTGCTTTAACTGAAATGTTTTTCCAGTTCTACTTTTAGTTATTTAATTAGTTTATAGTTATACACCTGATCTGTTCCGACACTCCTCCTGCGATGGGGCCCTGCGACAAAGTGTTTCTCATTTTCTATCTGTCAGGGCAGTTAACCCATTGAGACGGGGAAAGAATCTGTGACATTTTTTGATTTTCTTTGGCTATTCAAAAATAGCAGATATACAAGCTCATAGCGCGAGTGCCGCCAAATGCATATAATTTTGGTGGTCCTTGACATGAAAAAGTTTGAGAAAGTTCTGATATAGAAACATACGTTTTTTAAAAAAACTGTTAGGATTTAGAAGACAATTAGAATCCACCAGAAGCAAAGATTTGAGTTACAAATGTTCGCTTTCAAAAATATATTTTCAAAGATCTGCACAAACTTTCAAGATTTTTCTAAAAATAGCCCAAAGAAATCTAAAAAATCACACCCAGTGTGAAGTGGGCGGTGTGGTCATCACAGTGGTCATCATAGTGATGGAAGCTCACTTCCAAAAAAAAAAAGATTTTTGGAAGTGCATAATCCTATTTATAGGTTATTAATGTCATCATGTGTCTCGCTAGCCAATCACAGTGCTGAATAGAGTCAGCCAATAGAGTCAGCCAATCACAGTACAGGAAAGTGGGCCAAGTGGGCCAATCACAGTGCAGGAAACTAATACTAATGAGGTGTCCCAACCCCACTTATAGGGGCGGCTACACCGCCCAAAAATGACACAGATTCCTTCCCGGACTAAATGGGTTTAGTTTTGTAAAGTTTTTATTCTTATTTCAGTTAACTTTTCTCTTCTACCCCGGATTTGAACCCGGTTTCCTGCGCAAGTGCTGAATTTCTTACCATTGAGTTAACACATTGATTGCCTAGATCGCATAATGCGTTTTTCAAATCCATCGCTTGATTGCCGCAATTCTAAAGAACGCATATATGCGTTCTTTGGAATTTTCATTGTTTAATCTGTGATCTCGGTGTTCTGTGAATTTTTCATCATCAGTTTCGTTTTCTGTTTACATCACACTCACCGGGTTCCGGATTCATGACGCAGATTCCGTTTCCGGTTCTCGGAAGGCCTTTTTTAGGCATTTTAGGCGAGAATAGGGAAAAACACGTTTTTTCCCACGGTATTCACCTGTTTCTTGGCTGTGTGTTTTCCACTTCCTGTCGGATTTCATTGGATATCATTAGTCATCTGACCGGTTTCATTGGATTTCATTGGATCAAAAGACAGGAAGTGGAACACAGTGAAAAGCCTAGGAAACAGGTGGATACAAAAATAACGGAGAGCTCTAGTTCTATTTTCTTCAGTCTGGATGACGAACAGCCATCGTAGTCGTGTATCACATCGAACTGAAGCCGATCGCCGATCTGCGAAAACGTCACATCCGGTTATGACGTATGGACTTTTTGAGCCTGTTTGGGGGGGGTCGAGCGAGTCACAGTGAGTGATCAAGGTGTCTATCTGCTGCTCTCTGCTGGTCGATCTGTCGTATGTGTTTAAAACCGCAGCCAGACAAACTATTTGAATGAAAAATTACAAAATAACAACAACAAAAAAACGCAAATCGCTGGCACAGGGGTGAGTACATTATGAATAAACTCTGGCAGTCAATGTGTTAATAGAGCCGGCCTGCTTGCTCAGGGGATACATTGAATCTTGACCATCAGGTCATAACGTGTGTCAGATCCTGTGTCTAGGTAAGACGTGACCTTTGACACGATCTAAATGTCTCAGTAGAAGGGCAGGGAGACCAAAGTTACATTGTATTAACATACTCTACCTTACAGATTGGACAACATTACAGTTTATTCATTAAAAAGGTTACATAGTGCTGCTTTAACTGAAATGTTTTTTTCCAGTTCTACTTTTAGTTATTTAATGAGTTTATAGTTATACACCTGATCTATTCCGACACTCCTCCTGCGATGGGGCCCTGCGACAAAGTGTTTCTCATTTTCTATCTGTCAGGGCAGTTAACCCATTGAGACGGGGAAAGAATCTGTGAAATTTTTAGATTTTCTTTGGCTATTCAAAAATAGCAGATATACAAGCTCATAGCGCGAGTGCCGCCAAATGCATATAATTTTGGGGGGTCCTTGACATGAAAAAGTTTGAGAACCACTGATATAGAAACATAGGTTTTTTTCAAAAAACTGTTAGGATTTAGAAGACAATTAGAATCCACCAGAAGCAAAGATTTGAGTTACAAATGTTCGCTTTCAAAAATATATTTTCAAAGATCTGCGCAAACTTTCAAGATTTTTCAAAAAATAGCAGATCTACAAGCTCGTAGCGCGGCACTCGGTGCCGCGCTACGAGCTTGTAGATCTGCTATTTTTGAATAGCCCAAAGAAATCTAAAAAATTACACAGATTCCTTCCCGGACTAAATGGGATAAATATTGTTTGCGTGCAAAGTCTCTGTCAAACCGCGAGGCTCCCAGGGATCCTGATAACTGTCGTTTTCTAATCTAGCAGCTGTTGATTCATCCGGTGTCCCTCAGGGCTGAATGAGATAAGAATGACAACCCCGGTGCTCTGTGTGTCAAGAGAACAACTGATAACAACGTGTTGTAAATAACTGGAGCCAAAAATACATGGATGCCTCTTCTTCTGCCTCTGCTTCTGTTGCTGCTTCTGTTGCTGCTTCTTATTTTTCTTTGTCCTCGTTTTCTTCGTCCTCGTTTTCTTCTTCGTCACCGTCTTCTTCTTACTACTACTACTACCACCCAGAAACCTAGATACCTCATTGGCCTCTGCAGTTCGTTGGAGCGACCTGCGGCCGCGGTCACCATATTAGAGGGAGGCACGCTGCCACTCAAAGTGACTACTGGACAATCACAGCGTAGTTGACTACATGGCCAATCACAGCGCGTCTTTTCCAGGACTTGTCCAGAATCTAGTGGTCCCGCCCCCACCTGCCTCTGATTGGCCTATACCGAACGTCCCCTTCTGTGACGCACGCGGAAGCTTCCCGCTTTGCCCCCGCGGAAGCGGGAAGCGCGCCCGAGATAAAGACGTCTCAGAGCCGCCGGAGCCTTTATATGTCTACGCTACCACTTCTACTCTGGAACAATGCACGTTGGTAATGCTAATGCATGCCCCACCCAGGGTTGCCAGATCTGCTTAGTATAATTTCCCACAAGATTGTATTTGAAAATAGCAGATCTACAAGCTCACAACGCGTCGCATCGCGACGCGTTGTGAGCTTGTAGATCGGCTATTTTCAAATAGCTGATGTATATGTTAAAGTGCTCTTGTGACCCATAGTCGCTTCTTTTGGGCTGGTTTTCCTAGACCTGGTTACTTGTTTCTCTCACAGAATCTGGCAACACTGGCCCCACCCGGTTATCCTTACCTGTCGTACCCATTGGCAGACACATGTTACCTGTCTGTCCGTGTCCTTTGTCTGTGTCCTTTTTATGCCCATGGAGATCTCTATTTCTGTATTTTTAAGTACTTTATTGAGTATGCATCATTTAGCGGAGGTTTATTTGCCAGACAGATTGTCGTGCGATGCACCATTACAAAACAATGTATGATTTTATGCTCCTTGAACCTTAAACAAATAATAATAAACGATGCATGTGTGACTATCCTGCTGAGTGGCTGTGTGTGGGAAGACATCGTTAACAGTTAGTTCACAAAGTTCAGAAAGTCCTCTGTCCATTAGCAAAACGCCAGCTCGAGAGGAATACATTGATCTACTACTATTTGACACTTGAGCAAGTTTACCATCCCCCTCCAAACTCTAGAGAGCTGTAGCTCCTCCGCTCCGTTCTAACCCGTATCACCTCTTAACTCTTGGGGAGCTCCTCCAGTCTACTCCACAATTATATCATGAAATACCTTTGACATTGCTGTTCTCATAACCAGTGGTGGAAAAAGTTCTCAAATGTTTTACCTAAGTAAAAGTATCAATACTGCAATGTAGAAAATACTCTGTTACAAGTACAATTCCGGAATTCGAAATTTACGTAAAAGTACGAAAGTATTGGTATCAAAATGTACTTAAAGTACCAAAAGTAGAAAGTACTCATTACGCGGAATGTCCCATTTCAAGTTTTCAAATAAAAAATAAAAAACAATAGCAGAAAATAGCAGATCTACAAGCTCACAATGCGTCGCATTGTGAGCTTGTAGATCGGCTATTTTCAAATGGCGGAAATGTATAGGGTTGACGTGGTTAGTGTATGTTTAGCAATTTTAATCAAAATCTACAAAGTAACTAGTAACTAAAGTTTTCAAATAAATGTAGAGGAGTAAAAGTACAATATTTGGATCTGAGATGTAGTGGAGTAGAAGTAAAAGTATTGGAAATTGGAAACAAGTAAAGTACAAATACCTCAAAATTGTACATAAGTACAGAACTTAAGGAAATGTTCTTAGTTACTTTCCACCACTGCTCATAACTTATATACCTCTACCGTATTTATACTTGGTTGCGTGGCAAAAATGGCTGATCTTGTAGATCGGCTATTTTCCATTAAGACCATATTTTTGTCAATTAGAAGTGTTTTCTAATTTGTTTTTAGTGTGAGGGAAAACATTAGGGGCCGAGCAGAGAGCCCTGGGGGACCCTAGTCAACAGTAAGTGGTTATTGTAGTAAGTGGCAATACCTGGCGATAACAATAATTGTGTGTTACACTGCATACCAATATATTAATATATTTACGTCCAGAAATCCAAGCTACAGCGCATGCATCCAGTGCTGTAAAGTAACTAAGTACACTTACTCAAGTACTGTACTTGCTTTTATTTTACTGGAGTATTTCCAATTGTCTATACCTTTACTTCTACTCCACTACATCTCAGAGGCAAATATTGTACTTTTACTCCACTATAATTATTGGACAACTTTAGTTACTAATTACTTTGCAGACATAAATTATGATATTTTGATTTTTAGAAGTGCATAATCCTATTTATAGGTTATTAATGTCATCATGTGTCTCGCTAGCCAATCACAGTGCTGAATAGAGTCAGCCAATCACAGTACAGCTAGGGGTGTACTAATGAGCCAATCACAGTACAGCTAATGAGGTGTCCCAACCCCACTTATAGGGGCGGCTACACCGCCCAAAAACAGTTGTTTTTTGCCAGACCCAAGGGGTCGGGGCTTACATGAGGCTTTGTACCTGTTTCGTCCATACATGGGCATGGTCCATTTGTCCTCCGGCCCCAGCCAAAAAAAAGTGTTTCGTCACGTACTATTCATGACATCATTATTATTTCAGTTATAAAGTGGTTTGTAGGTGTGTTACATACTAGGACTTAATTCTGGGTCTGGCAGAACCAGGTCTCCTGGTCTTGTTTTCTAAGTTGGAACTGAAAAACGGGAGGGATTGTACCGCTAGTGACGTCACTTTCTGGGCCAAATCAGTTTGGCCTATTTTGAGACCAATTTACATAAAACCCCAGATATGCTGTGAAAGCCTGAGTGCTCAAACTGGGTTATTTTTGGGCGGTGAAACCGCCCCTATAAGTGAGATTTGGAAAAATGTACAAATATCTTGGGCAGTGAAACCGCCCCTAAAAGTGAGGTTTGGAAATTTGTACAATTATCCTGCGCTGTGATTGGCCAATCACAATCTATTCAGGACTGTGATTGGCCAGTGTCACATGACACATGTGCATAGCCCTATATAAGCAACCATAACTTTAAAAAAAACATAAGTTTGTTTCTTTTAAGTTATGGTTTTGTCCATCATAAAGAGTGTTTCAATAAATGTATTTATTTTTTGTACATGATTGGTTGACTCATTCAGTATTGTGATTAGCTAGCAAGACACCGCCCACTTCACACAGGGTGTGATTTTTTTGGATAGAAGAGAGGTAGGGGAGACCAAAAACACACAACAAAAAGAAGGAAAAGTTCAAATTCATGGTGTTTTCCCTTTAAAGTTGTTTTAAATCTATGCGTGTGCCCTGCGTCCTGGTCAAAAAGGCTGTTGCACGGCGTGTTAGGCTAATTATTGTTTTTATGCCAAGCTGGAAGGAATACAACGCAAATGTTTCATGAAGCCATTGGCCATGTACTGTAATGTATACGCCCACACACACACACACACACACACACACACACACACACACACACACACACACACACACACACACACACACACACACACACACACACACACGTTCAGTAATGGCCATGCATGTGTGGGACCGTAGAATGCAAGCCGGCCTGGCGTCTATTAACAGATGTTTATCTGCCTGTCAAATTGCTGTGAAATGCCTTGTTTATTGCCGTGAAATGCTTGTTTGTTTTTTTCGCCCATTACTTAGCAGCGTTTATGCTTTTATGTTCCTTCATCCAAACAAATGATATATGGATGGATGATGAATGTGTGATTAACCCTGCTGAGCGGCAGGCTGTGTGTGTGGGATGGCAAAGGCTACACGGCAGATAGCAGAGGTTTTTTTCCAGAGTCGAATCTGCACAGAGTTACAAAGGATGGAGATGGTTGTGGTCTGTGTGTGGTCTGTGCTGTTAATCCAATCAGACCGGTAACGAGTCTGTTCTCATTTTCGATTTTTAGCTATAAACATTATTTTATACTTTGGCTATTCAAAATAGCCAAAGCTTGTAGATCTGCACCGAGTGCCGCGCTACGAGCTTGTAGATCTGCAATATTTTTTTTTATCATTGAAAAACCATTGAATATATGTATTTTTTAAAGCAAAAGTTTGTCAAATATTTTGTTCCTGGGACCTCCAAAGATTTGAGTTACAAATGTTCACGATTTAAAAATATATATATGTTGAAAGATTTGCACAAATGTTTAAAAAAAATAGCAGATCTACAAACAAATAGCAGATCTACAAGCTTGTAACGTGGCACTCGGTGCCACGTTATGAGCTTGTAGATCTGCTATATTTGTAAAATATTTTGTTCCAGGGAACCTCCAAGGATTTCAGTTACAAATGTTCACGATAAAAAAAGAAATGCAGATCTACAAGCTCATAGAGTGCCGTGCTACGAGCTTGTAGATCTGCTATCTTTGAATAGTCACAGAAATCTTAAAAATGACACACACATGCTCTCCCCGGTCCGGTCTTAGCGGGTTAAAACGGTATAATGAGTTGTGTAGCGGTGGTGAAAACATTAACAGTTTGTTCACGGAGTTCAGAAAGTCCTCCGTGACCCAACAAACAAACTAAAGGCTGGAGAAATAAATACATGGATGGTATAAACTTACCCATGATGCATCACACCGATCATCCCCTCCTATAACTCTCGGGAGCTCCTCCAAATCTACTCCACGATTACGTCCCAAAATACCTGGACTTTTTGACCTAAAGTACTTCAGCTTCATAACTCATTATAACGTATAATACTGTATACCTCTAACTTTCCCCTCCATAACTGCTTTTACCAGCACCTTCTGTCTCCACCCGCCTCCTCCTAGAACTCCATGACCTATACCTTACTTACATATAGTGGTGGAAAGAGGTACTACATATTTTTACTTAAAAGATTTGCACACATTTTCACGATTTTTCAAAAATAGCAGATCTACAAGCTCATAGTGCGGCAACGAGTGCCGCACTATGAGCTTGTATATTTGCACAAAAAAAGTTGTGCAAATTTTGGAATATATATTTTTAAGGCGAACATTTGTAACTCAAATCTTTGCTTCTGGGGGTCCCTGGAACAACACATTTTGAGATGGGGGTCCACAGCCAAATACATTTTGGGGCTCCTTGACATGGAAAAGTTTGAGAACCACTGATTATGTTTTATTCTTATTTTACTTTTAATGTTCTCTAATGTGTTTATTTCACTAATATTGACTAGGTTTTACTGCATTTTATGATTTGTTATTCAAAATGATTGATTCAAAAATGTACTTGAGTAAAAGTATCGTCATGAAAATATACTTAAAGTACCAAAAGTAAAAAGTAGTCGTTATGCAGAATGTACCATTTCACAAGTTCAAAATGTATACAAAATGTTTTGAAAATAGCAGATCTACAAGCTCACAATAGGTTGTGATGCGACGCGTTGTGAGCTTGTAGATCTGCTATTTCTGAAAGATTGACAAATTGGGAAAACGTTTGATGATCAACTATTTTTGTTATTCGTAAAACTTGCTGAAAAAAGATTTGAAAAGATTTGAGTTAGAAATGTTTGCTTTAAAAAATCTATTATATTCAAAGATTTGCACACATTTTCACGGTTTAAAAAAACATAGCAGATCTACAAGCTCAGTGCCACGCTATGAGCTTGTAGATCTGCTATTTTTGAATAACCAAAGTATGAAATAATGGTTTAAGTGGTTACACAGATGCGTTCCCGGTTTTAATGGGTTAATGCCAGTGGTGTAAAAAGTACCCAAATTCTTTACTTAAGTAAAAGTACCAATACGTAAAGTAAAAGTCTAGAATTCAAAATTTACTTGAGTAAAAGTACAAAAGTATTGGCATCAAAATGTACTTAAAGTACCAAAAGTAAAAGTACAAAAATATTTGAAAATAGCAGATCTACAAATTCACAACGCGTCACGATGTGACACGTTGTGAGCTTGTAGATCTGCTATTCTCAAATAGCCTAGGTATAAAATAGAGCTATAAAGTGGTTAATGTATGTTTCACAATATCATACTTTATATCTGAAGAGTAGCTAGTAACTAAAGTTTTCAAATAATTGTAGTGGAGTACAATATTTGACTCTGAGATGTAGTGGAGTAGAAGTAAAAGTATTGTAAATTGGAAATACTCAAGTAAAGTACAGATACCTCAAAATTGTACTTAAGTACAATACTTAAGTACATGTACTTAGTTACTTTCTGTGTGTGTGTGTGTGTGTGTGTGTGTGTGTGTGTGTGTGTGTGTGTGTGTGTGTGTGTGTGTGTGTGTGTGTGTGTGTGTGTGTGTGTGTGTGTGTGTGTGTGTGTGTGTGTGTGTGTGTGTGTGTGTGTGTGTGTGTGTGTGTGTTTATCTACATTGTTATCTACAGTACATGTTTGGCTTTAAACCAGTGGTTTTTAACCTTTTTTATGCCAAGGACCCTTACATTGATAAACATTTGGCTGTGGACCCCCATCTGAAAATGTTTTGTGCCAGGGACCCCCAGAAGCAAAGATTTAGAGTAAAACATGTTCTCTTAAAATAAACATATTCAAAGATATGCACACATTTTCGAGATTTTTCAAAAATAGCAGATCTACAAGCTCGCGGCACTCGGCACAAAGCAAGTACTGTTTTTACTCTTACTTGAGTAACATTTTGACTGAGCTACTTTTACTTGTACTCAAGTACTGGGGTCGAGTACTCTGTCTACCTCTGCTCACGACTCACAAGATCGATAACCAAGTGGACTGGAGATTCAGTAAACATTAATTGACAATTTGAGCGGCACCTTTCTATTTTTCAGACCATCCACCCCCTTTAAAGGAGAATTTCACCCCTGGAAGAACTTACAGTCACTCAATGTTAATAATATTTGTAGTAGATAACAGTAGCAACATTTGAAATTTGCACCCTATGGCCAGAACAATATAGAAGTCTGTGTGTTTGACTGGGGTTTGACTGGACTGCTGCATTGCTACAATGACCATAATGCTGTGGGGCACTGCCCTTCCTTGTGGGGAGGGGAGCATAGACATATAAAGGTAGACGCCTCCTTCGGCTCTGAGGCATTGGTATCTCGGGCGCCATTTTAGCGTGTGTCACAGAAGGGGGTGTTCGGTAGGCCAATCAGAGCCAGGTGGGGGCGGGTCTTTTTGTAACCCAGCTCTTAACCCTTTAAAAGGCAGCAACTGCCCAGTTAGTTGGAACTTGGCAAACTCCACACTCTGGATTTGTGCAATAATAAATCGTCTTTTACTGCAGTTTAAACAGGTTCCTAAAGACATGGTCTTTCAAAGTTGATAGCTCTGTTCTGACCTGAATAGCTAACATTAAGGATGTTGGATAAAGGCAAATTCTGCAATGTTGCCAGCAGATTTCATGTAGTCTGTCAGTGAATGAAGACAAAAGTATTTTGTGACTAATACTGTTACTTGAAAGTATTTTGTTATGAAAATATGCAGATGTAACCAAATATAGGCCTACGCCTACTGGATCCATAACTCCATGTCTCGCATTTGTGACAAACTTAACCGCTTGAAAATAGGTTGAAAATTCAGGGAGTTGTGATGATTTTAATTGTGGAGAGACCGTCTGCTTCAATGGATTACTGCATTAGAACAGTGGTTTTCAACCTTTTTCATATCAAGGGCCATTATTTATTCGGCATTTGAGCCATGGAACACCGTTTGATGAGCTTTAGCCTCTCACACCCCCAAAACTTAGAATATGTTATCGTTCGATAAGATGCTGTCAAAATAACAGTTATTTACGTTCTCTAATTGTGTACCTGTATAGTAAGTAATGCAGATGTTTAACAATTTGACTCTTGAGAGTGTGAAATGTTATACTCATAAGGGTCCATTTGGTTATCAACTCTCCATCATTTAGCTGGGGACCACCTGGAACCCCCTCAAGGACCACTGGTTGAGAACCATTGCACTGACAAGTCCCGGAAAGGACGCAGTCAACGCGCTGTGAGCGCTGTGATTGGCCAGTAGTCACTTTGAGTCTCAGTTTGCCTACGCTAAAATGACGGCCGCGATACCAGTTGCTCCAACGAACTGCAGAGGCCAATGAGGTATCTAGGTTTCTATATCTGTGGAGGGGAGGCTGCGTGGGGGTGTGGTCTACATTGTAGTCAGGAAATAAGGTGAGATGAAGAGACTGATGATATAGCCGTGAAACTTTGCATGCATTCGTTCCCACCAGGGAATGTGCTTCTATTCATGTGTTTGTCTGCTGATATTCCCTTTTGAGCAAAAGGCTATAAATGACACAGCTGGTGTTTCAATTTCCACCAAGGCTACAGGTGCTGTCGGCTGATTGGACCGAAAGCCCTGGATTTATGTGTAGTGGCTTTTATCCTTTTCTGTTCCAATTGAATTCCAATTGGCTAAGGCCAGTGTTGGAAAGTAACTAAGTACACATACTCAAGTACTGTAACATTTTGAGGTATTTGTACTTTACTTGAGTATTTCCAATTTCCAATACTTTTACTTCTACTCCACTACATCTCAGAGGCAAATATTGTACTTTTACTCCACTACAATTATTTTAAAACTTTAGTTACTTAAATTGAATACCCTAGTATCTATTGGCCATTTTAGGAATCTATATAATAACCGTGTCTTACCCATATGCAACTGTTTTAACTGATTGATGTTAACATGCAATTGTTTTAACGGTTTGTGTCAACTTTATTGTTTTTTCTTGTTACTCTTATGTTATTTATATGTGTGTAATCTCGGCATCATTGTAAATGAGGGTCTCCCTCAATTGATCTCTCCGAGAATCTTAAATAAAGGTTGAATGAACTTTGCAGATATAAATTATTACATTGTAAAACATACATTAACATTATCAGCCCTATTTTATACCTAGGATATTTGAAAATAGCAGATCTACAAGCTCACAACGCGTCGTAGTGCTGCACGATTCTTGCTCAAATGTGAATCACGATTTTCCTCCATAAGAATTGAGATCACGATTCTCACACAATTCTCTTGTAAATATAAAAATACGTTTTTTTAACTTTTTAATCGCCATAATGTAAAATCGAGATTGCATAGGTGTCTGAATCGAGATCACGATCTTTTTTCGATTAATTGTGCAGCACTAACGCGTCGCATCGCGACGTGTTGTGCGCTTGTAGATCTGCTATTTTCAAACGTTTTAGTACTTTTACTTTTGGTACTTTAAGTACATTTTGATACCAATACTTTTGTACTTTTACTCAAGTGCGTTTTTAATTCCGGACTTTTACGTGTAGAGTAGCCAAGCCTACATTGCAGTATGGATACTTAAGTAAAACATTTGAGTGCTTTTTCCACCACTGGGTAGAGTGGCCGGTAGAGCGAACCGTGACGTTTCCAAGTTCGATCCCGGTCTCCCCCAGAGTTAGTGTTGAAGTGTCCTTGAGCAAGACGCTGAACCCCTAATTGCTCCCGATGAGCAGGTTGGTGCCTTGCATGGTTTCCTCCGCCATCGGTGTACGAATGTATGTGTGAATGGGTGAATGTAATGCACAATCTATGCAAAGCGCCTTGGATAAAAGCGCTACATAAATGCCCCATTTACCATTTACGTTACAGTAAATGGATAACGTGTGGTTAAGATGATTGCGACGCTCTGCTGGAGAGCCCCCGGTCCAGGTAATGTGAGATGATTGGACAAGACGCCCATGGTTAGAAGAACATGAATGTTTAATGGTCATCATTTACATACTGGCGTTTATCCAAAGCAATTCACAACAACACAGATGGCGGAGGCAACCATGCAAAGGAAAACAATTACCATTACACTCTTTTTTTGCAGATGCTCTTATCCAGAGCAGCTTTACACGTGCAATCAGCATGCATGCAGAGTCCTAGTGACTAATGTCAATACATTACAAGTTAAATGATCTGCAAAGACATGAAAGTGCTTCAAAGAAACTCTGGATACCAGGTAAACGGCAAACCTATTCACCTGTTTCCTAGGCTGTGTGTTTTCCACTTCCTGTCGGATTTCATTGGATATCATTAGTCATCTGACCAGTTTCATTGGATTTCATTGGATCAAATCGACAGGAAGTGGAAAACACACAGGAAGTGGAAATACCTAGGAAACAGGTGAATAGCATCTGTCTAAACAATATGCGTGCCCCCGCACAAACTCTTCTTCTGCCCGGTTCTCCTCAGTGGCTGGAGCAACTGATCTGCAATTGCACACAGCCCTTGACCATTACCATCCATGTGCACGGAACACCGAAGCCCGTTTTTCGCTTTCCCCAATTGTCAGCTGTTTATTAAGCTGTTTTGTGTTCGTTGGCTCCCGGGTTGCCAAATCATGTGCGTGAAACAAGCGTGGGTGCTCATATCCCCCGACGGGTATGGTCTAGTCTAAATAACGTAACTTTTGAGATTAGCTGTTTACAGACAGACAGACAGCAGTGTTGATTTTGACAGCAATTTTTGATTAAAATTTCAGACGGCATAGCCTTTTGAATACAATTCTAGTCATCTGAAATGTTGTAGTTTTAGTCTAATTTCAGCTGACTAAAATGTATTTTGGCGAGCCGTGATAGCGTCGTAAAGGCTGATTTGCATGCCGAAAATAGCCGATCCACAAGCTCACAACGCGAGCTCGTGGATCGGCTATTTTCGGGCTGTGACACCCGTGCACAACCATGATGACTCCGCTATGCTTATATGCCTATTTTAGATGTTTTTTTATTATTATAATGTGTTTTTATTGATGTCTCTATGAGAGTTGCTGTAACACCTTGATTTCCCCTCAGGGATGAACCAAGTACCTACCTACCTAATCCCTATATTTGTTGACAAAATTGTCAATATATTTAGTCAGTTTGTGTTACCGAGTGTAGGACAGCACTATGGTTCACCGCTGACGTTTTAAATGTGCTTTATAAATAAAGTGGATTGGGTTAGATATATTTAGTCATAGTTTTAGTCATCAAAGCTTCGTTTTTATTTAGATTTTACTTAATTTTCGTCAGTGAAGTCGACAAGTTTTGCCATAGTTTTATTCAACAAAATTAACGCAGACAGACAGACAGACAGACAGACAGACAGACTAACACAAGTAAGAACATAATCCTGTCGGTAGAAAGAGTCTCACACGTTGCCGACAGTTCAGTTAGATCATAGCAGTGACGGAAAAAGTACTCAAATGTTATACTTAAGTAAAAGTATCAATCCTGCAATGTAGAAATACTCTGTTGCAAGTCCAGAATTCAAAATGTACCTGAGTGAAAGTATTGGCATCAAAACGTACTTAAAGTACCAAAAGTGCCGTAGTTTGTATAAAGTACAAATACCTCAACACTCTACTTAAGTACAGTAATTTGAGTACATTTACCTAGTTACTTCCCACCACTGGATATTAACTGCTCTATTCAGCCACATGTCACATGGTAACGACTCCTATCACTTCCTTATCTGTTGGTCTGACGTCAGCATTCCAGATCACCACCCCCCCATTGTATCCCATAATTAGACCCTCCAGAACAATGCGATTATGCGATCGCAGAATTTACCGTATAATCAGCAAAATGGTGCATAATTAGGCGGGGGGACCGTTTAAAAAAAAAAGGCTGCATAGCATTGCATAATATGCGCATCGAAGCGCATATTGCGCTTCGCATAAAATGCGCTTCGCATATTTCTGCATATTTTGCATCTTTTCACATGTTTTGCATCTTTTCACATGTTTTGCATCTTTTCGCATATTGCTGCATATTTCACAACTTTCCGCATATTTCGCAACCTCCCGCAATTTCACCGCATAAAATTGCAAACAAAATTTGCATATTTTCATTGCAAAATCAAGGAATTTATCCCGCATAATCAAGAGTTTTAGCCTGCATAATCAAGGATTTTTTGCACGGTTATGTATCCAAGTGTAATCTATGTATAGTTCAGAACATAACAAAGCCCTTTGCCTTTGGCCTTCCTTCCCGGCCTGGCAGGGATAACAAACATACATAGTATAAATCATCGAGCAATACATACTGTTTTAAATTACAACCACATTACACATTGCTTCACATTGCACATTATTACAAAACCAGTGATACTGTATAAGCACCAACACACTCCCTGTAGCCTCAAGCCACACTGTTTTAATGTTTAATTGAGGCAGGTACAAATTAATTTTTTAAAACAATTCAATGGAGAATTCTATCATCTGCCAGAGGGTACGAGCTATACAGTATGTGTGTAGAATATGGGATGGCTCAGACAACGTTCTCTGTGCTTGCCTGAGAAAAGACTATTACTACTATATATTGATTGGAGCGCTGGAACAGACAAGACAAGCTAGCTCACATTTTAATTGTAGCCTACATTTTGTGAGTCCAAGAAGCGCCACTTTACACCTGTATACTGTTTGCTGCTGTTTGAAAATAGGCGATATCTACAAGCTCACAACGTGGTGGCGATGCATCGCGTTGTGAGCTTGTGTATCTGCTATTTTCAGAAAAATCTTGAAATACAATGTGGAATATTTGGAAGATGTTTGAGACATTCTAACAACACAAATCTGGAACGGGGCTCCCTTCAGCACATAACATTTTCAGATGGG
The DNA here is from genome assembly GCF_963280865.1 of Gymnoscopelus braueri. Classification (NCBI taxonomy): domain Eukaryota; kingdom Metazoa; phylum Chordata; class Actinopteri; order Myctophiformes; family Myctophidae; genus Gymnoscopelus; species Gymnoscopelus braueri. The sequence continues at coordinate 44,257,545 of NC_137620.1, read as the reverse complement.
GGTTGGGGACAAATACATAATTAAAAAAAAAGGAAGCAAGCCCAAATAAGTAACTACACTTCAGAAACAAGCCCCCCAAAAAAAAGCAACCCGCAACTGCCAATATTTACAAGCAACTTTACAGAAGAATAAGCCCAAAGTCGCTTATAATAAGTGGACATGGCAACACTGGTGAGATTGCCATACCATGCTGACAACGAAATAAAGAAAGAAAGAAAGAGTCATTTGATCCACTCCACCCTTGAGTCTGCATAAAATGTTTTATTTATGCTGAGAATGACACAAACTTTCAACATGGGCCATCCACCTAAAGCTGTTGTCCAGGTACTTTATTTTATTTCATTTAATTTCTTTTCATTTCATTTCATACTAGCGTTATCCTTATTATTATGCTATATTTTCTGGTTGTTCGTATATCACACCAATATTTCGCTGCTTGTACCTGATGAGCGACAAAAAAAGACCTCTTGATTGATTTTTCATGTACTGTACGACCACTAGACTATAGGACTCCCCGCTGACTCAAGGTCAGTGGGTATTCTTTTTTAGCCTGGTAAACCCTCCCTCCGGAAATCTCATTTCTATTTGATTCCTGGAGTGAGTCTGGCATGAACCGCCTCTCTGCAATATTGGCTGTGTATGCCAAACGGCCGCGCCTATCAGCGTCGTCGCTCATTGTTCTGTGATTGACAGCTTACGTTGGCCAATCAGGTGGCGAGTTCGAGTGAGCCCAAAACACGAACGGCAGCCATATTTTTCTTGTGCGGCCAATTCTCCGCTATTTTTTTACTTCAAAAAGCTCTCTAACTTCTATTTTGAGGCACGGAATTTACTTATAAGATATCGTTTGGATAGAATTTAGTTGTTTAACTTCATATATGTGGTCAATTAATCATGACAAAGCCTATTTTTTTTTAAAAAAATTGAGAACCGGTAGGGGCGGGCAGTGACACCATTGTACCCGAAAAAGGCAACCCATTTTGGGTATGGCTGTCTCAAAAGTCCCGTCGCGTCACATTAAGACTGGTGAACTGCTGATTGGCTGAAGGGGAAAAATTATCATTGGCTGAAGGGGTTGTCAGTCAACGGTATTACTCCCGCCCAACTCCAGCACAGCCAATATTGCAGACAGGCGGATCAGGCCAGACTCACTCCTGAAATGAAATGGAATTGAGATTTCCGGAGGGAGGGTTTACCAGGCTAATTCTTTTTCCCCCCACATTTAACCCATCAAGACCTGAGGCTGATTCTACAAATACCTTCAAGATTTTTCAAAATCTTTAAAAAAATAGCAGATGTACAAGCTGTCAGCACGGCACAAAGTGACGCATAGCTTGTAGGTCTGCTATTTTTTTTAATAGCCAACGCTAAAATCTAAAATGACATACAGATGCTTTCCCGGATTTAATGGTTTGAAAATCAAATGGTTGGCATCACAACACTGCACAGAACTCTCTAGAAATGGGTTGATGGGATGAAGGACTGCATTTTTTAAATATGGCTTTTATAGAGCATCCCGCCCACTTCCTGGTTTTTCGTGGTGCCGGAAGGAACAACTCAATGCATTTTTCCATTGACATTTCCAAAAATATTTATATCTATTAATTTAAGCCTCGAATCAAGCCATCATGACATGACATGAATCATGACCATAAAACTTTTTTTTCTGTGATTTATTTTATTTTATATTTAATTATATGATATACTATATTTAATAAATACCCTTTGTTTTGCCGTTTTCAACAACAAAAAAAATCACAGAATCAAACGTTTTATGGTCATGATTCATGTCATGTCATGATGGCTTGATTCGAGGCTTAAATTAATAGATATAAATATTTTTGGAAATGTCAATGGGAAAAATGCATCGAGTTGTTCCTTCCGGCACCACGAAAAACCAGGAAGTGGGCGGGAACTGCGATGCTCTATAGGGTGGCTTTCCGTGTACTCATTAGTGTTGTGTATAGCACAGATATAGCCAAGGGCGCCGATACTGTGGGTGCCTCGGGGCTAAAGCCCCCTGGAGAAATGACGAGCACCCATCACAAACTCATCACAAAAAAAGAAAAAAAAATCCGACATATGCGCTTCAATGGAATACATTTTTTTGTACCAAATTAACCGAATTAACCGCATTAAAGTAACAAAAAAAAACTGCGCCCCTGGCTATAGCCCTACTGTAGCTGTATAATACAAAAGACTGGAGGGTACGTGTGCTGATTGATCTGGGGTCTGAAAGGGATTTGATGATGACTCTGATACGCTGGATTTAATTGGTCAAAAAGAAGAAAAAAACACCTTGTTTATAGGAAGAAAAAACCCTCTTAATTAGAGGAATTAAAGGATTGACACGCATGTTTCAGTGTGGGGATCAGCACATGAGTGTGAAGCCTAATAAAAGCACAGCTAAACACACAAAGCCCAGGAGTTGCATAATAGGCCTCGGGGTCTTCCAAGTACTTTAAACCACTTAAAGGGGAAGACCACTCATTTTCAACATTGAACTATGTCTTTAATACACCTTAGAGCTGTTGTGTGGAAATAAGAAAAAAGTCCCCCCCCATACTCACCACATGTGTGATTAAAATTTGGGGTCGCTCTGACATTTCTGTACTTTAATTGGTCAAATGGGCCCATCCTACATAGTCAAGTGGAATGGAATATGAAAATACGACATGACTAACGTGTACTCACCGATTTGTGATAATTTTGGACAACATCTGTAGGAGTAGTCTACCAAAAAGTGTGTTTTGAAGAAAATGCAAATGACGGAAAATGTAGTTAGGCGGAAAAGGGAACATTTATATAAATATGCTGACTGAAATATAGGCCAAAATGTATACGGATTGGTATAGTGCCACCATGAGGCCGATTTGAGTGTCTTCCTTGACCTACTTTACAGTACACTTATTTATGCCTGAAAGTCCCCCCCACATACTCACCCATATATATATATATATATATATATATATATATATATAACATATGAGCACCCTTTTGGCTGAGGGGGCGGAGCCAAAAGTACACCCTGCGTATGTCACTGATCACATGACCTCAATCAATTCTCCAGTTCTAGGCAACATAGAAGCGGGGGGGACTTTTTTCTTATTTCCACACAACAGCTCTAAGGTGTATTAAAGACATATAGTTCAATGTTGAAAATAAGTGGTCCTCTCCTTTAAACCTGACAGTACATCTCATTGCTGTCAGGCAAAAACCTCTTATCTCCATATTCAAACTTTTTTTAGTTTTCTCCGTAAATTAACGTCCTTCTTGATCATACTACATGCAGCGTCACACAAAAGCAGCGCTAAGAGACGCGTTTCGAGCTTATAGAGCTGCTACTTTTGCTACTTTTTTCATTTGAATCTTGAAAAGTCGCAGTTTTGGACATAATATGAGGTATACACCCGACAGAGACGATATACTAGTAACTAGTATACAGTATATAGACCCTCCAGGGGTCTATACACTAGGCCACCGATTTCTTCCCCCTCTATACCAGATCTCTTCGCCAAAAATAGCCGATCTACAAGCTCAAACGCGTCAGAATGACCCTCTTCGCTCATTTTGCATTATGGTGACATTTGCTCATTTGCCTGTCACCTCAGGTCAATGAACCTTGCAGGAGTGAGACCCGTGATAGCAGGGCCACTGCAGGGAATTGAACCTCACACCAGCAAACTAGGAGTATACCATACCGGTGCCTTTTTTTTTGCTTTTTGAGTTATTTACAAGCAGTGGTGTAAAGTAACTAAGTACATTTACTCAAGTACTCTACTTAAGTACAATTTGAGGTACTTATACTTTAATGGAGTATTTCCAATTGTCTATACTTTTACTTCTAATATATTGTACTTTTATTCCATATATTTTGATACCAATACTTTTTTGGCGTAGTTATACGTTGCAGTATTGATACTTTTACTTAAATATTTATTTGAAATACTTTTTTCCACCACTGGCAGCACAGTTATAAGATTCAGCAAACCACACATATGAGCCATATCATCCGAATTGTTTGCCAAAGGTGATGACGGGTGTGTCCAGTGAACGCATGTTAAGATCAATATTTGTATAAAGGGCACTGGTTTCATACAATGGGGCTTGTCAAGGTGAGTCTTAATAGAATGCATACACAAATCCTGAGCACTCTGTGACAGAATCTTTGCAACAATCATTTCTTCAGGGAACACCTTTGACTATGTGGTGGTGGGGTGATACGAACAATAGCTGTGGAGACGATAAACGTTCAGATTTCAAATATTAAAGTGCTTACCCCATGGCCACGGATGTTACAATTATGTACGGGCCCTCAGAAGTACCTGTATCTTCCGTATTGTTCAATCAAAAAAAGCATTTTAATCCGATCGGTGACCAGTGGTGGAAAAAGTACTCAAATTCTTTACTTAAGTAAAAGTACCAATACTGCAATATAAAAATACTCTGTTAAAAGTAAAAGTCCAGAATTCAAAATGTACTTGAGTAAAAGTACAGAAGTATTGGCATCAAAATGTACTTAAAGTACCAAAAGTAAAAGTACTAAATATTTGAAAATAGCAGATCTACAAGCTCAAAACGCGTCGCGATGCGACGCGTTTTGAGCTTGTAGATCGGCTATTTTCAAATAGCCTCTGTATAAAATAGGGTTAAAGTGGTTAATGTATGTTTCATTATATCATAATTTATATCTGAAAAGTAACTAGTAACTAAAGTTTTCAAATAAATGTAGTGGAGTAAAAGTACAATATTTGCCTCTGAAATGTAGTGGAGTAGAGGTAAAAGTATTGGAAATTGGAAATACTCAAGTAAAGTACAAATACCTCAGAATTGTACTTAAGTACAGTACTTAAGTAAATGTACTTAGTTACTTTACACCACTGTCGGTGGCCATGGATCAACCTGACAGATAGATATACTGAAAGAAATCCATAGCAGCTTTGGTGCATACAGGCAAAGATGATGTACACATGGTTTTGTCCCATTTATAATGCCATGTACTGTGCACAAACATAGACACCGTATTATGGTGAGAACATATTTATATCATATACAAGGACACTGAATTCAAACCTTTCCATAAATAATTTCCTGGGAACATGTGTATTTAACGGCCATGACATGCTAGTCCATAACGCGGTACACATGCATGTGCAGACACACAGGCGGCCTTAGTTTCACCCTGTGTTAGGCGACCTTAGTTTCACCTCGCTTCAGGCGACCCTAGTTTCACCCTGTTTCAGGCGACCTTAGCTTCACCCGTCTCAGTTCAAATGGGCCCCCACCTTCCCAGGGGCCCCCCGACTGACATTCAAGAATTGAATTATTCAGCTTCGGTGAATCATCCCATTCTGTCTACTGTTTATGCTGTTCATGCAGCCGTTAATCCAACTAATGCCTCAAAATGTACTTAAGTAGAGTACTTGAGTTCATGTACTTGGTTACTTTCAGTGGTGGAAAAAGTACTCAAATGTTTTACTTAAGTAAAAGTATCAATAACTGCAATGTAGAAGTACTCTGTTACAAGTAAAAGTCCGGAATTCAAAATGTACTTGAGTAAAAGTACAAAAGTATTGGTATCAAAATGTACTTAAAGTACCAAAAGTAAAAGTACTAAAATGTTTGAAAATAGCAGATCTACAAGGTCACAACGCGTCGCATTGCGACGCGTTGTGAGCTTGTAGATCTGCTATTTTCAAATAGCCTCGGTATAAAATAGGGCTAAAGTGGTTAATGTATGTTTTATAATGTAATCATTTATATCTGCAAAGTAACTATAACTAAAGTTTTCAAATCATTGTAGTGGAGTAAAAGTACAATATTTGCCTTTGAGATGTAGTGGAGTAGAAGTAAAAGTATAGACAATTGGAAATACTCCAGTAAAGTAAAAGTACCTCAAAATTGTACTTAAGTACAGTACTTTAGTAAATGTACTTAGTTACTTTACATCACTGGTTACTTTACACCGCTGGTTATGTATAGTTATTATTTTGACATGAAGCTCTCGCAGTTCATTGGTTAAATATTCATGAAACCCCTAGACACACTTAACAACCACTTTCAACATGTTTCCCAAGAGTAGCAAAAACGCAGTATAGTAGAATATAGTACCTTGCATTAAGATCACCTCTTTTACCCTCTTGCTATCTCATCTTGGTCTTTGGTCTCTTTGGTCTCTTGCCAAGTTCTCTGTTGACAGCTAGTGGCTGGACTGAGTCTGAAGTAAGAGGACTTCACTTATGGAGTTACATTTGTGTCTTTATTAACCAAACAAAAGTTTTGTTTTCAATTATTTTTTATTTTCTTTCAAATCTTATATATTTTTGCTTGCAAATATATTTTTTTGATTGCGTTTTTAATTTGTTTTAATTAAAAATAGTTTTTTGTTCTGTTTATATAATTTCCTTTGCTTACAAATTATTATTTTTTGCTTGCTGTTTTCATTTGTTTTCATTCAAAACTATTCTTTGCTCTGTTTATATTTTTTCTCTCTCAAATGTTTTTCTTTTGTTTGGTTAATAAAGACACAAATGTAACTCCATATTCACTGGGCTAAACATAGCTCTAAATGAATGTGCCTTTAACCCATTCAGACCCCGGAACGCATCTGTGTCATTTTTAGATTAATTTGGCTATTCAAAAATAGCAGATCTACAAGCTCATAACGCAGCACCGAGTGCCACACTATGATACCTTTTATACATTTGAAAACATGTGAAATGGGACATTCTGCATAATGAGTACTTTCTACTATTGGTACTTTAAGTACATTTTGAACCAATACTTTTGTACTTTTACTCTGGTACATTTTGAATTCCGGACCTTTACTTGTAACAGAGTATTTCTACATGCAGTATTGATATTTTTACTTAAAGGACGACTTCACCACTTTTCAACATATCTTCATATAATAGGTCCTCACTAATGCTCATGATAAAATGATACCATTTTTTTCTACTTGGTCTGTGTCTCATAGGAGGGCTGTGGACAGTCAAGAAACCCGTCTACCAGTGACATCATCGTTAGGCAGGATTTTTCCCCAAAAAATATTACAATTTTTTATTCCAATTTGTAGGCCTATTAAGGCGAGAACAATGGGATCTATTATTGCATTGCAACTTTCCAGGAATACAAAGCCTGCAGTTTCTATTAGCTTGGATTACCCATCGATGATGTCACTGGTAGACGGGTTTCTGAACTGTCTACAGCCCTCCTCTGAGACACAGACTGATTAGAAAAAAATTGTACCATTTTATCATGAGCATTAGTGAGGACCTATTATATGAAGATATGTTGAAAAGTGGTGAAGTCGTCCTTTAAGAAACAAATGTGATTACTATTTCCCCCACTGCAATTCATCATATGATGGGTATAGATTCTTGTCAGAGGGTGTGACATATCTGTGTCAGCATCTTGAGCTGTGAGTTGTTGGCTGCAAGCGCTAACAAAATTCAATTCAACGCTTAATTATTGTTTTTATTATAGTGCCAAATCACAACAAGCTGTCTCAGGACACTTTACATATAGAGCATGGTATAGTGGCGGCACATGTTTTATGGTCATGATTCACCAGGAGTCTGGATGGATGGCTTGGTTCCACGCTTAAAATCATTTATATAAATATTTTTTTAGATATCCCTATGGGAAAACTGAATGGGTTTTCTACATAGACTGTATAAAATGAATGGACAGCGTTACGCCCCCTCTACAGACCGTAAAGGAAGCCGATTGTTCAGCTGTGGGCAAATCCGCCATCTTTCAATATCGAGTCATATTGGTTGGGTAGCTTGTCAATCAAAAGCGGGGGCGGGGAATGAATGCTATTGGTTGTGTAGCTTGTCAATCAAATCATCCCGCCCCTCCTAGAGCATAACGTACTTTATCGTCAATTTTAGAATAAATGTGACCGTAATTTACCAAAACGCATATCATGGCGATTGAAAGGAGACTTTAAACTAGCGACTGGAAGCATGTAGTATTTATGACAATGTTTATTAACCCATTAAGACCTGGAACTGTGTAATTTTTTTTATTTGAGCTAAAAAGCTATTCAAAAATAGCAGATATACAAGCAACCGAGTGCCGCGCTACGAGCTTGTAGATCTGCTATTTTTGAAAAATCGTGAAAATGTGTGCAAATCTTTGAATATATATATTTTTAAAGCGAATATTTTTAACTCAAATTTTTGCTTCTGGGGGGTCCCTGGAACAAAATATTTTGATGGGGGTCCGCAGCCAAATACATATCATTTTGGGGGCAGCACCGCTGATATAGAAACATACGTTTTTCAGAAAACTGTTGGGATTTAGGAGACATTAGTAGAATCGGCTTCAGGTCTTAAAGGGTTAAGGTAAGAAAATCTACTTTAAAGTTTGTCAAAAACCCACCCACTTGCGTTAAAATAAATCCTTTCTGACACCAGCAGGGGGTAAAACAGCGAAGTTACAGGCAATTCATATGAACTGTCTCTTCCGTCATGGCGTCAATGTAAATCTCAGGCTGGCCCCTTGGTTTTCAATCAGTGGCACCACAAAATGGCTGCCACTGCTATACTCTATAGAGCAAAGTTGGTTCCCCAACCACAATCATTTCTTTGCAACCGGTGCCAAAACCGTTTCATTGTGCTTTTGTACTCCTATCATCTTACAAGAGAGACTGATTGAAGGACTAACGCTTTGTACTTCTTCTGTAAGATATGAATGTACTATTATGAATTATGTTTGAATGATTATGTATATTCATTATGCATGAATTATTATATATTCATTATGTTTAACCCATTAAGGCCTGAGGTTCCCATTCTACAGAATGTCTTCTAAATCCTAACGGTTTTCTGAAAAACATAAGTTATTATATCAGTGGTTCTCAAAATATTTCATGTCAAGGACCTCCAAAATTATATATATTTGGCCGCCGACCTCCATCTCCAAATATTTTGTTCCAGGGACCCCCAGAAGCAAAAGATTTGAGTTACAAGCTTTAAAAATATGTATATAAAAAAAAAATCTTTTCTAGATTTATTTTTCAAAAATAGATCTACAAGCTCACAGCACGGCACTCGGTGCCGCGCCATGAGCTTATATATCTGCTATTTTTGATAACCAAAGTATACAATAATGGGTTAAGACTTTTAAGCGGTTACACGGATGCGTTCCCGGTTTTAATGGGTTAATATCTATTTTATGATTTCAAAAGTATTATTTCATTGGCTCACAAGTCAGTTGTTTCCACCGCCGGGATCACAGCTGAAATAATGAGGCTATAACCTTGTCACACACGTGCCATAATAATGCATCTTATAAGCAACACATTACAGTAACTTAATGGGATTCACAAACACAATTATAGTCAGATCTACTCATGCATTAATGATGGGGCAATGGTATTATGAGGCCATTGACATTATTGCATTCACACAGGCTGAGATTTTATTGAGCCAGCTGTCCTTCCTGTAGCCTGGTAAACCCTCCCTCCGGAAATCTCATTTCCATTTGATTCCAGGAGTGAGTCTGGCCTGATCGCCCATTCTGCAATATTGGCTGTGGGCTGGAGTTGGGCGGGAGTAATACCGTTGACTGACAACCCCTTCAGCCAATGATCGTTTTTCCCCTTCAGCCAATCAGCAGTTCACCAGACTAATGTGACGCAACGGGACTTTTGAGACGGCCATGCCCAAAATGGGTTGCCTTATTCGGATACATGCGTGTCACTGCCCGCTCCTACCGGTTCTCTAAATTTTTATTTTTAAATAGGCTCTGTCATGATTAATTGACCACATATATGAAGTTAAACAACTAAATTCTATCCAAACGATATCTTATACGTAAATTCTGTGCCTCAAAATAGAAGTTTGAGAGCTTTTTGAAGTAAAAAAACAGCGGAGTTTTCTCGGACAGAAAAGATGGCTGCCGTTCGTGTTTTGTCGGCTGCATTCAGGCTACACTCGGTGCCATTCGGGCTCACTCGAACTCGCCACCTGATTGGCCAACTGTCGCTGTCAATCACAGAACGATGTGCGACGACGCTGATAGGCTCGTTTTTTTGGTAATGGGCTAGAAACGCCCATACAAGCCATCAGGCCAGACTCACTCCTGGAATCAAATGGAAATGAGATTTCCGGAGGGAGGGTTTACCAGGCTATCCTTCCTGCACTGATCAGCTACAACCGTGTTGCCTTTAGCCTGGCTTATGTGTTTGCATGTGTGTGTGTGTGTGTGTGTGTGTGTGTGTGTGTAATATTAGTTTGCTCTTCATTTGTTAGCCCATTAAGACCGGGAACGCATCTGTGTCATTTTTTTGATTTCTTTGGCTATTCAATAGGAGACAGTGGTGGAAAAAGTACTCAAATGTTTTACTTAAGTATATCAATACTGCAATGTAGAAGTACTCCGTTACAAGTAAAAGTCCAGAATTAAAAATGTACTTGAGTAAAAGTACAAAAGTATTATCAAAATGTACTTAAAGTACCAAAAGTAAAAGTACTAAAATGTTTGAAAATAGCAGATCTACAAGCTCACAACGTGTCACGATGCGACGCGTTGTGAACTTGTAGATCGGCTATTTTCAAATAGCCTAGGTATAAAATAAGGCTAAAGTGGTTAATTTATGTTTTATAATGTAATAATTTATATCTGTAAAGTAACTAGTAACTACAGTTTTCAAATAATTGTAGTGGAGTAAAGGTATACAATATTTGCCTCTGAGATGTAGTGGAGTAGAAGTAAAAGTATAGACAATTGGAAATACTCCAGGAAAGTAAAAGTACCTCAAAGTTGTACTTAAGTACAGTACTTGAGTAAATGTACTTAGTTACTTTACACCACTGATAGGAGATATACACACATTTTCAAGATCTTTCAAAAATAGCAGATCTACAAGCTCATAGCGCGGCACCGAGTGCCGCGCTATGAGCTTGTAGATCTGAATTGTTTTTGAAAAATCATGAACATTTGTGTAAATCCTTGAAAATATATGTATTCTTTTAGTGAAGATTTGTAACTGAAGTCTTTGCTTCTGGGCATCCCTGGAACAAAATATTTCATTATATGAAATATTTTCATATAATTGTGGGGGTCCTTGACATGAAAACAGTTTGAAAACCACTGATATTATAGCAACATAAGTTTTAAAAAAAAGATAAACTGTTAGTTTGTTCCAGCTATTTGGTGCATAAAATGTAATGCTGCTTCTCCACGTTTATAGTTCTGCACTCCAATATCTAAGGACAGGAGTTATATGCTCCACTAGTTTTTTGGTATTAGCAAGGACTGGGGCAGCAGCATAATATATTCTGAATCAACTGCAGTCGTCTGATCGTTTTTTTTTCTTCAAGGCAGACATGTAAAGACTGTTAGTGTCTTTAGTCAAAGATACCGAAGATGAATGCATGGACAAGTGCACCCTGCTGAGACATAAGTACTTTAATCTGTGGCAAATTCTTAAAGGGACGGTAGGCTGTCTTTGTAATTGCGTTAATGTGGCTGTTAAAATTCAGGACTGTACATGATTACATCAAGGTTTTTATAATCTGGGCGCTGACTTTTAATCAGTTCCTGCCTTGGCTCCAAATCCAAACTACTTCAGTTTTGTCTTCATTTAATTGAAGATAAATATCCAATTGTGGATTTTTTTTAATGCATTTTTTTCCAGTGGTTGTATCGTACCATAGTCCTGATACAGTTATGTAAATGTGTGTGTCAACTATGGTAACATATGAACATATGTTGTTGTTTTCCATAATCTGAACCAGTGGGGGGGCATCTAGATATTGAACAGTAGAGGCCCAGGGATGGATCCTTGCCAAACAACGTGTAGTTATTAGAGGTGTAACGATACAGAAACTGCATCGACGCATCGTTTTTTATTTTCAACTATCTACTATATCGATATGCAAACAGCAAAATATCGTATCGTTTGACTTTGTATTGTATCGAATCGTTTTGCAATGCAAATAATCAATTTTACCGATACGTAGTGTTTTTGCATTGTATTTAGCAATTTTAAGAAAGAAAAAAAAGGAGGGGTTTAAATAATTTTCCATTACAAATCGCTACACTTGGTCAATCGATAAATGTGTGTAATCTCTGTGTTCGTGTCAAGGTGCGGGTTCGTCCATATGTGTTCAAATACAATGTCCACGTATTTGCCAGATAATCACTATGTTTACTTAGTTATATCCATAATACATGTTTCCCTTAAAAACCTGCACTCTCCACACGTTTCACACACATTAAATGTTTGTGCTAAATAGTTACTGTATGGATTTTAAATCATTGAATCGTATCGCCATGAATGAACCAATATCGTCCATGCATAGTTTCGTCAACCATGTATCGTGATGCGTATCGTATCGCTGTTAAAATGTATTGTTACACCCGTAGTAATTAGCTATAGACACACAGTAGTCCCTGTCCTTTAAGAATGATTCAAACCAGTTTAGTATTGTGCCAGAAAGTCCCATGCACCCAATTTTCCAGTCTATCTAGTATCATGCTGTGGTCGACCGTGTCAAATGCAGCACTGAGGTTTAGTAATAATACGACTACATTTTGCCACCGTCTGTGTTTAAGTGGATGTAATTGAAGACTTTAGCAAGAGCAGTCTCTGTGCTGTGGTGTGGTCGAAATCCTGACTGGAAGATAAAGCCGGTGTTTAATGCTAAGACATTTGTTCAGTCGTTGAAATAAAGCTTTTATCAATTTGACTTAAAAACGGGAGGTTTGATACAGGCCTATAATTGTCCACATAATGTCCACATTATTCTTTTTTTTAAGAGGGGCTTGATGAATGCTGTTTCCAGGGCCTCTGGGAGTTGATTGAAGATATGTGTGAAAAAATAAATAAAAGCCTTTTGGCAATTAACTGAAACTCTCTCTCTCCAGGCAGAACAATAGCATTAGTCCTCCTAAAGACCACTGGTGGGAAAAAAAAGTACTAAAATGTTTTACTTAAGTAAAAGTATCAATACTGCAATGTAGAAATACTCTGTTACAAGTAAAAGTCCGGAAATCAAAATATACTTGATTAAAAGTACAACATGATTGGCATCAAAATGTACTTAAAGTACTCATTATGCAAAAAGGCCCATTTCAAGTTCTCAAATGTATACAAATATTTTGAAAATAGCAGATCTACAAGCTCTCAATGAGTTGCATCGCGACGCATTATGAGCTTCAAATGGCCGAAATGTATATAGGGCATAAGTGGTTAACGTATTTTTTGTAATAATAATCAATCTACAAAGTAACTAGTAACTAAAGTTTTCAAATAATTGTAGTGGAGTAAAAGTATAATATTTGCCTCTGAGATGTAGTGGAGTAGAAGTAAAAGTAGTGGAAATACTCGAGTAAAGTACAAATACCTCAAAATTGTACTTATAAGTACAGTACTTGAGTGCATGTACTTAGTTACTTTCCACCACTGCTAAAGACCCTTGTAGCAGGACTCCCCGTGAGATCTGTTCTTATTGGACAGTTAGATTGTTCTCACAATAATAGAAAAACGGTTCAATGAAAGTTCTGTAAAAGATAGTCATCGTCTCAGCAGGGAAATTAACCCATTCAATCCGGGAACGCGTCTCTGTCATTTTAGATTTCTTTGTCTATACAAAAAACAGCAGATCTACAAGCTCATAGCGCGGCACTCGGTGCCTAACAGTTTTTTGTTAATTCCTAACAGTTTTTTGAAAAAAACGTACGTTGCTGTATTACTTTTCCATGTCAAGGACCCCCAAAATTATATGTATTTGGCCGTGGACCCCCATCTCAAAATATTTCGTTCCAGGGACCCCCAGAAGCAAAGATTTTAGTTACAAATGTTCGCTTAAAAAAAAAAAAAAAATATATATATATATATATATATATATATATATATATATATATTAAAGGATTTTCACACTTTTCATGCATTTTTCAAAAATAGCAGATCTACAAGCTCGTAGCGCGGCACCGTGAATACCTCAAATAAATCTTAAAATGACACAGATGTGTTCCCGCTTTGAATGGGTTAAAACAGGGAAGTCTTCTGTGAAAAAAAGGGGTTTAAGGTCTGTTACTGATAAGGAACAGATATCCCGGGGCCTCAGGACACTCAATGCTAATCCTTTCCTAAATCACTTCCTGGGAGCATGTTTCCTGCCTATATTATGCTAATCCATAAGCATGCACGCATGCATGTATGTATGCACACACGCACGTAAGCACGCACACTGATGTACAGTTCACACACTGTGTATCCCTCCCTCATCCGATCTCTCTCTTTTACGCACACACAGACACACACACACAGACACACACAGACAGACACACAGACACACACACAGACACACACACAGACAGACACACACACAGACACACACACAGACACACACACACACACACTCACCAACACTTGTTATCATCTATAAAGCAGGACAAAGCTAAACTGTAACAGAACAAAATGTCTCTTTAACATTTTGACAAAAGTTGCACAAAACCCCAAACACATTACATAAGGGAAACGACTGAACTGTAGACAAGACAGTCTATTAACCCATTAAGACCGGGAACACATCTGTGTCATTTTTTTAGATTTATTTGGCTATTCAAAAAATAGCAGATCTACAAGCTCATAGCATGGCTGCTATTTTTGAAAAGTCTGGAATATATGTGCAAATCTTTGAATATATTATTAGAATTATATTAGAATTTTTAAGCTAACATTTTTAACCCCGTTTTTGTTGTTGCTATATATCAGTGGTTCAAACTTTTTCATGTGAAGGCCCCCAAAATGATTTATATTTGGCCGCGGACCCCCATCTGAAAATATTGTGTTCCAGGAACCCCCAGTAGCAAAGATTTGAGTTAAAAATGTATATATAATTTCAAAGATTTGCACACATTTTCTTTTTCTTTTTTTTTGCAAAAATAGCTGACGTCTAAACTACCATCTGAACTACAAAGAAACACCTAAAGCGCTGAGAAAGAAATCATCTTTCTCTCTCGGGGGGGAGAGGAGTAGAGAGAGAGGGATCGAGGGATCGAGAGAACAGGGGAGAGGAGGAGGAAGAAGATGAAGAAGAGGAGAGGGAGCGGAAAGAGGAATGGAGATAATGATGGAGACAGCAATGAATGAATGAATGAATGTCTTTATTGCAGGCATGTCTATAGAAAAACATACAATTACATACAAGAAGGAACATGCATATAACAACAGACGAAAGGAACATGTTAGACAGGCAATTTGGGACAGTTATAAATAAATACAGGCTTTTAAGCCATGCGTGTTCCCCTAAGGCTAGAGAGGAGTATCTGGTGCAGAGCGCTTCACAGAGTTACTTAATGCATCAAGACCTGGAACGCATCGGTGTTATTTTTAGATTATTATTTTTTGGCTATTCAAAAATAGCAGATATAAAAGCTCATACAGCGCAGCACAGAGTGAAAGCTTTTAGATCTACTTTTATTTATTTTTATCGTGACATTTTTTGCAAATCTTATATATATATATATATATATATATATATATATATATATATATATATTCTTTAAGCAATTTTTTTTTAAACTCAAATCTTTGCTTCGATCTGCGGTGTCCCTGGAACAAAACATTTTCAGATGGGGCTCCACGGCCAAATACATAATCTAAAAAATGTTTTCTAAATCCTAACAGTATGTTGCTATATCAGTGGTGCTCCAACTTCTTCATGTCAAGGACCCCCCCAAATGATATGCATTAGGCCGAGGACCCCCATCTGAAAACATTCAGTTCAAGGGACCCCCCCCCCCCAGAAGCAAACATCGGAATAAAAAATGTTTCGCTTTGCACAAATTTTCACGATTTTTCTAAAATAGCAGATATACAAGCTGAGCTTGTATTTCTGCTATTTTTTTGGATAGCAAAAGAAAATGACACGGACGCGTTCCCGGTCTTATTGGGTTAATACTGACAATGATGCTATTCAGGTGGTGGTGATGGTGGTGATAGACGGAGAGATAGATAGATGGAAGGATGCAGGGGAGGAAGGGAAGAGCCATATGGGAAAAGACGCACACGAAGATAAGGAGAGATTAGGAGGGATGGATGGGGAAAGTGTGAGAACTACTGATTTAGAATAATCGGCCTCAGGACTTAAAGAGATAGTTAAAGGTAGGGTAAGTGATATTTTGGGTTAAAACAAAAAGTATATTGTTAAAAGGTTAAAACACTATATTCTGATAGTAATCATTGCTATAGAGTGTTTGTTCAGTAACAGGAGTCTCCCCGTCTCTCCAGCTCCTACACCTACCGGAAAATACATTTTCCGGTAGGTGTCAAAATCTCAGCCAATCAGGAGAAAGTACCCATTTTTAAGCTTAATTTGTATAGTGTTCCAGTTCCAATTTTGCCTGCTCATTTCTTAGTGTCATCACTTCCAATTTCACTTGTTTAATCTATATCCTGATTGAGTTCTCTATCCTGGTTGGATAAAATTGGAAATGAAACTGAAACTGAAACGAAAATGCATTTTCTGTTTTATAAAGAGCTGGAGAGACAAGGAGACTCCTTTTACTGAACAAACACTCTATAGCAATGAGTACTATCAGAATATAGAGCTATTTAACACTTATTTAACCAAAGCAAATCACTTACCCTACCTTTAACCCAAAAACATGTATTTTTTTCTATCGATTAGTCACCCCATGGAGACTTGAATTCATGGATATTTTTTTGTTTTTGTCGCATTCCTAAGCCAATCATTTGATGACCAAGCGGACCGGTAGGCAGCGGTTCCGGTAGGAGACACAAAGGAGACTCTTTGGCCCTCATTTATCAATGGAGCGTAAAAAAAATGATTATATTTTTCCATACATTTGGCCGTACACCAACGTCAAAGTCACATTTATGAAGCGATCCTATAGAGCCAAGCCTAGAGTAAATTTTGTACATTTGGTCGGAGCTTTGATACATCTCACGTCTGAAAACGAGCGTCATTTAAATAACACGCCCTTAAATATTCTCGAAACTCCCCGATTTTATGACATGAAGAACCAGAATAGGGTTTTCCCCGCTCGCCTCGCTCCCTTTCATGTCCGCGTCTGACGTACACATACACACACACGCACACGCACCTACTTGCAAGCCCAAGACAAGTGTAGCATTGGCACTCTGTGCAAACAGCCGTCTTTCATGTATTCCGTGATGGTACAATCTTTGTCAAGTAGCCGACATGAATGACACCAATCTCATCGTCATAAATCATACCATACGTTTGTATATTAATTTAACCCATTACGAGCAGTGCGCAGTGCAAGAAGTGAAAAATTAACTTTTACATGAATTTGAAATGACTGAGTAAATGAGAGATAGCAGGCAAGGCAGTCATAATAATCTGAACGTTTATGGAGTGATCATTGATGAATGAATTACAAACATTAATGGATGAAGGCTGGTGTGTGTTTGGAGGGTATGTGTCCAGATGCCTGTCAGACGGTGAGACAATGCTGCTCTGCAGGTCTATAATGGAACAAACGGGTGCAGCCAAAGTCTACAGCTGCTCCCGACCAGACGTGCGATCTGGGCGTGCGGTACGCTAAACTCAACGTCAGGATATCCTCCTATAATTTCACAAACCTCTGTGGCCGTCGTGTCAGCAAAACTGTGTGCTGACACAGCCAGAAAAACTGGCTGGAGCAATTGATCTGAATTTGCACTCAGCCATTCACCATTACGATCTGAACGCAACTTCGAAGCCCGTTTCTCAATGTCATCAAATCTCAGCTGTTTGTTAGCGTTTTAAAAAACAACGGGAGCGACAGGTTCGGCGGCGCGACAGGACGCGCAATAGCCCCACGTTTGCAACTACTTTCGCCTGCACACTTCACCGGGTATGGTCTAGTATTGATAAATGCCGAAAGTTGCGGTGATCTCGCGCCGTACGCCCATTATTTGGTCTGCACCGCGTTGATAAATGAGGGCCTTTGTGTCTCCTTCCGGAACTGTTGCCTTGATGGCAGATGAAGAGAAAAGGGATGGAGAGTGAGAGTTAGAGACGGATCGATGGATTCAGGAGTGGATTTAGGGCAGGGAAGGACAAAATGGAGAGAGAGGGAGGGAGGGAGGGATAGGGAGAGAGAGAAAAGGATTGTGGGAGTGAGGGGATCGGAGGGGCATAATGAGAAAACGGAGTGGTGGAGGGATAGAGAGAGATTAGATGAGATCTGCTGGGATGCTGGAGAATAGATGGAGAGAGAGAAAGAGAGAGAGAAGGAGACACAAGGGAAGAATGAAATAAACCCAGCTGAAAGAGAGAGAGAGAGATTCCACAGAGTCACAATGGTATACAGTATAATAATCGTGATGTGTGTGTGTGTGTGTGTGTGTGTGTGTGTGTGTGTGTGTGTGTGTGTGTGTGTGTGTGTGTGCGCGCGCAGTGGTGGAAAAAGTACTCCATTTCTTCACTTAAGTAAAAATGCCACACTTGGGGACAGCTTGAGGTGTTGGCTCAGGGCCGAGATGCTTGGAGAACTCAGGTAGACGGCCTAAGCCCCAGAAGGGCTAATAGGCGTAAGTAAGTAAAAGTGTCAATGCAATGTTCTGTTACAAGTAAAAGTCCAGAATTCAAAATTCACTTGAGTAAAAGTACAAAGGTATTGGCATCAAAATGTACTTGAAGTACCAAAAGTAGAAAGTCCTCATTATGCACAATGTCCCATTTAAAGTTTTCAAATGGATAACAATCTTTTGAAAATAGCCGATCGACAAGCTCACAATGAGATTTTTTTGCCAAAATGTATATCCGGCTGAAGTGGTTAATGTATGTTTTGTAATAATAATCAAAATCTACAAAGTAAGTAACTAGTAACTAAAGTTTTCCAATAATTGTAGTGGAGTAAAAGTACAATAGTTGCCTCTGAGATGTAGTGGAGTAGAAGTAAAAGTACAGAACATTGGAAATACTCCAGTAAATTAAAAATACCTCGAAATTGTACTTAAGTAGAGTACTTGAGTAAATGTACTTAGTTACTTTACACCACTGGAATAGACATCATATATTTATATATCTTTTTTTAAGAGAACAAAAAGAGTCAAAAGTCCCTAAAAGTCCAATCCCAATCCCTTTCCATCCAACAACTTAAAGGAATAGTTCACCCCAAAAATACTTATTTTACACACCCCATGAAGCCTTGAATTCATGGATTTTTTTTTGCTTTTGTCGCATTCCTAAGCCAATAATTTTGATGACAGACGGTCTCTCCGGTAGGAGACTCCAAGAGTCTCCTTTGAGTCTCCTACAGGATACATTAGCATCTTTCCACCGGTCATCAAATTATCATTATCTATGAATTCAATGCTTCATGGGGTATGTAATTGATAGAAAATATGTCATTTTTTGGGTGAACTAGTCCTTTAAACGTAAAAAGTACAGGCCCTGTTTAGACTGGCAGCCAAATCCAGCCTAAATCAGATCTATTATCCAGATTGGAATCTGATTTACGTTATGAAGTCTGAACAGAGACAGATCACATGGAATCAGATTTTTACAAATCCAACTTGAGCCACATTCAGAGATGGTTTCAAATCTGATTTCGAAAGCTGCGTCTCAGTCTGAACGCAGTAACCTGCTCTAACCACCCAAGTCATAATAATAATTGTAATGAAAACAAAACAATAGTGCAGCATAAGTTTTACAGAAGAAATGGCAAGCTGCATTTAATGCAGTGGTTCTCAAACTTTTTCATGTCAAGGACCCCCAAATTGACACATATTAGCCCGCGGACCCCCATAAGAAAAGATTGTTACGGTTCTAGCAGTGATTCTCAACCATTTTGATTTTAAAGGTTCTATGACATTCATTTTCACTTTCTTTTATTTTTTATGTTTTTTGGGGGGTTTTATGACCTCAATTACACCCAAAAAATCTGAACTTTGAACATTCAGTGGATTTTCTGTGGTCTGGGGTTTTCTGAATAATAAGGCTGAAAAGTAATCTGAGATTGGCCCTTGGATAGTGAAGTCACAGGCCATTAATCCCGCCCACTCCCCTCCTCACCCCTCCCCTCCCCTATCCTTTCCTTTGGGGGGGGGGGGGGGGGGGGGCGGAGCAGAGGTGATGATTGACAGGCAAAATCCCTCAACAGCGACACCCGCAGGCAAAGATGTATTTTTTCATTGCATTTAAAAAGGCTTTAGAAATGTGACAGAAAAACACCTTTTTACAATTTTTTTATACACGTTTGAAGGACCATGACAAAGACTTTTAATTTGTTGTAAAACTGAATGTCATGAAACCTTTAAGGACCCCAGTTTGACATGCATTAGGCTACGGACCCCCATTTAATGGCATTTATATCTCTAGGACCCCAATTTATATTGAAAAATCTATGTTAATTTAACTCTGAGAGTGTACAAATGGAACCAGTTTTGGTTCCATTTGTACACTCTCAGAGTTACTGACCCATAAGGGTCCATTTGGTACCTAACTATCCATCATTTAGCTGGGGACCCCCTGGAACTCCCTCAAGGACCCCTGGGGGTCCCCAGACCCCACTTTGAGAACCAATGATTTAGTGGACAGACGGAGAAATTCAAGGTCTCCTAGCACTTTGGGGGGATATGCCTCAGTACAAGCCAAACCTGTAGGAATGTACAGGAACAAGGCAATATATATGAAGACATATCTCGCGGCATGGTAGAAAATGGGTTCACAGGGTCCCATCTGCAGTGCCAGAGGAAAATAAAGAATTTGAAGAACACATGATCACAAGTCATGAAGCCTACGTCGTTACCACGGCAACCAAAGCAGATTTTGTCGACCCAGGCCGGCTTTGGGTTGACGTTGTTTAAATCAGTCTGAACACACAGATCAGATCTGGTCATTTGAAAATGCAGTATGAACAGTCGGGCCAAAAGGTCGGGTTTGAGAAATAAATTGGATTCGACTGCACTCTAAACTTAAATACAGGTACGCACGCACACACACACACACACACACACACACACACACACACACACACACACACACACACACACACACACACACACAGTCCAAAAGACTAAATATAAATTAGCTGCCAAAATAAACACTGGGTGGGACGCCTGTGAAATCCTTTTAGATGGAAGGCCAGCGTGGTGAGTCTCTGGGACAGGTGGCTGGGTTTTATTTATTTATTGGGATCTGTCTGTTGAAGCAGAATGGGTCTCTGAAATATTTGATTTATTACAGGAATGTGGTCTGGGGAAGAACATTATTTCCAAAGAATAACTGTGAATGTGGAGGACATTTTGCAGTGATTATGGTCGCAGAGAGAGAGAGAGAGAGAGAGAGAGAGAGAGAGAGAGAGAGAGAGAGAGAGAGAGAGAGAGAGAGAGAGAGAGAGAGAGATGAGAGAGAGAGAGAGAGAGAGAGAGAGAGAGAGAGAGAGAGAGAGAGAGAGAGAGAGAGAGAGAGAGAGAGAGAGAGAGAGACTCTGCAAAATGCATAACATTTTGGGCAGAAAAAAAGTTGGCATAAGCCCAGATCAAAACAGGAAGATATACGGGCGTTGCTGAGGGTGATATTGTTGTTGTATTGTGACTTAGGTCGAGAATTAAATTGTATTTACATTGTTAGATTGTGAGAACGGTGCTTTCATTGAATTTATTTTTGGTCACGTTTAATTTGCATTTTCAGAATATCTTTATAAAGTGTGGAATAGGAGAAGGGTGACTTACAATAGATGAACTCGCATCGCAACGCATTGTAGATCTGCTATTTTCAAACATTTTAGTACTTTTACTTTTGCTACTTTAAGTACATTTGGATACCAATACTTACTTAGTACTTTTACTCAAGTACATTTTTGAATTACGGACTTTTACTTGTAACGGAGTACTTCTACATTGCCGTATTGATACGTTTACTTAAGTAAAACATTTGAGTACTTTTTCCACCACTGCAGGTCTGTACAAATGTAATTTGTACTCCGGAAAACAGACATGGACAACTTAACTAACTGCATCAAATAATGCATTAGAATGCATGACACATGTTGCCGTGAGCTTCGTCAAGTGCTATAATACCACGGTGTGAGTGTTTATCACACATACAGTATAATGTCATCCCACATAGTCCACCCCTCCAGGCGTGGCATGAATCATTCCATTATTGTACAATTAACATACAGTAGGGAAGGGCGGGAAGGGACGCTTTATACGCAAACACCGGGAGGCAAACCGATCCAATAAGACCAAGGACACATTTAGAGGGAAATACATTCATACTCGGGGCACTGCTAAAGGGGTCAACATTTGCACCCGACAATTGGGAGTCCCGATTCATTAAAAAACACAAATTGCTTCTCCACTTCTGAAAAAGGTGCAGTGCTGGAAAAAGTACTGCATTCTTTTCATTCTGGTGTGATGGTTTCTTGGGCCGCGGTGGTACTGCAGGCTCCACTCTTAACACATTGAGTGCCAAGATATTAAACATAGTTTTCTATCACCATGCCAACGTAATTACCTTAAATCAACGATCGTTGAAACGCTGTGGAAGATACATTGTGTAAAAAAAAGACATGAATCCTGTGGGTAGGCGGAGGGATCTCTGAATCCACAGGGACAATAACGTTCCAACTGCGATCGGCCATTTTGGGGGTTTAGTCCGCTGAAAACGGGTGGTTTTCAATGCAAAAAAAAGAACAGCTGTTTTTCTGAAAATCCCATCGTTGGGGCGGATGGCTTCCTGTTTTTTGTCACATCCGACTACTTCTTCTCCGAGTGACGATCGATCATTCCAAAGCTGTGTTAGGTCGCCCCTTGTGGAATTAAAAAATAATAAAATAATAATAATTTGGGGAAAGAACATATCAATACGATCTTGGCAATCAATGTGTTAAGGCCTCACCGTGGGTTTGTTGGGCGAGGTCATTGTGACCTTGTTGACATTTGTTGTTTGATGTTTGAAAGTGGCATGTCTCACTCAGAAATACAGTGTTTACAATGGTAGGAAAAATGAGATTTTTTTCTGTTTATTTTTTAACATTGAAGTGGATGGAGCATTAACTTTTTGAAAATCGTTTTCTCCTAGTTCCTTTG
This sequence comes from Gymnoscopelus braueri, assembly GCF_963280865.1. Lineage (NCBI taxonomy): Eukaryota > Metazoa > Chordata > Actinopteri > Myctophiformes > Myctophidae > Gymnoscopelus > Gymnoscopelus braueri. Next base: position 44,234,513 of record NC_137620.1, on the reverse strand, counting down.
AGATATTATATATATATATTTTTAAACCCCCCCAAAAAAAAGTTTTTAGGTCATTGGCACTCAAGTTAAGAAAGCATAGAGCAGGTCACACTCAGACATACAGTACAGTACACCACATTGCTCTCATCAGGTTTATGTTATTGTTTTATTCAAAATATTTACATCACTTTCTAGATACAAAATGGCACAATAACTTTTTAAAGAGTTTATACTTCTAATTATACCTGATGGGAATAGCAGTTTACTCTCAGCCTAGCCTTGCCCTTTTTGGTCTCTGACACTGTTTCTGTTTATTTGACTCTTGTCTATTTCCCACACACAACAACAACCCACATACAGTACATATCCAATAGTGGTTGAATACACAGTCTTAGGGAACACTTTATACTTACTTACAGTTTGACTGCAGCATGAAAAGTTTTGCTCTAAAATATTTTCTTTTATTGCTGTCAGTGGTGGATAGTAACTAAGTACATGTACTTAAGTACTGTACTTAAGTTCAATTTTGAGGTATTTGTACTTTACTTGAGTATTAACAATTTCCAGTACTTTTACTTCTACTCCACTGCATCTCAGAGGCAAATATTGTACTTTTATTCCACTACAAGTATTTGAAAACTTTAGTTACTAGTTACTTTGCAGATATAAATTATGATATTATGAAACATACATTAACCACTTTAGGCCTATTTTATACCTAGGCTATTTGAAAATAGCCGATCTACAAGCTCACAACGCGTCGCATCGCGACACGTTGTGAGCTTGTAGATCTGCTATTTTCAAACATTTTAGTACTTTTACTTTTGGTTCTTTAAGTACATTTTGATACCAATGCTTTTGTACTCAAGTAAATTTTGAATTCTGGACTTTTAACGGAGTATTTCTACATTGCAGTATTGGTACTTTCACTTAAGTAAAACATTTTGAGTACTTTTTCCACCACTGATTGCCGTTTCAAAAGTTTTATTCTGAAATATTTTTTTTATTGCAGATTGAAGTTTTGCTCTCAAATGTATATTTTTTTCATTGCATAATACAAGTTCAAAGCAGTTCTATACACCCAATAAAATAAAATAAAACCTTTGAAGGGTGCTTGACCCAAAATCAAAGGCTCGGAAGAAATCCGCACACCTTTGGGCCTGAATGAGGAACATTCTTGTTATGATATACAGTATGGAATCTATGAATCATCATGATAACCTTGCATTTTATGCTTTGATCATGTGTTTATTTGGTTTTATGCCCTCAGTTGATGCTGTTCTGTGCTTTTCCATGTTGTTGTGCCTTTGATTCCATACTAAAGACACAACTGCAACTCCAATGAAATTGTCAGCATTCATTTTACATGAAATAGAGTAACAGAATATAAAAGACACTCTCTCTCTCACACACACACACACACACACACACACACACACACACACACACACACACACACACACATGCGCGCACACAGTGGTGTAAAGCAACTAAGTACATGTGCTCAAGTACTGTACTTAAGTACAATTTTAAGGTATTTTTACTTTACTGGATTATTTCCAATTTTCAGTACTTTTACTTTTACTTATTTTTTTAATCACCACAATTATTTGAAAACTTTTGTTACTAGTTACTTTGTAGTTTTGTTTGCACACGCGCACACACACACACACACACACACACACACACACACACACACACACACACACACACACACACACACACACACACACACACACACACACACACACACAAAGAAAAAGCCTCCTATTGCACATGCAATAAAATCCTCAGTGTTCATGAATTTTACGCGTCCATTTGCTTCCATATATTCACACTCTCAGAGTTAAATGAACGCTGATAATTTCACTGAGTGAAGGAACATCGGTGCAATTGTTTAAAATACACCTGTTACACATCATCCCACATCATGATGATTACCGCACGTTAACAAAGGTGGAAAAAGTACTCAAATGTTCTACTTAAGTAAAAGTATCAATACTGCAATGTATAAATACTCTGTTACAAGTAAAAGTACGGAATTCTAAATTTACTTGAGTAAAAGTAAAAAAGTATTGTTATCAAAATGTACTTAAATTAACAAAAGTAAAGGTACTAAAATGTTTGAAAATAGCAGATCTACAAGCTCACAACGTGCCACGATGCGACGCGTTGTGAGCTTGTAGATCTGCTATTTTCAAATAGCCTAGGAATAAAATAGGGCTAAAGTGGTTAATGCATGTTCTATAATGTAGGCCTAATCATTTATACCCGCAAGGTAAGTAGTAACTAAAGTTTTCAAATAATTGTAGTGGAGTAAAAGTACAATATTTGGATCCGAGATGTAGTGGAGTAGAAGTAAAAGTATTGGAAATTGGAAATACTCTTGTGAAGTACAAATACCTCAAAATTGTACTTAAGTACAGTACTTGAGTAAATGTCCTTAGTTACTTTACACCACTGCAAGTTAACAAAGAGGACAAAGAGATACAAACCCCCTGGCTTTCTTTTCACAGCACTTTCACAGCACTCGGTGCCGCGCTATGAGCTTGCAGATATGCTATTTTTGAAAAATCGTGAACATGTGTGCACATTTGAATATACATATTTTTTAAAGCAACATTTTTTAACTCAAATCTTTTACTTCTGGGGGGGTCCCTGGAACAAAATATTTCCAGATGGGGGTCGGCGGCCAAATACACATCATGTTGGAGGGTCCTTGACGTGAAAACGTTTGAGAACCACTGATATTATAGCAACGTAAGTGTTTCAGAAAACTGTTAGGATTTAGATGACATTTTGTAGAATTCCCCCAGAAGCAAAGATTAGAGTTTCACAGTTTAAAAATATATATGTTACAGGGAGATTGAAGAACCAGGGAGATTGAAGAAAGCGTGCTCGTTTTTGCCACCCAACCAGCAATTCTGTAGAAAAAGCACTAGAGGGAGCCACGAGCCAGGCTTTCCAACTAAAGTGCACACGCATATATGGCCGCAACCACCCACACACACACACACACACACACACACACACACACACACACACACACACACACACACACACACACACACACACACGCGCGCGCGCGCACAAGCTCATGCACACGCGCACCCACTCATGCGTTCAATTTAGAAACAACATTAGAGGGAGCTACGAGCCAGGTCCTAACTAAAGTGCACACACACACACACACACACAGTCCACACACACACACGCGCAAGCCGGGATTTTTTCTTCAATTTGGTTTATTGAAAGCATGACTGTTAAGATACTTTTACTGTGTTCTGGCATTTGTTTTAGTTTCTCCCTGACACGCGCGCGCACGCACTCATGCTTTCAATTTGGTTTATTGAAAGCATGACTGTTAAGATACTTTTAATGTGTTCTGGCTTTTGTTTTAGTTTCTCCCTGACACACACACACACACACACGCACGCGCGCACACACACACACACACACACACACAGTGATCCATGAAAATAACTATTCTGTCCCTATCGGTTCACAACTCGGACGCCGCTGATTCGACTCAGCAGAGCTTGAGGCCGAGGAGGCGCGCCCTCGCGCCTCCAGGCGCGAGTGCCTCCATCATGGACAATAACTATAATCACGTGTGCGTGTGAACGCGTGTTCAGCGTTCCCCTAGCGTAGCTTCCTGGTTGCTACGTGGGGGGGAACAACAAAAGACAGGTCCGTGTCGCATCAAAGCCCCGCCTCGCCCCGAAGCCCCGTGCCTAAAAACGAGCTTCAATCTCCCTGGATCTTCAATCTCCCTGTGACATATATATTAAAAGATTTGCACACATTTTCACGATTGTTAAAAAAAAATAGCAGATCTACAAGCTCACAGCGCGGCACTCAGTGCCACGCTGTGAGCTTGTATATCTGCTATTTTTTAATAGCCCGAAGACATCTTAAAATGACACACAGATGCGTTCCCGGTCTTAATGGGCTAATACAAAAATACCTCATCCTGACAATACATTTGAAGAATAGAACAGTGGCCTTGACACATAGCTGCCATAGCAGCAGCTATAGCGTAGATCGATAGAAATGCGAAATGTAGGAAATGTATTGAACGGTGGCCTCGAAACACAAAGGAGGCGTACCCGCAGCTAGATTGACCCGAATCCAAAGTGGTGGGAACATACTGGACAGTTCGAATCACAAGTGTGACAGCTGCAATTATCTCTCTCTGTCATAAAGAGGACAATAAAACGTATAATTTTAAGAGCACTCATGAAGTCTCAAGTCAAATCCCGATACAAGAGAATGCACTAAATGCTTCTGTTGATTAGTAGTTTTGTTTCCCTACCTATGTTGAATGCACTTATTGTAAGTCGCTTTGGATAAAAGCGTCTGCTAAATGACTGTAATGTAATGTAAGACAGTTCTGGCCCCACAGTGGTGGAATGAACTCCCCACTGATGTAAGGACAGCAGAGTCACTGCCCATCTTTCACCGCAGGCTGAAAACCCACCTCTTCAGGAAACACTGCCCTGACCCTTGCCTTGCCCACTTGTTGTCAATTAGTTGTACAAGCTATTGCTTTATTGGATCTTATTTATTCAATAAACTTATTTGTTTTAGCTCTTGCTCAATGTATTTTCCTAGTTGTCTCATCTGTTTAAGAAAGTAGGTAGCTGATATATTGCACTTTTACCTTTTACTCTTAGTTGCTTGTTTTAGAAGAGAATGCACTTAAGACTTCTGGTGATTAGTAGTTTTGTTCCCTACCTATGTTGAATGCACTTATTGTAAGTCGCTTTGGATAAAAGCGTGTGCTAAATGACTGTAATGTAATGTAAAGACACGCATGTCCCGAGGGGCACGGTTGGCGCAGTCGGTAGATTTGTCGTATCACAGCTAGAAGGGCCTGGGTTCGATCCCCGACGTGGACGCTGTGGGCGCTGGGGCCGTGTTCTCTCCTCTGGTCATCAGTGCCCATACCCTGGAATAACGTATTTTGATGGAGATCGGTGGCCAAAAAAATATCATTTTGGGGGTCCTTGACAAGACAAGCACCACTGATCCAGCAACACTTTTTTTCCAGAAAAATCAAGACATTTGTTGAGACATTTGACAGATGTTTGCTTTGTAAATATATTTATTCAAAGATTTGCTAAAACGTTCATGATTTTTCAAAAAACAGCAGATCTACAAGATCGAGCTTGTATATATCTGCTATTTTTGAATAGCCAAAGAAATCTAAAACGACACAGATGCGTTCCTGGGCTAATAGAGTAATCAAAATGCAAAACTATATCGTACCTCATGCCAATAACAAACAATGTCAAAGAGAACACTGTTATGTACAACCAGCACATATCTTTTTGATTAGGAGGAATAGGAGCGTGTCGTGTGCCATATGTTCAAGATTAGGGGTTCAAAAACCCGGCTCTTGCCAAGAGAAAATCTAATTTTGAGAGCCGAGCCTTGGAGGACAGATTGAAAAGCTCATTCTGTGAGCTTGGAGAACGGGACGCAGGTGGTGTTCTGGTGTATCATTGCACTTCAAAGCCACGTGGTGTCATTTGTTGTGAGTTCAAAGACTTTTTTTCAGTCGTGTGGCAGTTTTCATTCGAAAACTAACAACTGTTATTTTTCTGAGCAGACATCTTGCTTTCTCAGTGTAGGCAGTGGTGGGAAAAGTACTCCATTTTATTACTTGAGTAAAATCAATACAGCAATTTAGAAGTACCCTGTTACAAGTAAAAGTCCGGAATTCCGTAATTGACTTGAATAAAAGTACAAAAGTATTGGTATCAAAATGTACTTAAAAAGTACCAAAAGTAGAAAGTACATTGTCAGATACTTAAATGTGTGTGGAGTTAGGAGGTTTTTGACCATTAATGTGCATCATTGGTTCAATATTTATAAAAACCCACACACAGACGTGAAGGGTGTTCAATAGCACTGATTTATTTTAAACAATTAAAACGTTGAAAAATGGATTCTGCCCATCAGCGACCATATACATAATGTATATATATGGATGTTCTCTTTCATGATGGCCACCGTTCACTTGCATTTCATCACTGTCAGACAGAAATGTGAATCCATATTTCGTATTTTTTTGTGAATTTACGCCCTATTTCATATGACAGTGTTGTGATAAAAGTGTTGTGGAAAAAGTACTCTATTGTTTTACTTAAGTAAAAGTATCAATAATGCATTGTAGAAATGGTCTGTTACAAGTGAAAGTCCGGAATTCAAAATGTACTTGAGTACAAGTACAAAAGTGTTGGTATCAAAATGTACTAATCTTTTGAAAATGGCCGATCTACAAGCTCACAATGTGTCGCGAGCTTGTAGATCGGCTATTTTCAAATGGCCGAATTGTATATAGGGCTGAAGTGGGTAATGCATGTTTTGTAATAATAATAAAAATCTACAAAGTAACTAGTAACTAAAGTTTTCAAATAAATGTTGTGGAGTAAAAGTACAATATTTGGATCCGAGATATAGTGGAGTAGAAGTAAAAGTATTGGAAATTGGAATTAGGCTACTCAAGTAAAGTATAAATACCTCAACATTTTACTTAAGTAAATGTACTTATTATGCTAAAAATGGGGACACCAGGTTGACAGTGGTTAAAGGAGAAGACCACTCATTTTCAACATTGATCTATGTCTTTAATGCACCTTAGAGCTGTTGTGTGGAAATAAGAAAAAATGTGTACTTAAAATACTTTTGGCTGAGGGGGAGGAGCCAAAAGTACACACTGCGTATGCCACTGATCACATGACCTATGTCACTGATCACATGACCTCAATCAATTATCCTTTTCTAGGCAACACAGAAGGGGGGGGGGGAGACTTTTTTCTTATTTCCACACAACAGCTCTAAGGTGTATTAAAGACATAGTTCAATGTGGAAATGAGTGGTATTCCCCTTTTAGTCAGTTTGTAGGTTTTATAAATATTGAACCAACTAATACTAACTACAGATTGGGTCCATTGGAACACAGGTCCTTCTTTACCATTTCCTGATCCTTTCCAAGTAATGATTTTGGACATAATAAGGTTTCCTCTCAACAGCAACCACTTCTTCAAAGCTGCTGGTAAAACACCATGGAATGTTTGCTGTGTTTTAAAGTTCAATAAAGAAAGTGTTTTAATACATAAATAAGAGGAGAGCAAAGAAAAGAACCTTGAGAAGACGAGAGGAGAGGTGGCAGGAGAGAACAGGAGGGCAGAGGGTAAACGAGGAGAGGAGAGGGATGGAGAGGAGGGGAGGAGAGGAATTGATAGGAAAGGAGGGGAGGGGAGGGGAGGAATTGATAGGAGAGGAGGGGAGGGGAGGGGAGGAATTGATAGGAGAGGAGAGGAAGGGAGGAGAGGAATTGATAGGAGAGGAGAGGAAGGGAGGAGAGGAATTGAGAGGAGAGGAGGGGAGGGGAGGAGAGGAATTGATAGGAGAGGAGGGGAGGAGAGGAATTGATAGGAGAGGAGAGGAGGGGAGGGGAGGAGAGGAATTGATAGGAGAGTAGAGGAGGGGAGGAGAGGAATTGATAGGAGAGGAGAGGAGGGGAGGGGAGGAATTGATAGGAGAGGAGAGGAAGGGAGGAGAGGAATTGATAGGAGAGGAGGGGAGGGGAGGAATTGATAGGAGGGGAGGGGAGGGGAGGAATTGATAGGAGAGGAGAGGAAGGGAGGAGAGGAATTGATAGGAGAGGAAGGGAGGAGAGGAATTGATAGGAGAGGAGAGGAGGGGAGGGGAGGAGAGGAATTGATAGGAGAGGAGGGGAGGAGAGGAATTGATAGGAGAGGAGAGGAGGGGAGGAATTGATAGGAGAGGAGAGGAGGGGAGGGGAGGAGAGGAATTGATAGGAGAGGAGGGGAGGAGAGGAATTGATAGGAGAGGAGGGGAGGGGAGGAATTGATAGGAGAGTAGAGGAGGGGAGGGGAGGGGAGAACAGGAGAGGAGAGGAGATGAGATGCAGTGCTGTCCGTGTATTGTAGATAAATAAGCAGTGTGATTTAGAAGCTATACATAAAATTATTGCGAACGCGGGAGGAGGCGCGGCGAAGCCGCGCCTCCGACCAAGTGGAGCTTACTATGTAACCCTGCTTGGGTTGTGTCTCTCTCTCTCTGTCTCTCTGTGTGCACTGCCTGTGTGCAGCTCCTCTGAGATAAGTAAATGTCCAATTTAGACGTACCATACATCAAATGAAAGGTCTTTGAAAACTGAACACACCTGTCAAGGTTGCGTTTAAGCCCGCCCCTTCCCCCGGAAGCCACGCCCCGGAGAAGGCTCCTAAAAACTCCCCATTGAAACCCCATGTTAAATGAAAAGTGCCCGAATCGCTCCCAAACTTTTTCTACCCCCCCTAAGTGGGGGTCTACGAACAAATACTTCGGGCTCGGATTTTGGCTCCGCCCCCCGGAAGTGGGTGAAACAGGCACTTCAAACACTTTGTTGAATTGTTCAAAAACATTCCAAGTTTTTTTTTGGGGAATTTGTATTTTTCTAAGATGCTCCTTTTAACGCAGATTTTTTTTCTTTTTTTAATTATTTTTTTTATTGGTTACTTTTTTTTTAATATTTTGTTTCATTCTTTTTTTTCTTTTTTTGCGTTCGCTTACCGCGTTCGCGCGTCTTACTTGTAACAGCAACATCAAACACACTGTAACAACATTCAATATGACAGACTGTGTGTGTGTGTGTGTGTGTGTGTGTGTGTGTGTGTGTGTGTGTGTGTGTGTGTGTGTGTGTGTGTGTGTGTGTGTGTGTGTGTGTGTGTGTGTGTGTGTGTGTGTGTTGTCATATTGATATATGGTTCACATACAATAATAACAAATATTGTTGCATGATAATGTTGTTTATGAATGCATGTCTGTCTGTTTATGATTCTGATGCTGAATTAAAAGTATTAACAATAGATTATGACAGAATATCTATTTACTTACTGGATCCAATAGAAAATAAGTCATTATTTCCCTTTTCTGAAAAGTAACCGTTTTGTACATACACGGCTTCCACCCAACAGCGAAGAAATATGTGTAGGTAGTGTGTTCTGTTGCCACAATGTCTTACAGTTTGCCTTTGAGTTATGATTTATACAGATTAAAATACAGCCTTACTAGCTCGCTACGTTTAATGTTGCATATTGCCACTGTCGGGTGAAAACCTTGTATGTCCAAAACCATAACTTTTCAGGAAAAAAAGAAGAACCTATGTTGTAATGATTTAGTCACAAGCTCTTTTTAATCATTTGCATTGCATAATATAAAACCCACAGACAGACTTTGCTAGTTACTTTGCAGAAATAACTTATTACATTATAAAATATACATTAACCACTTTAGCCCTATTTTATAACCAGGCTATTTTCAACATTTTACATTTTTCTTATTTTTTGTGTGTTTTTGGTCTCCCCTACCTCTCTTCTATCCCCCAAAATACCCCAGTTTGAGCACTCAGGCTTTCACAGCAAATCTGGGGTTTTCTGTAAATTGGTCTCAAAACAGACCAAACTGATTTGCACCCTGACGTGACGTCAGGGTACAATAGGTCTACCTCCCGTTTTTTTTTTTTTTTTTTTTTTACTTTTTCCACACAGAACCAGGAGATGTACATGCATACAAACTGGTTCAATAGCGCCCCGTGCCAAACAGGACAATGTGGTATTGCAGGTGAAAGTGCTTTATAAGCCAGAGAGAAGTTAGTTGGAATGAGTATATCTGAGGCTTGATTTTGGCTCAAACCTTTTGAAAAACGTTTAAGGGACATAAACAATATGATATTAAATATTATTATTATTGTTTAAAATTATGGTGTACATGATGGAGCTGTTTTTCCCTATGACCCACACAAAGTACCAGATGCTTTCATAAAGAGGCGACAAAGAAAAACCAGACTCAGAACACAGGTAGCCATTGGGTATAGTGAAATATCTTGTATTCAGACAGAGAGAGAATGGAAGGTTACAGTGTCACAGGTATGGTAGGCATCATCGGTCGTGTGTCTCTCCAGTTTAACAGAGAAAGCACTGGACTTTAACAGCGTCCGTTAACATAAACATATGACATCATAGGATGTGACATAGATGAGTTTCCGGGCGAAGGTGGACTTCTTGGATTGGATGAGAGTGATGATTACGTCGTCGTCAGATGAGGATGATGATGGTAGATGATGAAGATGATGATGATGGTGTGACAGTTTATCTTTGGACAAACAGCGTCCACATGTCTGGGTCAACACGTTGACCTCGGCTCTGACCGGTCACTGGTCATTGGTGACTTCGTGACACTGCAAGAAGGGTTAGCGTAGAGAAGAACACTGATAGGAAGTGTTCTCAAAACAACAGACCAAAACAACAGACCAACAACAGACAACCACAGAAAGCCTGTAGCTAGTTTGACCTTGAATAGAGACAGAGAGACTGGGAGTACAGAAGCAACATTTAACATGACTGATTTAGGCCAATATGAAACCATTATATTAAATTGACATTTTAAGCAGGTTTATGGACCCTAGACACATTATGATAATTAAGATAACGAGATTAACTCTATCAGTACATTTTGATACTTTTGTACTTTTGCTCAAGTACATTTTGAATTCCGTACTTTTACTTGTAACAGAGTACTTCTACATTGCAGTATTGATACTTTTAATTAAGTAAAACATTTGAGTACTTTTTTCCACCACTGATGTCATTACAGGCAAACATTTTCAAATCTTTCAAGCGAAAACAGCCGACCTACAAGCTCACAACACGCCGCGGTGTGGTGCTTTGTGAGCTTAAAGATCTATTCTCGCTACTTTTGTAGCGACACCTTCATACAGTAGCTATATAGGCCGAGTTATGAAATAGCTCATTAACTTGTGAACAGAAAAACACGAGATGAAATCTGAAGATACAAGGTTTCTGCCAACGAAATATGTGGCAGCGCGTGCGTGCGGGGGGGATTTACATACAAAAGTGTGTGTGTGTGTTTGTGTGTGTGTGTGTGTGTGTGTGTGGGCGCACGCATGTGTGTGTGTCCTAGTTTTCTACTGTTTACACTTTGTAAATCATTCTCTTTGTGTGTTTATGGAGAAACATTCAGCCACGCTGCTTCAAACATGAAATGCTGTCTGCGTGTGTGTGTGTGGGTGTTCTCACTACATACAGTATATACATACATTTTATCGTTGCTGTCGGGGCAGAAGCATCTCATCTCCATATTCAAACTTGTTGTGTTTTCTCGTTATTTAACAAGTGGTGTTTTGGTCGCTACACTTCCACTAGAAAAATGTTCACGCGCAAGGTACGCTAGTACGCACCCCCCCCCCCCTCTATATTCACGAGCCAAGTACCCAAACGGCTACTTTGCATAACATGTTTACAAGTGAGTGTGAAAATGTATCCTCACTCCTCTCTACACACTAAGCAACACAGCATGTTGGCTACAGTATCCTATCTGCTGCCAGTATCCTGTCTGCACACAGCAATGCCTCAGCCACCGTCCAAGAAGAGAAAGACACTCGTTCAAAGCAAACTTTTAGTTTCAGCTCCTATAATTCATGGCATTCCTTGAATTTGTTTTACAGTAGTTTAAAAAGACTAAAACTATAAGCTAAAAAACTTTTCCTATACAAACATGTTTCCTACTTTAAGGTAAAATAAAATGCGCACCATGTGTGCGTGCTAAAATCATACGTCATACGTCAGAAAAATACCATTCTGCCGGGAAAACAATCACCAATACACCCCTGCATTTAACACCCTACTTGATCATACTACACAGCGTCACACAAAAGTATCAAAAAATTGCAGATCTACAAGCTCGAAAAACAAGGTAGAAAGAGTTGAAGAACTGTAAACTGGAAGTACTCCAATAAAGGAAAAATACCTCAAAATTGTGCTTAATTACAGTACTTGACTTTACTGTTCATCAGTCTGAAACCGTATGGAACTGCAGTGAAATGTGAGGAATTGGGACCCCATGGCGCGCCAAACTTACATAACGAACCTCTCAAAGTACTTCTGATCCTCTCTAATTGAACCAAGTGGAGTACATCTCTATCCAGAGGGGAGAGGGGAGCGTGGGGACTTCCTTTTCATCAAAATCAAATGCCTAAGAGCAGTAAAGGCTACAAAGTGTTGTTTTATGTTTCGGTAATGACAAAGTAGGGGGAGAAATTCCTAAAAAGAACTGTCATCGCAACTGGTTCAAATGGTATGTCGACACACTCCCAGAGAGAGTATCAAAGACTTCCCATATCTATGCAAGGAGAGTCATGATCAAAACATGTGTCACAACAGGGGGCTGAACAACATATCACATAAAGCAGTGGTTTTCAACCTTTTTTCATGCCATGGACCCCTAAATTGATATACATTTGGCCGCGGACCCCCATCTGAAAATGTTTTGTGCCAGGGACCCCCAGAAGCAAAGATTTGAATGAAAAATGTGCTTTAGAAATATATATATACTCAAAGATTTGCACACGTTTTCACGATTTTTCAAAAATAGCAGATCTGCATGCTCATAGCGCGGCACTCTGTGCAAGAATTGTGTGTCCAAAAAATAAACAAACTGTCTCTGCGATGTTGTCAGGGAGGAGGCTCTGCATCGTTTATGATAGCCAGTCTCATATTTGATACAGTCTGTTTCTGGTGAAAATGTAACTAATTCGGCGGAAGTAGCATTAGCGCGTTCTCACCGTCAGTTGATGCTTCATATCCATAACAGTGAAACCGCCTGGATCATTTGTTTATTTTTGGAACACAGTTCTTATTTGACGCGATATTAACACATTGATTGCCAAGATATAAAACATAGTTTTCTATCCCCGTGCCGGCGTTTAATTACCTAAATCCGATGATATTTTAAACTCCGTGGAACCGACATTGTGTAAAAAAAAAAAAACACGAAAAAAGGTTCCTGTGATTAGGCGGAAGGATCTGTGTATCCATGGGAACGACAAGTTTCCAACCGCGATCCGCCATTTTGGAGCTTTGGTCCGCTGAAAACGGGTGGTTTTCAATGAATACAAAAGAAACTGAGTTACAGCCGTTTTTCTGAAAATCCCATCATTGGGGCGGGTGGAAGTGACGTTTTTTGGAATGACGTCACATCCACATTTTTCTTCTCTGAGAGACGATCGATCATTCCAAAGCTGTGTTAGGTCGCCTCTTGTGGAATTTTCCCCCAAAAATTAAAGAACGCGTATATTCGATCTAGGCAATCAATGTGTTAAACATGTCTACGGGAATTCAGAATAGGGGGGAAAAAATGCGACCCAGGTAGGGTGCGTAAATTACGACAGACTTCGGTGCTGTATAAGGCTCTATGCACAGCAGCCAGAGTCAGGGTGCTGATATTGTGCATGGTTGGCTCACTGGAAACACTCTTAACACATCGAGTGCCATAAACGGTCCGGACCGTTTTTGAGGATCCAAACGAGAAGTGCCAAAAACGGTCCGGACCGTTTTTGACCCAATTCAATTTTTATACGAGTGGCCCACGTGGGGCGCTAAAACGAAACTTTGACATCACCCAAGGAGTTTCTGAGAAGAAGAGGCTGGATGTGGCTCCATGTCAAAAATCCTTCCGGTCGGCGTTTTCAATGTTATCTCCTTGACTAAAAGCTTAATATCTCCATTTCTTTTTAACGTGGTGGAAACGAGCCGTTTCCGATCGGCGATCACGCTGCAATGGAGGATCGCGTTGGAAATATTATTGTTCCAGGCGTTAGTCGGGACCCTCCGCCGTCTCGCACGCACGCTTTGTTTACATGCACTTCCGCGTCGGGGCTTATACAGCACGAAACGTATAACGCAAGTGGATGGAAGAAATGCAGGCACTCAACGTATAATATTTTAATAAACCTCTGGCACCCAATGTGTTAAACACAATTAAAAAGTTTTAGAATTAACCACCGTGTCCACATTAAATGGAGCAGAGCCTTCACTGGTAACACCTGTGATGGGAGTGAGGAAGAGAGACCCAATTACTGTACAATATGGCTGCTGTGCGTAGAGCCTATTACCCAGCTGTCCACACTATCTGGCAATCACCTTGACCGGCTACTAATACCTGGCTGGGCCTTCTTCACCCTGTGCTCAGTTATTAAGTCCAACTAGTGCACACTCTTAGTGTTAGGTCAGTACATGTACTGGTCTTTAGCAATGGTGGAAGAAGTACTCACATTATTTACTTAAGTAAAAGTATCAATACTGCAATGTAGACTCTGTTGCAAGTAGAAGTCCTGTATTAAAAATGCATGTACTTGAGTAAAAGTACAAAAGTGTTGGTATCAAAATGTACTTAAAGTGCAAAAGTAAAAGTACTCTTATGCAGAATGTCCCATTTCACAATTTTTCAAATATATGAATTGTGTTAAAATCTTTTGAAAATATGTCAAAATTGTACTTAAGTACAGTACTTGAGTACATGTACTTAGTTACTTTACACCACTGCATACAATACTGTACATACTGTAGTGTATAGCATACAAACAAACACATGGTGCACATAAATACCGGTATTACTGATGTAAAATTGGAATACACACAAAAACGCACGCACACACACAATTCACCATGCGTACAATAATAGATAATAACTCGGATGCACCGACAATGTGTCACCAACAACGGAATCCATTTGATACAATGTGTCAACCTGACAGGATGTGGAGATGGAGGTGTTTGATTTCATTGTGTGTGTGTGAGGTGGTTAAAAGAGGCCCTTTCTCCTCTCAGGAGGAGGTGGAGGAGGGGAGGTGGGAGCGGGGTGGGAGGGGAGGAGGGGTCGTAAATGCAACAACATGCCTCCGGAGCGTTCTGTGACCCATATTTACTTTATCTGCACAGAACAGCTTATCTCTCCTTAACGCGTACCCAGCGTGTGCGCGTGCGTGTGTGCGTGTGTGTGTGTGTGTCCGTGTGTGTGCCTGTGTGTGTCCGTGTGTGCCCGTGTGTGTGTGCTCTTGCATGTGGTGTGTGATAGTGAGTTTCTGTTAATGCGTACCCAGCGCATACTTGTGTGTGTGTGTGTGTGTGTGTGTGTGTGTGTGTGTGTGTGTGTGCGCGTGTGCACTTCAATGCAGCGTGTGACTGTGAGTTTCTGTATCAGTGTGCATTGTGTGTACACTTTCCTGTGTGTAGTGTGCCTGTCGTTTGCTGTGTGTGTGTGTGTGTGCGTGTGTGTGCGTGTGTGTGTGTGTGTGTGTGTGCGTGTGCGTGTGCGTGCGTTTGCATAGTGTGTTTACATCTTTGTGTGAATGTGTGTTATATGTTACGTATGGTAAAGGCTATATGCTACCCTGAGACCAGCATTGAGAAAGTGCCCTGAGAGCAGCAAATGAACATTGTTGCATATATACCTGTAGAAGGCTATAAGCTAACCTGAGATCAGCATTGAGAAACTGCCCTGAGAGCAACAAATTAACATTGTTGCATAGATATATATACCTGTAAAAGGCTATAAGCTGCCCTGAAACCAGCATTGAGAAACTGCCCTCAGATTACCAAATGGATGTTGTGGTATTTGATACGAGGCGGTGCGAGGAGGAGGAGGAGGAGGAGGAGGCGTGAGGCGGAGCCTTGAAACTAGGCGGCGCGAGGAGGAGGAGGAGGTGGCGCGAAGCGGGGTTTGATACGAGGCGGCGTGAGGAGGAGGAGGCGCGAGGCGGGGCTTTGATGCGAGGCCGACCTGTCTTTTGTTGTTCCCCCCCACATAGCAACCAGGAAGCTATGCTAGGGGAACGCTGAACACACGTTCACACGCACACGTGATAATAGTTATTGTCCATGACGGAGGCGTGCCGGCTCAGCAGGGCTTGAGGCCGAGGAGGCGGAGGCGCAAGGGCCCGCGCCGACCGGCCGAAGGTCTGCTAGTCGAATCAGCGCCTCCTCGGCCTCAAGCTCTGCTGAGTCGGCGCGCCTCCGTCATGGACAATAACTATTATCACGTGTGCGTGTGAACGCGTGTTCAGCGTTCCCCTAGCGTAGCTTCCTGGTTGCTACATGGGGGGGAACAACAAAAGACAGGTCCGCGTCGCATCAAAGCCCCGCCTCGCCCCGTGCCTAAAAACGAGCACTCTGTCTTCAATTTCCCTGGTTCTCCAATCTCCCTGTGACATATATACCGGTAAACGGCTATAAGCTGCCCTGAGACCAGCATTGAGAAACTGCCCTCAGATCACCAAATTAATGTTGTTGTTGTTGTTGTATGTATATAATTTAAGCTATCCTAAGACCAGCATTGAGAAAGTGCCCTGAGAGCAGCAAATTAACATTGTTGCATATATACCTGTAGAAGGCTATAAGCTGGCCTGAGACCAGCATTGAGAAACTGCCCTCAGAGCAGGAAATTAATGTTGTGGTATCTGTATCATTTAAGCTGCCCTGAGACCAGCATTGAGAAAGTGCCCTGAGAGCAGCAAATTAAAATTGTTGCATATATATACCCGTAGAAGGCTATAAGCTGCCCTGAGACCAGCATTGAGAAACTGCCCTCCGAGCAGCAAATGAATGTTGTTCTATGTATATCATTTAAGCTGCCCTGAGACCAGCATTGAGAAACTGCCCTGAGAGCAGCAAATTAACATTGTTGCATATATATACCTGTAAAAGGCTATAAGCTGCCCTGAGACCAGCATTGAGAAACTGCCCTCAGATCAGCAAATTAATGTTGTTGTTGTTGTTGTTGTTGTTGTTGTTGTATGTTTATAGCTTTTAAGCTATCCTGAGACCAGCATTGAGAAAGTACCCTGAGAGCAGAAAATTAACATTGTTGTATATACCTGTAGAAGGCTATAAGCTGCCCTGAGACCAGCATTGAGAAACTGCCATCAGAGCAGCAAATGAATGTTGTTCTATGTATATCCTTTAAGCTGCCCTGAGACCAGCATTGAGAAAGTGCCCTGACAGCAGCAAATGAATTGTATTATATGTATATCATTTAAGCTGCCCTGAGACCAGCATTGAGAAAGTGCCCTGAGAGCAGCAAATTAACATTGTTGCATATATACCCGTAGAAGTTAATAAGCTGCCCTGAGACCAGCATTGAGAACCTGCCCTCAGATCATCAAATTAATGTTTTTGTTGTATGTATATCATGTAAGCTGCCCTGAGACCAGCATTGAGAAACTGCCCTCAGAGCAGCAAATTCATGTGGTGGGATGTATATCATTTAAGCTGCCCTGACACCAGCATTGAGAAACTGCCCTGAGAGCAGAACATTACATTGTTGTATATATACCTGTAGAAGGCTATAAGCTGCCCTGAGACCAGCATTGAGAAACTGCCCTGAGAGCAGACATTTTACATTTTTGCATATATACCTGTAGAAGGCTATAGGCTGCCCTGAGACCAGCATTGAGAAAGTGCCCTCAGAGCAGCAAATTAATGTTGTGGTATGTATATCATTTAAGCTGCCCTGTGACCAGCATTGAGAAACTGTCCTCAGAGCAGCAAATTAATGTTGTTGTTGTATGTATATAATTTAAGCTGCCCTGAGACCAGCATTGAGAAAGTTCCCTGAGAGCAGCAAATTAACATTTTTGCATATACACCTGTAGAAGGCTATAAGCTGCCCTGAGACCAGCATTGAGAAAGTGCCCTGAGAGCAGCAAATTAACATTGTTGCATATATATACCTGTAAAAGGCTATAAGCTGCCCTGAGACCTGCATTGAGAAACTTCCATCAGAGCAGCAAATTAATGTTGTTGTTGTATGTATATCATTTAAGCTGCCCTGAGAACAGCATTGAGAACGTGCCCTGAGAGCATAAAATGTACATTGTTGCATACACCTGTAGAAGGTTATAAGCAGGAGGAGGTGGGAGCGGGGTGGGGGGAGGGGGGGTCGTAAATGCAACAACATGCCTCCGGAGAGTTCTGTGACCCATAGTTACTTTATATGCACAGAACAGCTTATCTCTCCTTAGCGCAGTGTGTGTGTGTGTGTGTGTGTGTGTGTGTGTGTGTGTGTGTGTGTGTACAACTGTGCATGCACTTGTATGTGGTGTGTGATA
The DNA here is from genome assembly GCF_963280865.1 of Gymnoscopelus braueri. Classification (NCBI taxonomy): domain Eukaryota; kingdom Metazoa; phylum Chordata; class Actinopteri; order Myctophiformes; family Myctophidae; genus Gymnoscopelus; species Gymnoscopelus braueri. Next base: position 44,216,554 of record NC_137620.1, on the reverse strand, counting down.
GTGAGTTTATTTTAACACGTACCCAGTGCATGCTTTTGTGTGTGTGTGTGTGTGTGTGTGTGTGTGTGTGTGTGTGTGTGTGCGCGTGTGCACTTCAATGCAGCGTGTGACTGTGAGTTTCTGTATCAGTGTGCATTGTGTGTACACTTTCCTGTGTGTAGTGTGCCTGTCGTTTGCTGTGTGTGTGTGTGTGTGTGTGCGTGTGCGTGTGCGTGTGTGTGTGTGTGTGTGTGTGTGTGTGTGCGTGTGCGTGTGCGTGCGTTTGCATAGTGTGTTTACATCTTTGTGTGAATGTGTGTTATATGTTACGTATGGTAAAGGCTATATGCTACCCTGAGACCAGCATTGAGAAAGTGCCCTGAGAGCAGCAAATGAACATTGTTGCATATATACCTGTAGAAGGCTATAAGCTAACCTGAGATCAGCATTGAGAAACTGCCCTGAGAGCAACAAATTAACATTGTTGCATAGATATATATACCTGTAAAAGGCTATAAGCTGCCCTGAAACCAGCATTGAGAAACTGCCCTCAGATTACCAAATGGATGTTGTGGTATTTGATACGAGGCGGTGCGAGGAGGAGGAGGAGGAGGAGGAGGCGTGAGGCGGAGCCTTGAAACTAGGCGGCGCGAGGAGGAGGAGGAGGTGGCGCGAAGCGGGGTTTGATACGAGGCGGCGTGAGGAGGAGGAGGCGCGAGGCGGGGCTTTGATGCGAGGCCGACCTGTCTTTTGTTGTTCCCCCCCACATAGCAACCAGGAAGCTATGCTAGGGGAACGCTGAACACACGTTCACACGCACACGTGATAATAGTTATTGTCCATGACGGAGGCGTGCCGGCTCAGCAGGGCTTGAGGCCGAGGAGGCGGAGGCGCAAGGGCCCGCGCCGACCGGCCGAAGGTCTGCTAGTCGAATCAGCGCCTCCTCGGCCTCAAGCTCTGCTGAGTCGGCGCGCCTCCGTCATGGACAATAACTATTATCACGTGTGCGTGTGAACGCGTGTTCAGCGTTCCCCTAGCGTAGCTTCCTGGTTGCTACATGGGGGGGAACAACAAAAGACAGGTCCGCGTCGCATCAAAGCCCCGCCTCGCCCCGTGCCTAAAAACGAGCACTCTGTCTTCAATTTCCCTGGTTCTCCAATCTCCCTGTGACATATATACCGGTAAACGGCTATAAGCTGCCCTGAGACCAGCATTGAGAAACTGCCCTCAGATCACCAAATTAATGTTGTTGTTGTTGTTGTATGTATATAATTTAAGCTATCCTAAGACCAGCATTGAGAAAGTGCCCTGAGAGCAGCAAATTAACATTGTTGCATATATACCTGTAGAAGGCTATAAGCTGGCCTGAGACCAGCATTGAGAAACTGCCCTCAGAGCAGGAAATTAATGTTGTGGTATCTGTATCATTTAAGCTGCCCTGAGACCAGCATTGAGAAAGTGCCCTGAGAGCAGCAAATTAAAATTGTTGCATATATATACCCGTAGAAGGCTATAAGCTGCCCTGAGACCAGCATTGAGAAACTGCCCTCCGAGCAGCAAATGAATGTTGTTCTATGTATATCATTTAAGCTGCCCTGAGACCAGCATTGAGAAACTGCCCTGAGAGCAGCAAATTAACATTGTTGCATATATATACCTGTAAAAGGCTATAAGCTGCCCTGAGACCAGCATTGAGAAACTGCCCTCAGATCAGCAAATTAATGTTGTTGTTGTTGTTGTTGTTGTTGTATGTTTATAGCTTTTAAGCTATCCTGAGACCAGCATTGAGAAAGTACCCTGAGAGCAGAAAATTAACATTGTTGTATATACCTGTAGAAGGCTATAAGCTGCCCTGAGACCAGCATTGAGAAACTGCCATCAGAGCAGCAAATGAATGTTGTTCTATGTATATCCTTTAAGCTGCCCTGAGACCAGCATTGAGAAAGTGCCCTGACAGCAGCAAATGAATTGTATTATATGTATATCATTTAAGCTGCCCTGAGACCAGCATTGAGAAAGTGCCCTGAGAGCAGCAAATTAACATTGTTGCATATATACCCGTAGAAGTTAATAAGCTGCCCTGAGACCAGCATTGAGAACCTGCCCTCAGATCATCAAATTAATGTTTTTGTTGTATGTATATCATGTAAGCTGCCCTGAGACCAGCATTGAGAAACTGCCCTCAGAGCAGCAAATTCATGTGGTGGGATGTATATCATTTAAGCTGCCCTGACACCAGCATTGAGAAACTGCCCTGAGAGCAGAACATTACATTGTTGTATATATACCTGTAGAAGGCTATAAGCTGCCCTGAGACCAGCATTGAGAAACTGCCCTGAGAGCAGACATTTTACATTTTTGCATATATACCTGTAGAAGGCTATAGGCTGCCCTGAGACCAGCATTGAGAAAGTGCCCTCAGAGCAGCAAATTAATGTTGTGGTATGTATATCATTTAAGCTGCCCTGTGACCAGCATTGAGAAACTGTCCTCAGAGCAGCAAATTAATGTTGTTGTTGTATGTATATAATTTAAGCTGCCCTGAGACCAGCATTGAGAAAGTTCCCTGAGAGCAGCAAATTAACATTTTTGCATATACACCTGTAGAAGGCTATAAGCTGCCCTGAGACCAGCATTGAGAAAGTGCCCTGAGAGCAGCAAATTAACATTGTTGCATATATATACCTGTAAAAGGCTATAAGCTGCCCTGAGACCTGCATTGAGAAACTTCCATCAGAGCAGCAAATTAATGTTGTTGTTGTATGTATATCATTTAAGCTGCCCTGAGAACAGCATTGAGAACGTGCCCTGAGAGCATAAAATGTACATTGTTGCATACACCTGTAGAAGGTTATAAGCAGGAGGAGGTGGGAGCGGGGTGGGGGGAGGGGGGGTCGTAAATGCAACAACATGCCTCCGGAGAGTTCTGTGACCCATAGTTACTTTATATGCACAGAACAGCTTATCTCTCCTTAGCGCAGTGTGTGTGTGTGTGTGTGTGTGTGTGTGTGTGTGTGTGTGTGTGTGTGTGTGTGTGTGTGTGTGTGTGTGTACAACTGTGCATGCACTTGTATGTGGTGTGTGATAGTGAGTTTATTTTAACACGTACCCAGTGCATGCTTTTGTGTGTGTGTGTGTGTGTGTGTGTGTGTGTGTGTGCGTGCGTGTGCGTGCCCACGTGCACTTGTTTGCGGCGTGTGACTGTGAGTTTCTGTATCAGTGTGCATTGTGTGTACACTTTCCTGTGTGTAGCGTGCCTGTCGTTTGCCGTGTGTGTGTGTGCGTGCCGTGCACTGACATTGTGTGTGTTGTTGCATAGTGTGTTTACATCTTTGTGTGAATGTGTCATATGTTACGTATGTGTGTTATCGAGCAGTGCCAGGCAATCTGATAGCATGGGCACTTTGCACCGTATTTACTGCTTTGTATTCTATAAAGTTCAAGATGGCTCTCCGTCACTCCGTGAGTGAGTGAGCCTGAACAAAACGTTCACATATATGGACATAATGGACTGCCCGTCACCGTCACAGGGCAAATCATTGCTGTTAGCAGTGGAGGACAATGTAGGCCTACTCATCCCCATAGTACTTGAATTAAAGTATCATGCTAGTCAAATATTACTCTACTACAAGAAAAAGTTGCTCTGTTAAATCTGTAATTGATGTTAGGCCCGACCGATACTGTGTAGCCGAATGTTCCAACATCAATATACGAGATACATCTGGAGGATGTTACAATTAGGGCATAGTTATGGATAGGTCCTGCTATCATTCAGCCATCTTTTGTGTGAAGATTTAAAAATGGCCTTTGAGACCATGGACTTAAGATTTTTAGGGAGCCCATTCCACATGGCAGCTAGCTTTTGAGTATAAGAACATGCTCTTGCCCTTACTTCAGCATGGTACAAAGTCCATGGGCTTTACGAAATAGTTAACTAGACACTTGGGTACCTCACCTGTTTGCAACCCTGTGAACCATGCACATTTTCATGTGAGATACTCTCTCCTCGACTCGAGGCCACTTTAGGCTAAGAAAATGGTCAGGGAGAGGATGAGTTCTGGGATGTAGTTTTAAGGATTGATCTAATCAGTGCCCATGGTATCAGCTAAATTTTATAGTGTTCCAGTTCCAATTGTTTCTGCTCATTTATTTGTGTCATCACTTCCAATTCCACTTGTTTAATCTGTATGCTGACTGCAGTTCTCTATACTGATTGGATACAATTGGTATCGCAACCTGAAATTGCAGTGTGTCTGCTAAATGCCTTAATTGTAATTGTAAATTGTACGCAAATTGCATACAGTATAGGAGACATCTGTACTGTACATGACATAAAGATATTGCACTTGTAAGTCTCTCTGGAGAAGAGCGTCTGCTAAATGCCTAAATTGTAATTTAAATGTAAATTGCAAATGTATTATATGCACATGCTTTGTGCATGCGTGCATGTGTGTTTACTACATACATGCATGCACACACACACACGTGTGTGTGTCTGCACTGTAGGCATACTGTAGTGTGTGTGTGTGTGTGTGTGTGTGTGTGTGTGTGTGTGTGTGTCTGTATTGTAGATCGGCTATTTTCAAATGGCCAAAATGTACATAGGGTTGATGTTTTGTAATAATAATCAAAATCTACAAAGTAACTAGTAACTGAAGTTTTCAAATAATTGTAGTGGAGTAGAAGTAAAAGTACTGAAAACTGGAAATACTCCAGTAAAGTAAAAATGCCTCACAATTGTGCTGAAGTACAGTACTTGAGTAACTGTACTTAGTTACTTTATAGGGGGTTAGGGCTGGCTAGTGCCGGGCTAACCCTAACCCCCCATAATTAGCACTGTCTCTATAACCAGGGGTGCACATAACTTTTTTGGTCTAGTTCTCAGGGGAGCACCTGGATAATGTTACTTGGTGCGCACCAAATAAATAAATCAATACATTTTGCCGCAACAGCAGGATGGATAAAAGAGGGATACATGGATAACTTGCCCGCTCCTGTTATCAATTGTTTGCACTATGTTGATGTGCTCTTTGCTTTTCTCATGCTTATCAAAAGCTGGGTGACTGAAATTCTTTGTCCCTGTATAAAAGGTGCTGCTTTTACCCGCCAGATTGGGACGTTCACGGCATATTTTGCACCATCACGGTGCGTTCATCATCGGTGACGAGTGCCTGTAACACAGCCAGCAGCGTGCTGCGTGCGACTGACTGTGTCTGTGTGTCAGGATTCGAGGCCACACTCACACAATCACGTGCAGCATACGTCCCCTCCCCCTCCGCCTAATGGCTGTGTATATGGGCGCGTATGGGGCCGACGCGTGCTTTAGCGTGAATGTGTGAGTGTGGCTTCAGGAAGTAAATTCCTGTCCCAGCGGTCCCAGCTGTTGGTACGCGAGAGCGCCTCCCATCGTCTGATGTGCCGCGCAGCATGCATTTTGACGACGCATGCGCACCTGCGCACCAGTTATGTGCACCCCTGTCTATAACTACCCCCAAGAGACAGTGGGGGCAGTAGCGTGCCACTTGGACACAGGCCGGGGTCTGATGTGTCCAAACACCCAGTGACTCCAGGTAACAACACTGATGATGTGTCCAAACACCCAGTGACTCCAGGTAACAACACTGATGATGTGTCCAGACACCCAGTGACTCCAGGTAACAACACTGATGATGTGTCCAGACACCCAGTGACTCCAGGTAACAGCACTGATGATGTGTCCAAACACCCAGTGACTCCAGGTAACAACACTGATGATGTGTCCAAACACCCAGTGACTCCAGGTAACAGCACTGATGATGTGTCCAAACACAGAGTGACTCCAGGTAACAACACTGATGATGTGTCCAAACACCCAGTGACTCCAGGTAACAGCACTGATGATGTGTCCAAACACAGAGTGACTCCAGGTAACAACACTGATGATGTGTCCAAACACCCAGTGACTCCAGGTAACAGCACTGATGATGTGTCCAAACACCCAGTGACTCCAGGTAACAACACTGATGATGTGTCCAGACACCCAGTGACTCCAGGTAACAACACTGATGATGTGTCCAAGTGCATCAGTTGATGTTTTATTGACTTTACACCACTGTGTATCCCCCAGGGGCCACAAAGAGAACACAGGTAATTGTCCATTTTCACTCCTCTCTCTCTCTGTCTCTTTCTGAATCAGTCCTGCTCATCTCCTCTCTGTCCGCTCTCTCTCTCTCTCTCTCTCTCTCTCTCTCTCTCTCTCTCTCTCTCTCTCTCTCTTCACCAGTTGATCACGTCACCAATCTGCCCCTTCTCTCATATCTTTCCTATTATCTCTCTCTCTCTCTCTCTCTCTCTCTCTCTCTCTCTCTCTCTCTCTCTCTCTCTCTCTCTCTCTCTCTCTCTCTCTCATCTCGTTTCAGTGCCGCTCGTCCCTCTCTCTCCACATGCTGAAAGCAGGCGTCCCCCAAAACAGGACGGACATGCTTAACCCATTGAATGCTGGAACGCATGTCTGTCATTTTAGATTTATTTGGCTATTCAAAAATTGCAGATCTACAAGCTCATAGCGCGGCACTCTGTGCCGCGCTATGAGCTTGTAGATCTGATATTTATGAAAAATTGTGAACATTTGTGCAAATCTTTCAATATAGCATATCGTTTTTTTAAAGTGAACTTTTGTAAAATATTTTGTTCCAGGAACGGAAGGAAAGATTTGAATTACAAATGTTCTCTTTAAAAAAAAGATTAGCTCAAAGATTTGCACAACTTTTCAAAAATAGCAGATCTACAAGCTCATAGCGCGGCACTCTGTACTGCGCTATGAGCTTGTAGATCTGCTATTTTTGAATAGCCAAAGAAATAAAATAAATTACAGATTATGTGTCCCCGGATTGAATGGGTTAAGTAAGTGTCAATGCTTGAATGAAACAAGGTTCACAACACACACACACACACACGCACGCACGCACACGCAAACACACAGCTGGTCTTTGACGGTGATTTGTCGAGACGTGCCATCTCTGTGCTGTCTCACAAAACCAGGGAACAATCATGATCACATGCACGCACACACATGCACACGCGCGCGCGCACACACACACACACACACACACACACACACACACACACACACACACACACACACACACACACACACACACACACACACACACACACACACACACACACACACACACACACACACACACCCACACACACACACACCCACACCCACACACGTGCCCGTATGTGTTCTCTCCTTTACGTCATCACCATATTAGCTCTCTCGCATCCTGTTTCCTCTTTTTTCTACCATCCTCCAGGCAGCCTCTCTCTCTCTCTCTCTCTCTCTCTCTCTCTCTCTCTCTCTCTCTCTCTCTCTCTCTCATTAAACCTCATTAGAACCATTCCCATTCCCTCTCTATCAAAAGTCTACCCTTCCCTTGTTCTCGCGCAGAAGCATCCACCAACATATGTTGACATTTATGTGTACGCACACATCGAAACCCCCCCCTAACACACGCACACGCACACGCACACACACACACACACACACACACACACACACACACACACACACACACACACACACACGCATAATATGTGCATCAAACAGTAGATGGATATGCTGTAGTAACCTGGGGGGGGGTCTTTCATGCCGTGTAAATGAAGGTACAGCATTTCACCGCATGATGCTGGTCCAGCATCCATTAATAATAGCCTCTATGGAAAACATGCCCGGGCAAAAAAAAGATCACTATGGAGAGCCATGAGCTCGCTCCAGGACCTGTGGGTTGTGATGTACAGAAATGTGTACTTGTGTGTAGGCCTGCATTTCTATAAAGATCTAGGGGGAATATTGCAGCTGCACGTAACTCTGTGTAACTTTCCTCTTCTACCCCGGATTTCAACCTGCTTTCCTGCGCAAGTGCAGATCTTTTTTTTTTTACCATTGAGCTAAAATGTGCGTCAGATCCTGTGTCCAATGAGACATGACCTTTGAGACAGTACTTTATATACAGTGTTGTATTGGTGAATCTATCTCTGGTGGGACGCTATCTTAAAGACGTCACGCGCACGTTGCTTAAAGGTTCTATGACATTCATTTTCATTTTTTATGTTTTTTGGGGGGTTTTATGACCTCAATTACACCCAAAAAACCTGAACTTTGAACTTTCAGTGGATTTTCTGTGGTCTGGGGTTTTCTGAATAATTAGGCTGAAAAGTAATCTGATTACTGATTGGCCCTTGGATAGTGGAGTCACAGGCCATTAATCCCGCCCACTCCCCTCCTCGCCCCTCCCCTCCCCTATCCTTTCCTTTAGGGGGGGGGGGGGGCGGAGCAGAGGTGATGATTGACAGGCAAAATCCCTCAACAGCGACACCCGCAGGCAAAGATTTATTTTTTCATTGCAGTTGAAAAGGCTTTAGAAATGTGAGAGAAAAACACCTGCAATGGCTCACTAGAGTGGCATTTTCAGTTAACACTTTTTATACACGTTTGAAGGACACGAAACCTTTAACACCTACACTACAGGTCACACAATGGACAATTGATGTGCATCTAGGCTCATTCCTATGTTAATTTTCCTGGTGTGACACCCGGCAGTCGGCAGCCTTTGTAAACTTTGTTGAGGTGTGAACTCGTTGTTGTTTTTAATCGATGCATGCGCGTGTGCGTGTTCCTGCTCAAAAGACTGGTGGGACGGCGTGTTACTGTGTGCAATGACTAATGCAACACTGCTTATATATGGCTAATGCGTTTAGGGATAAGGCGGCGCCCAAGATAGGGCCCTTTAGTGTTAGCCTTGTGTGGCCAGACTATATCACTGTGTGGATATGAGTCTGGTGCTTCTATGAGGATGTTTTTTTCCCGAGGGGCGGGATCAAAAGAATGGCTCTGGACGCAATTGGTTAGACCCTACAACCAACTACCAATTACAGTCTCCCATATTTGAATACTGGGCCCTGATTGGTCGCCCCAGACTTCGGGAGCAGGAAATGGATTCACAACGGAGCGGTACCAGACCCAAATCGCCAAGGGCATTTATTTATTTTGCTCTGGCAGATTCGTCTGGTACCAGGCTACTTTAGTGTAGACCCAAAAAAAGCGTTCCAAGTAAAGTAAAGTTGTAACTCAGGTCAGTTTTCCTGAGAAGAAGTATTTACATATCATGTGATCATATTGTGCGGTCTCTGGTATTACTCTATAATGGCTCCACTGGACATTGTGAGCATGAAGCACAAAGCATGGACATATGGTGAGCATGAAGCACAAAGCATGGACATATGGTGAACATGAAGCACAAAGCATGGACATATGGTGAGCGTGAATTACAAAGCATGGACATATGGTGAACATGAAGCACAAAGCATGGACATATGGTGAGCATGAAGCACAAAGCATGGACATATGGTGAGCATGAAGCACAAAGCATGGACATATGGTGAACATGAAGCACAAAGCATGGACATATGGTGAGCATGAAGCACAAAGCATGCTGGAGCTGAAAAAGGTCTTAGTGCTTCTCTCTCTCCCCAGATGAATTAACAAACCCCCTTGTCTCCACTCAGTCCATGCAGCCTTTGAGCAAGGCAGAGTAAAACAGAAGCAATGACGTCCAGCTATAAAGGAACTAGTGTAAGTGTTAAGTAACTAAGTACATGTACTCAAGTACTGTACTTAAAGTACAATGTTGAGGTATCTTTTACTTTACTGGAGTACTTGAATTTTCAATACCTTTACTTCTACTCTACTACATCTCAGAACCAAATAGTCCACTACAATTTTTTTAAACTTGAGTTACTACTCACAATGCGTCGCTCTATTTCATCTCTCCCTGGTAGAAAAAAATTAATAAAGTAAGGTGGGTTCATATACAGATATACTTCCCTTGTAAGAGGCTTAGAGAGTGCAGACGCCAGCAACTCTCCAGCATGCTGGCAGGACCCAGCCACGCTCCCAGGCAGCTTTCCGCTATCAGCCATTCAGCTTTCCTGCCATTAGTAGTCACCCACTCTTAAATGAAGCGCGTTGAGTACTTAATAAGTGAAACACAGACTTGCTCAGAATGCTTAAAGGGAATGCTCCTGAGACTTGTTAGAGAAACAAACAAAGATTGCAAACTCTACTTGTAATTGAGACCTCGGTTGTTGTTGTGGATTGTGGAGAATGACAATGAAGTCCTTGGCTGACCAAATGGATGATGACTCTTTCATATAAGCACAGCAGAGTGGGGTTCCTATCTAAGTATTTGATTGAACCACGTAATAACTCATTTATACTTGTCTGACAGACAGTGAAAATTAACCTGACTCCGCCAGATGGGGCGTTATTGAGTTCACAAGTTTACAATACAGCCTCCATCTGGGATCGCGAGACTCAAAGAGTCTCCTTTGAGTCTCCTACCAGAGAGACCGCCGGTCATCAAATTATTGGTTTAGGAATATGACCAAAAAATTAAAATCTCCATGAATTCAATGCTTCATGGGAAGTATAATTGATAGAACATAAGACATGTTTTGGGTGAACTACTCCTTTAAGGATCTGGGGGGTCCACTTCAAGAGCTACGGTGCGTTCTCAAACGCGTGTCCAACTCACGTGTGTTAACCATTTTGGCACATGACGGTGCATATTTGTCTTCTCATGTTCCTGAAGCAGATGTTGTGGAACAGATGTTGTGGAATAAAAAGTATGAAATAGGGCTTAAATTATTAATTGATTCATTGAGATATACATATATATTTTTTTTAAACAAATCACTCGCTTCCACTGAAAATCTCAGCGAGTGAGACTTTGACTTCGCCTGCCAAATAGGGTACACAGCAGAAACAGAGGAATGAATCGGATGATTCCGACCGTACCAGCACAGTTGCAGCTGAATAATTAATCTTGTGTTTCAGTCGCTGGCTGAAACAGCGGGGGGGCCAGCGTCTGACTCAGTCGGGGGTCTCCGGGTGGGCCGGGCTCCATTTCCCAGTGAAACGGGTGTAAACATAGCTATACGGCCGCCTCCGCATGGTTCCGAATGTTACGGCTATATATAAAGTTCCCTCAGATGTCCTGGGGGCAGCTCCCACAAAGCACACAACACTGGCAAAACAAAGTGTTCCCTTTTTCTCTTTTAGTGGTAGGAGGAGTAGGATACTCAGATGTGTTACTTAACCCATTAACTCATTCACTGCCAGGTATTAATTAATTAATTAATCCACCACTGCCAGGGGTTTTACCTTATTTTGAGTCTTTTTGATGATCCACCGATCTTCTTTCTCAACTCGGATGTAAACAAACGATGTATCCGTGGGGAAACGAGTCTCTCCTCTTTCCACCGGAGCAAAAACATTGTAACTGCGATCGTCCGTTCTGCTGTTGTTATCGGCAGTTTTTTTTTTTTTTTGGATGACGTCATTTCCGGTTCTATTATTCTCTCGCAGTCAGGGCATCGTTCATATGTCGGCTAAGAGCGCCCTCTAGTGTAATCACTAAAAACTTATTTTTTTTCCCGCAGGAGACCTGAGGCTGATTCTACAAATGCCTTCTAAATCAGTATTTCTCGCGCTGTCAGCTTATATATATCTGCTATTTTTGAACAGCCAACGCAAAAATTTACACAGATGCTTTCCCGGTTTTAATGGGTTGAAGGACCACTTCACTCATTTTCAACCATATTTGATATAATTGGTCCTCACTCTGTGTGTCAGAGCAGAGGAGGGCTGTGTGGACAGTTCAGAAACCCACCTACCAGTGACAAAAAAAATAGCAGATCTACGATCTCGCAACGCGTTGCAACACGACACGTTGTGAGCTTGCAGATCTGCTATTTTTTTTTTGGCAAGGAAGATTTGGTGTAGACAAAAAAAAAAAGCTGTCATATACAGAGAGGAATCAGGTCCAGTTTACTACTTTAAGTCCAGAGGGTTTAAGTGGTTGAGTACAGCACTTGAGAAAATGTTTTTTTGATTGATTGATTGATTGATTGATTGAATACTTTATTAGTCAGAAATGTAAGAAGCACGAGTCAGACATTTAGGCTAAAAGGATAACACAAAAAAAGTCCTGGGGACTCCTGATAGATGTTTTTTTCAGGCCTGTTTTGAAAGATGCCAGTGATCCACATTTTGTTAAGGGATGGTCAGGGAATTCCACATTATGGTGGCAGTCAGAGTAGTAGAATGAGAATTGTCCCATGTTTGCTCTATATGTGGGTGCTACCAGATCGTTGTCGCTCCCTCTAGCGTTGTGGCTGTGGGTGTCACTCACTTTGGAGAGGTAGTTAGTCAAGTATGAGGGCATTGAGGGCGCTGTCCCTTTGACTATCAAGTCAACTTATTTTCCACCAGTGCCTCGGCCTCTTCTCCTCTGCACTATTCTCCCTCTCCTCCTCCCCGTTCCAAGTCCATGCATATCTCTTCTCTTTGCTCTGGTCTTCCTACAAAAGCCGTGTTCCCTCGCTCACACACACACACACACACACACACACACACACACACACACACACACACACACACACACACACACACACACACACACACACACACACACAGCCTCTCATCTCTTTCTCCCTCCCTCCATTCAGCTGCCTCTTTTCATCTTTTCTTTACACTGGACAGACGAACACACGTGGCGGCTCCATACTTCACATGTTTGAGCATTCATGGGTTCGGCTCACGACTCTCACATCGTGCCGCCGCCATCAAACAGCCAAGGACATTACATGTTACTGTGGGTACAGAACCATTACTTTTCAGGGGGAGGGGGCAGTACACAGAGAAAGATGTGCAAGTCTAACTCTGTACGCAGTGGTGGAAGAAATAAATGCTGCATTTTTGGTAAATGGTGCATTTCTTTATATAGCGCTTTTATCCAAAGTGCTTTACATAGATTGTGCATTACATTCACACACACACACATTCACACACCGATGGCGGAGGAAACCATGCAAGGCACCAACCTGCTCATCGGGAGAAATTAGGGGTTCAGCGTCTTGCTCAAGGACACTTCGACACTAACTCTTCTGGGGGAGCCCGGGATCGAACTGGAAACCTTGTGGTTCCCATCCGGCCACTCTCCGATATTCTAATTTAAGTAAAAGTAGCAATACCACAATATAAAAATACTCTGTTACAAGTAAAAGGCCTGTGTTCAAAAATGTTACTTGAGTAAAAGTACAAAAGTATTGGCATCAAAGTATACTTAAAGTACCAAACGTAAGTACTAAAATGTTTGAAAATAGCAGATCCACAAGCTCACAACGCGTCTGTGCTTGTAGATGTACGTATAAAATAGGGCTAAAGTGGTTAATGTATGTTTTATAATATAATAATGTATATATCTGCAAAGTAACTAGTAACTAAGGTTTTCAAATAATTGCAGTGGAGTAAAAGTACATTATTTGCCTCTGAGATGTAGTGGAGTTTTGAAAATTGGAAATACTCCAGTAAGTCAAATTACCTCAAAATTGTACTTAAGTGCAGTACTTGAGTAAATGTACTTAGTAACTTTACACCACTGTCTGTAAGTCATGCTCTCAGAAACTAGAATAAAGTGAGAAATGTGTGAATTTCGTTGCATTTGTTATGGTATAGTAGATCATTGACAGTAAAAGTAAGTAACTGGGACTTTTTTCCACCCAACTGCTGTGATTTATAATGGAAAAACAGATAACAGAAGGAAATAAGAAAGAAAAATAAGAGAGAAGGCGAAAGAAAGAACCGCATAGATAACTCCCATTCCCCCACGCTGCACACACAATAGCAGTGAATCATACCCTTATCGCCGACAGTGCACAAAGCCTCTTCCAAACACCACCAACATCGGGATACTACGTATCATTATCAACTAGTGGATAATAAGCATTCTACAACACACAAAGACCATCTCCCTTCAGCATTAACAAGCATTCTAAGACACACAAAGACCATCTCCCCTCAGCATTAACAATAATTCTAAAACGCACAAAGACCATCTCCCCTCAACATTAACATGCATTCTAAAACGCACAAAGACCATCTCCCCTCAGCATTAACAAGCATTCTAAAACACACAAAGACCATCTCCCCTCAGCATTAACAAGCATTCTAAAACACACAAAGACCATCTCCCCTCAGCATTAACAAGCATTCTAAAACACACAAAGACCATCTCCCCTCAGCATTAACAAGCATTCTAAAACACACAAAGACCATCTATCCTCAGCATTAACAAGTGTTCTAAAACACACAAAGACCATCTATCCTCAGCATTAACAAGTGTTCTAAAACACACAAAGTCCATCTCCCCTCAGCATTAACACGCATTCTGAAACACAGAAGTTTCAAAATGCAGTTTTCTGAAAGACTTATGTTGCTATATCAGTGGTGCTCAAATGTTTTCATGTCAAGTATCCATCCATCCCCTTCGGTGTCTCCCTATGTCATTTTCCATGCCAGCGCCCCTGCCAAAGTAGCCTTATGAATCTCCAGTAGACCCCGACCAGATGATCTAAGGGTACGCACTGGCACATAGGGTTTTACCATATCACATAAATAGCTAGGAGCTAGCCCATTAAGAGCTTTAAAAGTTGGCAGTAAAATCGTAAAATCAATCCTGAAAGCGACTGGCAGCCAGTGGAGTGCAGCTAAAACATGAGTTATGTGATCAAATCGCCTGGTACCAGTGATGAGCCTAGTTGCCACATCTTGAACCAGTTGCAGGCGATGCATTAAGCTTTGGCTGAGGCGAGAATATATCAGCATTCACAACAGTCTTAAGATTGCCTGTAGAAAGACGGGATTTGATCTTGTAGATGTTCTTATGTGCATGAAGCAAGTTTGTACCACCTTTTTTACCTGGCTTTTCAAAAGAGTTCGGAGTCAAATTGGACAATGGGGGTCACATTCGTTGGCCAAGGGGCCAAAACTGTCTGGAATGGTGGTTTGTGAACTAGAATAATGTCAGATTTGTCTGAGTTTAACTGTAGAAAATGTTGAGACATCCAGGAGTAAATATCGTCCAGGCAAGCTTTGAGGGAGGATAGGCAACTAGGGTCGGAGGTTTTGAGTGGAAGATA
The DNA here is from genome assembly GCF_963280865.1 of Gymnoscopelus braueri. Taxonomy (NCBI): domain Eukaryota; kingdom Metazoa; phylum Chordata; class Actinopteri; order Myctophiformes; family Myctophidae; genus Gymnoscopelus; species Gymnoscopelus braueri. The sequence continues at coordinate 44,201,548 of NC_137620.1, read as the reverse complement.
GAGCTGGGTATCATCTGCATAGCAATGGAACTGGATATTGTGCTTACGAATGACATGACCGAGGGGGAGCATATAAACAGAAAATAATAGGGGGCCAAGTATGGACCCTTGTGGGACACCGCACGTGAGCTGGGCTAATGAGGAGGAGGCATTACCAACAACAACAGAGAGGGTTCTATTTGAGAGGTAGGAGCGGAGCAGCGGACCATACCAGTCCTTTGGGCCTCTGAGAGCACTAGAGTAAATTGCCGAGCAAAACTCCAGTGCACACACTCCAGTCACAATTTTCTGCAGAAAATAAAACCCCTAATGAATTCTCATAGCTTCCCCCCCCCCCTGTATTTCACTCATTACTTACGTCACCCTCCTATCTGCCAGGCGAACACAACACATTGTGTTTATTTTACCCCATGTTTCTTTCTCTGACACAAAAATGAATGAGCTTGGGAAATCCATCTCCCCTCTGCATGGTCCATGGTCCCTCCTCGGCAGTGGTGGAACAAGTACTCAAATGTTGTACTTAAGTAAAAGTATCAATACTGCAATGTAAAAAATACTGTGTTGCAAGTAAAAGTACGGAATTCAAAATTGACTTAAAAGTACAAAAGAATTGGCATCAAAATATACTTAAAGTACCAAAAGTAGATGCAGAATGTCCCGTTTCACGAGTTTTCAAATGTATAAAATGTATACACATATTTTGAAAATACCCGATCTACAAGCTCACAATGTGTCGCGATGCAACGCATTGTGAGCTTGTAGATCGTCTATTTTCAAATGGCTGAAATGTATTTAGGGCTGAAGTGGTTAATGTGTGTTTTGTAATAATAATCAAAATCTACAAAGTAATTAGTAACTACAGTTTTCAAATAATTGCAGTGGAGTAAAAGTACAATATTTGCCTCTTAGATGTAATGGAGTAGAAAAAAATGTGGAAATACTTCCGTAAAGTAAGTAAAGTGTACTTGTACTCACCACTGCTCCTCGGCTTCTGTTGTACTATCTACTATTGTAGATTAGTTTCCACTGCAGAGAACACTGTGTACTGGTGGAACACCTGTCTATAACCTGTATAAGGACTCAAATGACCCTTCATGCCTTTCAATCCAACTATTCCAAAACTGCTCCAAACTTGAGCGAAAGGAGATATCTTGAAGAAGCTTTACATTATGATAGTCAGAGAAAATATGTTACATTTAACCCATTAAAAACCGCAAAAGCATCTGTCATTTTTTATTTTAGCGTTGGCTATTTAAAAAAATAGCAGATCTACAAGCTCACACTGTTTTTTTGTAAAGTTTTTTTTTGCAAAATCTTGACAGTATTTGAACATTTTTTATCATTTTTTAATACACATCTTCTCTTCTAGGGGTCTTTGGCACAAAACATTTTCAGATGGGGGTCCGTGGCAAAATATAAATCATTTGGGGCGGTCCTTGGCACGAAAACGTTTCAGAACTACTGATTTAGAAGGCAATTGTAGAACGGCCTAAGTCTTAACTAGTTTTAATGAGGAATCTGGATCTCAGAACACATAAGAACGAAATAATGAGACAGACAAGAACTCTGACATACAGGATTACTCAGCTCATGTCTGATAGTGATGGGTCGTTCATGATCGATTCGTTCAAAATAACTAGTTCATTGCCGTGAACACGAACGAGCTTGTTCACTTACTGAAACTGTTACGTTCACGCCATCGTTCATGCCCCCCGTCCCCTCCCCCCTACACAGGACGGGAGGGCGGGCTGTACGCGCCACGTAATAATAACGCTCCCACGATGGTGTTTTTCACTAGAAAATAGCGCTACTGAACGAGAACGTGAACGAATCATTTCAACGAATCATTGTCGTGAACGTGAACGTGAATGTCTGACCTCACCTTAAATAGGCCTGTACCCAGACCCACGCCCTCAGGGTGGAGTACTAGGCCAAACAGCGAAGGTATTGATCTACTTCAATGGGTACTTTTCACCCATTGCTCAACTCAGATTTAACACCTTCTCCATTAACACATGACACTAAGCAGGAACCAACTCACAGCTGGAAACACACACACACACACACACACACACACACACACACACACACACACACACACACACACACACACACACACACACACACACACACACACACACACAGGAGATGGCGAAGACAGGAAATCAAAGTGAGTCTCGATAAACATCCTCAGCAGTTTTTAGAATATGTATAGAGTTCTCTTAAATGAATAGCATTACATCATTTCAAATCACCTTGACACATGTTGCTGAGGACTCTCCAGGTGTAGAGGCAGTCAAAATGTTCTGCACTGAAGTTGCCTCACACCACCTTCCTCCAAGTATAGTTCCTTTTAACCGCTGCATAATGGAGCCTTTCAGGTATCCACTGATGGCACCATGTTCTAGCGGATTTGAATAGCGGTATTATCTTTTCAATGCCATTTAAAACATTGGGCAATTCAGCATCGGCACAGAAATACTCGATTTAAAAAGTTGCTTCACAACGGAATGCCACATTACCACCTCAGTTTTACTGTACAAACATCCATGTGTGAGTGCGAGCGTGTGCGTGCGTGCACGTGTGTGCGTGCGTGTGTGTGTGTGATATTTGTGTATTTAAGCCAGCGAGCGGAGGCGGGCGTTGTATAACTACGTGGGCTTAGAGTCAGGAGAAGGGGAGAGGGAGTGTGTGTGTGCGTGTGTGCGTGTAACGGCCAATCTACACCAGACTTTTCAAAGCGAGCGCCACACATACACTCGCTTTGAAAAGTGTACAGCGAGTTTGTTTACATCCAATTGATATCAATTTTACCGGCTACACCAGGCGCGCGGATACGCGAGTCCCGCATACGTTTGTCAGAAAATTATCTGGTGTAGATCGGCCGTTGGATGCAGTCCTATTTTAAAGTCTATGTATGGGGGTGTAGCCGGTATCATTGATATGAATTGGATGTAAACAAACGCGCTGTAGACTTTTCAAAGCCAGCGTATGTGTGGCGCGCATACGCTCGCTTTGACAAGTGAGATAAGAGAGAGAAATAGTGCGTTTTTGAGTTTGTACACAGTACTCCATCCTTCTATCTAGAGATGGTTCAATATAGTGCAGTTTTTCTCCCATCACTAGCACCTCATCTTGTCCTACACCATGAACTGCTGTCTCAAAGCCCCAAACAATACCCCTTCTCTCTCTCTCCCCCTATATTAGATTATTATTGCAGTGGTGGAAAGTAACTAAGTACATGTACTCAAGTATTGTACTTAAGTACAATTTTGAGGTATTTGTACTTTAGTTGAGTATTTATAATTTCCAATACTTTTACTTCTACTCCACTACATATCAGAGGCAAATATTGTACTTTTACTCCACTACAATTATTTGAAATCTTTAGTTACTAGTTACTTTGTAAAACGTACATGAACCACTTAAGCCATGGCTATTTGAGAATAACCGATCTACTAACTCACAACGGGTTGCTTTGCGACACGTTGTGAGCTTGTAGATCTGCTATTTTCAAAGTATTTTTATAAAATTTGAATCGTGTGAAATGGGATATCATATTGCGTATACTGAGTACTTTTACTTTCAGTACTTAAGTATATTTTGACGTCAATACTTTTGCACTTTTACATTTTTAATACCAAACTTTTACTTGTAACAGAGCATGTCTACATGGTGGTGGCATTGATACTTTTACTTACGTAAAAACATTTGAGTACTTTTTCCAGCCACTGGGTATGAGAGAATAAAATAACTTTGGATTTACAATTTATTTGGTTTACTTATAGTAATGGGTTAAGCGGAAAAGTGATGCTGATTTTCATGCCGTATATATTTGGTGGATTCTCTGCTTCATCTGCTGTGTTTGCTCAAGGCCCGGCTCAAATGTCAGTCCTGTGATGAGATTCTCATTGCACCGTGCCCCAGGCCCCGAGTAATGGAGCGGGAGGTGTGCACAGGGATATATGAGTTTTATTGAGTCAACAAACATGCCTATATTACGCAAATACAGCAGAAGGAGAGTCATTTCAAGACCGTAGTGGAAATATTTGTGGACAGCAATGTGAAGGAAACCACTGAGCCAACTGACCAAAGACTTAACAGCCAGTAGTGGCTCACATTTTTTCATTGCAGTATCAATACTGCAATATAGAAATACCCTGTACAAAAGTATTGGCAGTTTTCTAGAGTATACAAAATGTACAAAAATCCTTTGAAAATACCGTGTTGTGAGCTTGTAGATCTGCTATTTTAAGAGCGCAACACCCGAGCGTAACCAAACATAAAATGACTTGTCTTTAAGTTCTACAGCAACTCTTCTCCACTCGTCCCTCACAAACATTTTAGTCTAGTTTTTATTTGTTGACGAAATTGTCAATATATTTAGACTTATTTTTAGTCATCATAGCTTAGTTTTTATTTAGTTTGTCAGTGAAAAAAGGTAGTCGACGAACGTTTTTCTTCACAGTTTTAGTCGACAAAATCAACACTGGTTGGATTAAGAACTCAGGAAATGATGAGGGAAAAAATTTAACTGTGTTCCAATGGATGTTAGATGTATTATTTAGTTCTTGTTAATGCTTGTCATTGATGAAGTAATAAAACCCATACACCATTTTCACTGTCAAACATTGTCACAAATGATTTTTTTGTGTGGAAAACAGCAGATCTAATGTGTAAACTATGAGCTCACAATGTGTCACATAGTAGTGTAGATTGGATAATGTTGCGCTTGCCATACGATGAAGTATGGCTTTCATTCCCCTCCCCCTCCCGTGTCACCCACACTTTTCCCCCACCAAGACTTATACCATGCGCCATTAGACGCATAGACTTAGGCTTCGTCCACACGTACACGGGTATTTTCATAAACGTAGCTTTTTATATGCGTTTTGGGGGGTTCGTCCACACGCAAACGCGTTTTTGGTCCATGTAAACGCATCTTTTTGAAAACTCCGGCCACAGTGTAGATTTCTAAAAACGGCGTTTATGCGTCGCCGTGTGGACGGCGTAAACGGAGTTTTTCACATTATAAGCATGCGCAGTTGAGAGTACTGTAATATAATATAATATTATATAATAATTAGCCTATAGCCTACATCATTTATTTAATATTCCTTTCCTCACTGTCATTGCATGTTGACCGCGCATACACTTGTCTTCCATTAATGGTAGGCTATGTTCTACATATAGGAACGAATTATATTCTGTAGGCCTATGAATAAACAAAATTGAGTTTGCACCGAAGAAACATTTTGCAAAATTAATGTTACTCTGTCAATCATAATTAACAATCAAATCAAACGTGTAGACTCGTCGCTCCAGTAAATTTCATACAATGACCTTTTCATGCTCCTCTTTTTAACCCAGCACCCCAACAAGTGATGTGCATTCAAATCTGCATTTTTATCATTTTAAAAAATCGCCATTTAATAGGCTACTGGGTTGTGGGACACAGGCACTCATTTATCAAATATTTCCAAGTGACATAATTACATAATTGGCCTACAAGCAATTAAAATCAAGCGATTTAAAAACAATCTAACATATTTACAATGTTATAAGTTAGATGCTTAATCATTCACCCATTTAAAAAGTGCCATAACAGTCATACAGATCTAAAGGATTTAGCTGGAATATTTTCATGGAGAGAGCGGTCTCTCAACTTGGGTAGCCTACAGTTATATATAACCGACATAAGCGCAGGAGCTCTTCTTCACGTTGTGTGTTTTTGATCACAGGACTTCAGCAGGAGATTGGAGATGGGTAACTCCCACCAAACACCAGCCATTATCCATTAATGTTTAAGCATTCATTAATCACTCACTCCATAAATGTTCAGATTGTGACATTCTGACCAGGGCAGGCTATCCCTCATGAATGTGCATGGTGCATGGTGTCATGGGCTTTTTATTTGCAAAACAGCAGCAGTCAGGTCTCCACAGAGCGCACATTGCGCACTGCTCTATTAATGGGTTAAATTAAAATACAAACCTAATCCATTCGGTACGATGTGATGGTATCATTCTTGACAAAGAAAGTTTATACCGTGACCGTCACAGAATATGGTAATCCCACTGGCAAACCCTGTAGGACTATAATAAAAAATCAATAAGGTAGGAAGGTTTGCGCTCTGACAGAAAAGGCTTTACCAAAAGTTACAGCCAGGTGCGAGATGTCAGCAATGACGTCGAGAAACAATAGAATATTTTTTTGCATCCAAAGAGCCACAACATATTTTTGTCAATGTGTGCATCTTCTCGTAGGCTAATTCAATAATCACCATTTAATAGTGAGTGTAGTAAAAGTTTCAGGACAGTTTGTGCTCCGGTGGAGAGCTGCGCATTGGGCAGGAGCCAGCTGGTGATGCTGACGTCGTTCTGAAGTAGATAGTCTATCTATGGTTTGTCTGTAAAACATCTATACAGTAGGCAAGGCTATTTAACCTATAGGCTACTTTGTTTGATGGGAAAGCATTGCGATGGAGAAATCACATCCAATATAAACTAAAACAACTGGATGTGAATCACCCATGTTACCTCGTAACCTCGCTGCCTCTGTGATCGCCGACGGTCTATTTGAAGAAATAATCCACCGTTTACTTTGAGTTGAGGACATGAAGAATGCAGGCCTACGTTTTCAATCACACTAGTTTGGCTGAATATCCACAACATGTCATGTTATGGTTTAATTAACTTTAAGGGGAGCTGGTCACCTTGCGCTGGAGTGACTGTGACAGCCTCAAATTACTAATGCGTGCCTCGGATGAATTTGTATTTCGAGCCCACAAAATACTAATTTGAGGCCACAAGATAGTTAGGACGAGTTTACTTAACTTGTACTTAAGTACAGTGCTTGAGTAAATGTACTCAGGCCATGTTTTTAGAGACATTTTTACTTGGATTATGCAACATAATAGCCTATATGTGCATTCATCATATTCTTTATTGTGGTGGAGAAATGTTTGCTATTCAAGGATTATTATTATTATAATAATATTATTAACATTATTTGTTGCGCACTGGTCCAATACAATATAAACCAATGCGCTGTTGGTTATATCTATACACACCCACAGCCTGGCACACAACATTCTATCTTCTAATTCTCCAGGAATGTCTGTGATTATAATTTTACTGTAATCCACAAAAGTGTGACTGTTAATTCCTTGTGTCAATACATTGTTTTTATCACCGGTGTTATATCTTATATTTAGCTTTTATGAAATGTCTGAGATCATTGTTTTTTTTTTGGAAGATTGGAAATGTACCTATTCTATTGCTAGTTTGGCCACAAAATAGGCTATCAGCACGTCACACAGCTTGTACACACACACACACACACACACACACACACACACACACACACACACACACACACACACACACACACACACACACACACACACACACACACACACACACACACACTGTATCTATCTATCTATCTATCTATAAATCTATAAATCTATCTATAAATCAATCTATAAATCTATCTATAAATCTATCTAAATATCTTTCTATTCATCTGGCATCTATCATCTAAAGACCGCTGACTGCTCTGTCTGTAGCCATAATGCTTTAGCTATGATGTCAGCTGACAGTAGCCTATATATAGCCTAATATAGTACATAGTATCTGATTATTAGGCAGTGCGTTTGGCGTGTGCGTAAATATGAATCTGGCAGCTAGGGGATAGGGATAATACATTAATTGACGTTCATTATACCATATAGATATAGGTGTTTTGATAACATTTTTTTTATTTTTTATTATTATTTATTCACCTGGGGGGGGGGGGGGGGTACGTGTGGTAATAACGCCTGGGTTAACTGCGTGCGTGCGTGCGTGTGTGTTACGGCCGCGGACTTTTGATAGGCAGGCAGGCAGGCGGAGACACAGACAGACAGACAGACAGACAGACGGCTGTGGGCGCACCGCTGGAGCGCACTCAAGCATTGGTTTGTATTGGACTAGGCAACGAATAATAATATAATAATAATAATCCTACACTTTGCAGATATAAATTATTATATTATAAACTATACATCAACCACTTCAGCCATATTTTATAGATAACAGATCTACAAGCTCACAATGGGAGCTTAAATGGGTATTTTCAAACATTGTATTACTTTTATGGGGCGGGATGGAGGGGTTAATGGGCAGGCGACGTGCGTTGCGACCTAAGGTCGCAACTCGCAACCCCCCCTACATACACGCGCACGGCCGCACACACACACACACACACACACACACACACACACACACACACACACACACACACACACACACACACACACACACACACACGTGCGCGCCGCAGATCCAAAAGTTACATTTCAACATATACATTTCAACATAGCATTTTATTGAGTGGTAATCAAATCATAATTGATACACAGAAGTAACATAGACACTTCAGAGATTAGATAGAAAGTTTACAAGACAGATATAAACTTTTATTTTATTTAATAAAAGGAGGATTAATGAAGGATTAATGCACACGGGTGCTTCGATGTTGGTTGGGGTAATTAATGACTATAGCAACATGTCATCCCGACCCTACGAGACACTTTACCAAGTTCATTCATTCAGGAAATATTATTATATTAATATTTAGAGAATACATATTTTTATTGACATTTTAATAAAATAAATATAGGCGCTGTGGATTCGTCTGTCTCATCGGGACTCAGGGACGGAGGGACCAAATAATAATAATATATAATAATTTGTTATGTTCTGCAAGCACTTAAGTTGCTCTAACATATGTTGCAAAGTAGCCTGTCTATTAACAATAATAATAATAATAGCCTACTGGCACCGGTGATAAAAACACAACGTCAGACATTCCCCGAAGGTTGGATTCCAAGCTCTTAACCTTGGATTGCCTTTCAATAATAATTTATATAAAACCATATTTGATGGACACATCTGTATCACCTACCTGTTACTGATTTGAGAGAATTTTATATTATTGCAATCAGTTCATTATTTCCTTTGTAATCCATGAATAAAACTGAAGTGTGTCATTTGGAGCGAATGGCATGGCGCAGCATTGACGTAGCACTTTAATTCCTGGGCCAGGCGCAACAGCGCATTGGTTTGTATTTTATTATTAAAGATAAATCTTTAATAATAAGATATATTTGTCTGTCATCGCGAGACTACAGTTGTTGACCGCTGTGAATAGACAGTCTCGCGATGACAGCTGCGTTTTTACCGTCTTAATGCGTTTTCATGTGGACAGAGAGATTTTTATAAACGGGGCCGTGTAGACGCGGAGGTTTACAAAAACGAAAACGATAAATCTGCGTTTATGAAAATACCCGTGTACGTGTGGACGAAGCCTTAAACGCACGCACAGACACACACGTACACACACAAGCACACACACACACACACACACACACACACACACACACTCATCCTCATACTCACACTCACACACACTCCTCCCCGTGTCACCCGCACTTTGCCCATGCACAAACACTTATACCATGCGCCATTATGCTGCATCTACACCAGACTTTTCAAAGCGACGCGCACACACACGCGCACACACACACACACACACACACACACACACACACACACACACACACACACACACACACACACACACACACACACACACACACACACACACTTTTAGATACAGTCCTATTTTAAAGCCTGCGTATGCGGGGCTCGCGTATCCGCGCGCCCCGGTATCATTGGCCCCGATTCATAAAGGGATTTACGACCATATTTTGTACCTACCGGCATTTAGGACAAATCCTACACCTGCAGTCGGATTCATAAATGTTTTTTGGTCTGTGTTTTGTGCGTCAGGTGCGCACGTTCTCAGGTCAGCCCCGAGGCTGTCTTACCAGGGCTGAAATGTGCGTAATGTCTTTAGAATGCTTTATTCTTCATGCCAAAATCAATTACAACAGTGGCAAACCTCAAATAAAATATATATGTGCCCAACATTTGTCAACATATATATATAAAAAATAAAAAAGATCATGTCAAACTATATATTGCTTGTAGCCGACAGTATGCATCATATAGACATGATGTAGATTCCACCGCTTTTTATTTATTTTCTAGGCTATCAGTTGCATTTAGAGTTGAATTATTAGGGCCCCTCAGTGTGTTTGCCAGCGGGCCATCTCAGCCAAAGTGTCACGTAATAATGAAAATAGGCTATGATGCCTTAATGAAACTGCGGAGGGACTGACGCACCTCTGTCCGTGCTGCGGTATTAATTTGTAGGCTAATAGCCTAGTCTACTGTAGGCTACTCTACTGTATTTTGATCACATGAACACCACACACAACAGCCTAATAAATATTACCATCTGATGAGGAAACTAATACATTGATAGCATTCGAATCAGGTGATGAAAGCTGTGTCCAGAAGATCTAATATTCCCCATTCCGACGTAGGACAGTGATATATTAATCAAAAATGCACTTAATCAATAAGTAATCAATAAGCTCTGGTCCATAATCGGATAGCAGCGTTCCACTTGTATGCTGGATTTCATCATCTTTTTACCTTGGTAAAGGTGCGCAATGTTCATTAGAAAAGGCTTATATATATCCTTTCCACGTTTTATTAGCCTTTTATTTGGTAATGGGGTTAAACCTTGTAAACTTCTTTATTCTCATTACACATGAGAGCATTTATTACGTGATCCGCTTCCAGACAGAACAGTAAGTTGTCAAGGCGATGCGAAGCCGCATCTGTTATCTTTAGACGAGGCGGAGTTGAACTTCAAACTTTCATCAGCGTTGCCAGATGTTGTGAGAGAAATAAGCAACCAGGTCTAGGAAAACAAGCCCAAAAGAAGCAACTGGCACTTAGGCCATTATAAGCACTTTAATTAAACCATTGTGAGCTTGTAGATCTGCTATATTTAAAAACAAATCTTGTAATAAAATGTGCAATATTTGGAAGATTTTTTAAACATTCTAACAACACAAATCTGCCTCCAGCTGGCACAAAACATTTTCAGATGGGGCTTATAGGGATAAATTAGCCTACAAATTAACTTGGGGATCCATGTCATAAAAATATTTGAGAACCACCGGTTAAAACAATTGAACAATTGTGAAGCAAGCCCAAATAACCAACTACACTTTAGAAACAAGCCCAAAAAACGCGGTCCCCACAGCTACCAATATTTACAAGCAACTTTACAGAAAAATAAGCCCAAATTCGCTTATAATAAGCTGACATGGCAACGCTGTTTAGCACGGTTCAGCACGGTGACGTTGAAGTTGGATGCTGTTGGATGCAGCCTTCCAGAGTAATCATCACACCTGGTCATACGCACTGGTCGTACGCATGTCTCTGTGATATACGAACCCCTTTGGGAATTACACGTCCGTTTGTGACTACCAAAATACGACCTCCTTTACGAACTTTATTTACCCCATATTTACGACCCTCGTTATGAATCGGGGCCATTGATATCAATTGGATCTTTCCAAATACACTGATACACTGTACGCGCGCAGCAAATTCCACACATTCGCACTCTTTGAAAAGTCTGGTGTAGATTGGCCGCATAGACTTAAACGCACACGTGCACAGACAGACACACGCACGCACACGTATGCACGCACACATACGCACGCACACAAAGCACACACACACGCACACACACGCACACGCACGCACACATACACACACACACACACACGCACGTACACGCACGCACGCACAGACACAAACGCATGCACGCACGAATGCACGCACACACACACTTGTGCGCGCACACACACACACACACACATTCATTCACACATCACTGCAAAATGTACAGCTACAGTACACAAGGACAGCAATGTACGGTTATGTATGTTTATTATGTACGATAGCTTGAAGCTCCACTTGATAATCGTGTGGCAATGACTATATATGTTTTATCAATAAAGATGTCAGTGTCAAAGTCAATGAATTCACGACGAGGACATGTCCAAGGTTTTTGCCGCCGACAGCCAGGATATGAATTCCTCCTCCCGTCAACGCATACGCCTGAGGTCTTTCATCATCCTCCCACACTCACTCACACCCACACACACACGCACACGCACACGCACACGCACACACACTCACACACAGACATACCAACACACGCAGTCTGTCCTTGTGTATGTGCATGTACAACTGCACACGCGCGCAGCCGCGCACACACACAGGGAATAACACGAACATATGAACATGAAAACTGACTCCTAATGGTTTCCCTACAACCGCACACACACACACACACACACACACACACACACACACACACACACACACACACACACACACACACACACACACACACACACTAGTTGTTGGAGGGATTGGAGTCATTAGTATCCATGGCGAAGTTAACAATTTACGGACACCATAGGCCTACAGTCTGTGTGTGTGTGTGTGTGTGTGTGTGTGTGTGTGTGTGTGTGTGTGGGGGGTGGCGCGGTTTTGTCGGTTCCAGTATGAGTGTGTGTGTATGGCTGAGTCCAGATCTGCAGGAACATCTGTTATGAGATGTTTATTCAGCGTGTCTATCTGGCTGTGACATCAATAAGATGACATGTTGTGGAATGTCCAAACACCATGATGAGCTCTCCTCTCCTCTCCTCTCCCTCTCCCTCTCACACAAACACACAAGCAGGCACCAGTGGTGGAAAGTAACTGTACCTAAGTACAATTTTGAGTTACTTTTTACTTTATTAGAGTATTTCCAATTTGCAATACTTTTACTTCTACCCCACTACATCTCAGAGGCAAATATTGTAATTGTACTTGACTACAATTATTTGAAAACTTTAGTTAAAGGTAGGGTAAGTGATTTACTTTGGTTATAATAAGTGTTAAATATCTCTATATTGTGATAGTACTCATTGCATAGAGTGTTTGTTCAGTAAAAGGAGTCTCCCATGTCTCTACAGCTCTTTACTAAACAGAAAATGCATTTTCAGTGCTCTCTCCTGAGTGGCTTAATGTTGTCACCTACCTGAAAATGTACTATATTCTGTTTACTAAAGAGCTGGAGGATTTTGAACATAGGCCTTTTACTTGTAATCTTTGAGTATTTTTATATTGTGGTATTGCTACTTTTACTTAAGCAAAATATCTTGATATCAATGATACCGGCTACACCAGTCACGCGGATACGCAGGTCCCGCATACGCAAGCTTTAAAATAGGACTGGATCTAAAAGTGTGTGTGTGTGTGTGTGTGTGTGTGCGTGTGCGTGTGTATATGTGCATGTTTGCGTGTGTGTGTGTGTGTGTGTGAGTGTGTGTGTGCGAAAATTCTCTGGTGTAGATCGGCCGTTATTCCATTCAAATCACACCTGTGCAGTTTTTTGTGCTCCGAATATTCTTCACATGTTTGCACATTGGCCGTCACCCAAAGCCTGTGATCTGAATTGTCGTGATCAAAGTGTGTCATGTGTGATTCACCCCCGGGGCGAAACGACGTTGGTTTTGTACCATTAAAATATTCTCTTTTTTGCATGGCGGCTGCGAGCAGTGTGGCCTCTTTCTGTCTTTAAAGTGCAATACACCTGCAGGGCCCAAGGTGTTGGACCATAGCGTGAGAATCCATCAAACGTCTCGGTGAGCTTGTCTGCAAGGGGCAGCGAGAAGTCTTCTTTTTAAAAGAAAACAAGAAGATCAAACAAACCTACAAAGAAAGGGCCGAAGACCCTTCTCTTCCAAAGAACTCAGCACTCACAGTGGTCATGGAATAATCCATAATGTTTAGTGACTATGGGCAGTGGTGGAATGACTATGGGTCGTGTGGCAGCTAGATCGTGCTTTCCAGAACTTTGCCATCAGAAAGGGAATAATGATTTGTGGATAATGATTCCAATGGAGAGAATAATCGCACTTATTCATTTTGTATTCCGATAAGAGAGGGATTAATTTCAAATATTGATGTGGATGATGATTCACAGATATTAATTTCGGAAATGATTCAAATAGACGGGAATAATCACTAATATTTATTTTGATTCCAATAGAGAGGAAATAATCAAATCATCTTTCGGATAGTGAATGGGAATACAGACACATATTCATTTGGATAATTATTCCAAATAAAGAAGCTGAAATAACACCTGTCAAATACATAGGATACCATACTGTTATCTGGTGATCCTAAAACTGATGTTGTTATGGAGTGGATTCTCCCACTGATTATTAACAACACATTGAGTGCCAATCGCGTCGATCTACGCGAACCTACTTAATTGCGCAGCGTGCCAGTCGCGTAGATTTACGCGAAGTGGTCTTTTTTTTTTTTTTTTACTCACAGGTTCACATTTCATTGTAGGCCTCGTTCGCCACGACAAATTTCATTGTAGCACCACCGGAAACGGAATTATCCATATCCGGAGATTTTCGTTTTCATCCGCCTCCACTCTAAAGCGGAAACTAAATCTCCATTTTTTCGGTTGTTGTTTTTCTCATCGCTGATCGCTGTTTAACATAAACCGCTGTAGCTTCAAGATGGCGGATCGCAGATCGAAACGGTCTTCGCTGGGCGTCTCACACAGATCCCCTGTGTGTTTACAAACAGTTGAACGCGCGATTTTAACGGATTTAGCGATGTCTGTGGCGACGTGAAAAAAAACAAAAAAACAACAATAAATCGCTGGCACTGGTGAGTACATTATGATATAAAACTCTGGCATGGAATGTGTTAAAAAAAAACATATGGAGACATCAATCGTCTCCATATTTGGCCAAGGTTTCAGCCTGATCAGAGAGAGCCCTGTTGACTTCCATTATAAGATGAAAAGTGAAATATTTCAAAACAATATAAAACATGAAAAAAATGATTAGTGGAGGTACTTTGTACTGTGGCCTACTGGCAGTGTGCACAAGAGATGTGGCATCGATTGGACCAGCGGTTTGTGGGATTAGAACAGACAGACCTCTCATAGAGGGCTAGATTCCTGCAGAGCCGTGCCATAAAAACAACGAAAAACACAAAAACAACAACCTATTTTCCTTTAGTTTATGCCTGATTCCTTGTGGTATTTAGCTCATTCAGACCCTGAACACTCAAGGATTTAAAGGACTTACAAGTCTCAGGAGGGTTGTCCATGCATTTATCTTCATTATAGACTCTACTTAAAAAGTGTCCTTACAAGTCTCACTAAAAGATTGATCAGCTGCAGTTTATTCAGAACTCACGCCGCTGGAGTCCTTGATAAAACCATGCGAGGTCACATAATAAGCACTCCAGTTTTGGCTCCCTTGGCTGTCAAAGTAATGAACTCAAATAAAGCATATTGGATGTTTGTTTTTTTAGGGCCAAAACACATTCTACATAAACATTCATGAATACTGTAGATACATTCTGATCTTGTGCAACATCATGAACCGTTCTATAACCTCTCAGGTCATCTGGGGTCAGGTCAGCTCTGTCTGTCTCAATTAAACCTAAACTGTAGGTCTAGGGCAGGGGTCTTCAACGTTTTCAGCCCAAGGACCCCCTAGCTGAGAGAGAGATGAAGCAGGGACCCCCTCTATATTGTATAAAATTGTGTTTTAGATTACACTTTTTTTGTTTACGTTTACTGTTCTTTTTCCCCTCTACACCTATACCTCTTTGCCAAAAATAGCCGATCTACAAGCTCACAACGCCTCGCGCTGCGAGGCGTTGTGAGCTTGGCGTTAGATCGGCTATTTTTGGCTAAAGTTCTCCTCAGAAAAGGGATGCTAGGGTTGAAGTGGTTACGGTAAAAAAAAAATCATATCACACAAAGATTTGGCGGACCGCCTGTAGTAACTCTGAGGACCCCCTAGGGGTCCCGGACCCCCTGTTGAAGACCCCTGGTCTAGGGTCCAACATTGAGGAACCGGAATCAGCCACATCATATTTAGAACCGGTTTCCGGAACCGGGTTTTATCACACTGTCAGAGCTGGTTATGTGGGCTTCACGTCTGCTATACACTGGGTGGTTCTCAAACTGTTTTATTTTCAAGGACTACCATAACTCTGATCGTACATATGGAGCCAAAGGGACCCTAACATAACCATAACTCTCCATTTGTACACTTCCATTTTGTTGAAGCGCTATGGAAACGGTAAACTACTGTATCTCTGCGGCCTTGATCTGTCTGTCACCATCCGTCACTGTCCAGTTTAATGGACGGCCCCGTCTGTTGTTTATCACATAATACGTACAGTAGGCTAGTTTTTGCTGTGGAACCTGCATTCGGTGGCAGCTCTTTGCCAGCGTGTGGACTGTCAAGGTGAAACCCCGGTTTAAGGATTCCGTTGCAAGTGGTTGCAGATTGTAGCGTTGCGTTTGACTGGGCTTTAGTGTATGTCAGGTCCAGTGTATGTGTTAGTGTATGTCAGTGGTGGAAAGTATTTAAGTACATTTACTCAAGTACTGTACTTGAAGTAAAATGTTGAGGTATTTTTACTTTACTTGAGTATTTCCTATTCCCTATTACTTGTACTCCACTACATCTCAGAGGCAAATGTTGTACTTTTACTCCAATACAATTATTTGAAAACTCTAGTTACTTTGTATATTTGATTATTATTACAAACATTATATTAAGCCATATACTTTTCGGCCATTTGATCAAAAGATTTTATACATTTGAAAACTTGGGACAAAAAAATGGGACATTCTGCATAATGAGTACTTTCTATTTTTGGTACTTTAGTACATTTAAGTACAGTTAGATGTCAGTATGCAGTGTTAGACGCTGCATAAACATCACCGAGTTAAACTCCTGTTTAGTCATTATGCTGAGAGTGAAGGGACAAGCGGAGAACAGGCACACCATATTGTTTGGATCGAGAATCCCATTGGTCACGTCTGGTGAAGACATGACACCCCTCTCTCTCTGTCTCTCTCTCTCTCTCTCTCTCTCTCTCTCTCTCTCTCGTTAATCAGGTTATGCAATGCTTAAGTTAGAAATCATCCAAACATTTTCCTCCTCTCTCTCTCCTTACTCTTTTCTATACAGGCACGCACGTGTGCGCGTGCGCGCGCGCGCACACACACACACACACGCACACGCACACGCACACGCACACGCACACACACACAAAATATGAATACATTGCACGCACGCAAACACTGCCCTTTGATGTCATGAGCACATCACAGCTTCCTCTTCCACTCCTCCTCCAGCCCTTCACATCTTTCATTGCATCACCCCCCCCCCTCTCTCTCTCTCTCTCTCTCTCTCTCTCTCTCTCTCTCTCTCTCTCTCTCTCTCTCTCTCTCTCTCTCTCTCTCTCTCTCTCTCTCTCTCTCTCTCTCTCTCTCTCTCCAGACCTTCAGAGAGGATTATTTTGCTGTGTGTGGAAGGCTTTAAATTGAATGTGAGAGCCGGCTGATTGAGCCGGCTGATTATTATTATTCTGCTTAATTAGGAGCGTTTAAAGCATTTAACTTAGTGGTGGAGGAGACCAAAGAAAACTCTATTGAATTAACTCTCTTCAATCAAAGTGTTTTAATGTGTTTTCAATGTCACGGCCGGCGTCTCACAGGATGTTGATGATGTGCACACACGCGCACACACACACACACACACACACACGCAATTACACACACACGCACACACGCACACACGCACTCTCACACACACACACACACACACACACACACACACACACACACACACACACACACACACACACACACACACACACACACACACACACACACACACACACACGCACGCACACGCAGCAGTGGCTCAGGAGCTTGGGAATCAGAAGTTATGATCTCACTTGACGTTTGCTTGGCTCTGTAACCTTATCTAACCTTATTACACGGCTTGGTTGAATGCTTGGTTCTGATTGGTCAATCCCTGAACTCAGCGGCGTGTTATTTCTTGATAGTGACCGATGAGCTCTATAACACACTCTCTAACCTTATTACACGGCTTGGTTGAATGCTTGGTTCTGATTGGTCAATCCCTGAATTCAGCGGTGTGTTATTTCTTGATAGTGACCGATGAGCTCTATAACAGTCTAATCAAAGGCTCAGAGCACCTGCTCATATCAACCTGTATTGCTTGATTTGACGCGGTTTCCAACATGACAGCCATGTAAACAAACACACCTTGTCATTTACAACTAAACGTTGCTCTCAAGAATGTTTTTGAAAACATTTGAAGTGAGAACTAGACGATGCAGTAACCGAAAATGAATTCTATTTCATCCACTACACTTCCTTGTTTTACAGGCGACCGTGTCGGCCCAGCGCACCACTTATGGAATACTTTCATATCCGTAAGCAAGGAAATACTTTGTTTTGTTGTTATTTTTGGGTCAATTTATGTATTTATTTATTAAGTAGCCGTGTAATAAGCGGGATAATGTACGGGTAGCTGGTCATTATTTAAAATTAAAGCCCTTCAGGGTGATTAAGCACCTCCGCTAACGCGTCAGTGCATAATCACCCTGTCGGGCATTCATTTTCAATAATGACCAGCTACCCGTACATTATCCCTTGCTTAAAACAGCCTCTTCAAAATTCACTTATCCCTCCACAGGAGGGGAGTTTACTCTCACACACACACACACACACACGCACATGCACACCCACACACACAGGTTTGCGCCTACTTGTGGTAAATTCAATCAAACCCTGCCACACATAGCACTGTATATCAATGATCAAGGTTCGATGACATTCATTTTCACATTTTTTTTTGTTTATGTTTTTTTGGGGGTTTTATGACCTCAATTACACCCAAAAAATCTGAACTTTGAACATTCAGTGGATTTTCTGTGGTCTGGGGTTTTCTGAATAATTAGGCTGAAAAGTAATCTGAGCTTGGCCCTTCGACAGTGAGGTCACAGTCGATTAATCCCGCCCACTCTCCTCCTCGCCCCTCCCCTTCCCTATCCTTTCCTTTGGGGGGGGGGCGGAGCAGAGGCGATGATTGACAGGCAAAATCCCTCACCAGCGACACCCGCAGGCAAAGATTTCTTTTTTCATTGCTGTTGAAAAGGCTTTAGAAATGTGAGACAAAAACACCTACAGTGAATCACTGGAGTGGAATTTTCAGTTAAAACTTTTTGTACACGTTTGAAGGACCAGGACAAAGACTCTGAATGTGGTGTAAACATGAATGTCATGATACCTTTAATGGATTTATCTTCAGTAGACTCAACTACTTTGACATTGTCCTGACAGATCTCCCTAAAAGATCGATCAGACAGCTGCAGTTTATTCAGAACACTGATGCTCAAGTCCTTACTATAAATGCCAAGAGCGGTCTTATCACTCCAGGTTTGGCTCCCTGTCTGACAAAGTATTGATTTCAAAAATACTAATGTTAGTTTAAAAAGCGTCGGATGGTTTAAGACCAAAATACATTCATATACACATAAATACTGTATTCTGATCTTTGATCTATAGCCAAAAAGGCAATTCAGGTTTACAATGACTCTATACCCACCCTCCTTCATTTGAGCTGTTACCATCAGCCAAGATTTTAATTAAGAACATTTTTAAATAACCCTGCCACCCAATCCCTACAGCCCATGATCTCTGTTGCTGTCATGGGAATGTATTTTATATTGTATTGCATTTGTGTATTCTATTTAGGCTAATAGTTTATCTTTATCGTGTGCAACATCTTCAACCTTCCTAACCTCTAAAGAGCATCTTGGCAAGGTCAGCTCTCTTTGTCCCTAGAGTCCTAATTAGGTACTGCTCAACTAAAGGCTGCTGCCTTTTACTGAGGTTTTTGACAATTTTCTTGTGCTGCATCGTAACTGTATTATTTTTTATTCTCTTAACTAGTTTGCAAGCTACTGGCGTTCTTGGCTATAAAAAGAAAAAGTGCCTATAGAGCAGGGGTCTTCAACGTTTTTCAGGTCATGGATCCCCTATAGCTGAGAGAGAGATGAAGCAGGGACTCTTCTCTTTTTTCCCTCTACACCTGTACCACTTTGCCAAAAATAGCCGATCTACAAGCTCACAACGCCTCGCAGTGCGAGGCGTTGTGAGCTTGTAGATCTGCTATTTTTGGCTAAAGTTCTCCTCAGAATAGGGATGCTAGGGTTCAAGTAGTTAATGTAAAAAAAAAAAATCATATCACACAAAGATTTGGAGGCCCCGCTGTAGTGACTCTGAGGACCCCCTAGGGGTCCCGGACCCCCTGTTGAGGACCCCTGCTATAGAGAGTAGAGAGCGCGTTTAATAAGCAGCTTATGTTGGCAGAGTTCATCCTATATGTTGACTGGTTATGTTGTGAAATAACATATTATGGGCCGGACCAGGCTGACCATAACCTGACTCCGCCAGATGGGGGCGGTATTGACTTCAATATCGCAATATAGCTCAGAGAGTAGAGCTACTCCGCACAGCAGCGTGTGCGAACCAATCAGCGGCTGCTATAGGGGCGGGATCTTGGCGAGACCGGATGTGACGTCATCGAAAAGCGCTTTTTGCGTCGTAGTCAAGGGGCCAGCCTGACATATTTACAATGAGGCCGATACGGAAGAGAGACAGTTCATATGAATGGCCTGTATGGCGCTGTTTTACCCCTGCAGGTGTCAGAAGGAATATTCTCTCATTGTAAGCCGATGGGTTTTTGACGAACTTTAGACTAGATTTTCTTACCTTAATAAAAATAGTCATAAATACTACATGCTTCCAGTCGCTAGTTTAAAGTCTCCTTTCAATCATCATGATATGCGTTTTGGTAAAATATGGTCCCATTTAATCTAAAATTGACGATAAAGTAGGCTATGCTCCAGGAGGGGCGGGATGATTTGATTGACAACCTACACAACCAATAGCATTCATTCCCCGCCCCCGCTCTCGATTGACAAGCTACCCAACCAATAGCATTCTTTGGGGATTGTTTTCCGGTTCCCTGGTCACATGTCTGGTCTCAAGCAATGGCGTTTGAGTTCCGGCGTGCCCAATGGTCTATATTAAAGATGGCGGATTGCACGTTCCTGAACAATCGGCTTCATTTACGGTCTGTAGAAACCAATGGGTGACGTCACCGTTCCCTTCGTCCATAGTTTTTTACGGTCCATGGTTGTAGTTCTTTCACTATTCATCGTGGTTGAATAGTATACAAAAGAACTACTGCTGGCGCAGGTACTACTAGGCCGATACGTCATGTAGACACGTCAATATGATTGGTTGATAGACGGTGATAGACAGACGGTCCCATCCAATCACCTGCCAAGTAGCTTGAAAAAAAGGGATCGCCGCCTTGCATCGATTCTGCTACCGGACGTCCCAGATGGAAATATTGTGTGAAACAAATGTGACGCAAGCTTGTTCCATCTGGCAGAGTCAGGTTATAGGCTGACCATTCTTGACATGGCAGTATGTCATTCTCAGGCCAAATGTGTGACCCTTTAGGGTCTCCTTTACGGTTCTGTATCGCCATCGACTGATGGTGTAACGTCCAGGATTCGAACCCGGGTGGTCTCCCGCGCAGGAAGGGACTATAAAGCCAAACATCTGATCCACTAGCCTAAAGGGGAATCCTTTCCCTTGGCCCGGGGAGGTATTTAGGCTTTTGGTCTTCAGGCAATATTTATAAATAAGCTGCTAAATAATCAGCCCTTTGCAAGCCGCTACCATCGCTACCACTGCAGTAAATACTCCAGTAAAGTAAAAAAAATACCTCAAAACTGCACTTAAGTACAGCAGTGTTAATTTTGTCGACTAAGACTAAGACTAAAAGACTAAGGTTTTGATATTTAGTCGACTAAGACTAGACAAAGACTAAACAGTTTTCGGAAGACTAAAATAGGACTAAAACTAAATGGTGTGTTATTCAAAAGACTAAGACTAAATCCAAATTTGCTGTCAAAATTAACACTGAAGTACAGTACTTGAGTAAATGTACTTAGTTACTTTACACCACTGAGTTTGATGCTATACTGGAGCGACATTATTCTAAATGATTATTTAATAAAAAAAGAACAAGTCAAGTCGGGTAGAAACATACAGAAACTTTTTGAGCGAAAGATAATATGGTAAAGAGCCCGTCTCTGCCTCTCCCCTCCACCCCTAACCCCCCACCGTTCTCCGGGGGGGAGATGAGAATGGAAAGAAAGCCCTTCAGACCACCGCGGCTGGAGGTCCTTGTTACATTGTTTAGTGCTATCGATCTACATACAACAGTGTGCAGTGCAGCCGAATTATTGTAGCACTATGTGTCCTCGGTGACGGACCTCGAGAGACTCTATGATATATAAAGGTTGTTCATGAATTAATTCATTAACAGTCCCTCATTTCCATGACTTTTCACGCGTCGCACACATTGAGACGCTGTCCCGCATTGTGACTGGCAGGCTCCAGCGTTCAAATTCAACGTTTTAAAAATCGAGCTTTCATCAAAGGGCTGTGTGGAGACAGCGCTCTAATTACCCTCTTTAAGAGAGAAATAAAACAGTCATAAATCAATGCTCGGGTGTTGAGAGGTGCGCTGATTATTGCTGCTGAAGCTCTTAAAATGACCTCACACAGCACACTATGTCTGAGGCGGGCCTTAGTGACCACACACTCAGCGATATAAAGGCTATTAACTGATTAATACAAGTACATAAATGCCCAAGTTTCACAATCTTCAATACTTCAACATGCACAGCTGCTAATTTAAAACATTCATAATATACGATATGTGATTGCTGCTTCCAGTGCCTTCCACACCTCCGGTGAGAACCAGGGCAATAGGCATGTCGGTTTTCGCCTCGCCGGACATGCCGGGCTCAGTGACCACAGGACGGACGACCGGAGCTGTGGTTTGACTTCTCCATTATATTGTTTAGTCCATTGGTTGTCAAGGTGGGGTCCGGGGACCCCCAGGGGTCCTTGGGGGGCTTCCAGGGGGTCAGCAGCAAAATGTGTTAATATAGCATCACACACATTTTTACCTTTTATACTTTGGCTTATCAAAAATAGTAGATATACAAGGTCATAGCGTGGCACCGAGTGCAGCACTATGAGCTAGTAGATCTGCTATTTTTGGATAAATCTTGAAAATGTGTGCAAATCTTTGAATATATAAAAAATTTTAAAGCGAACATTGTAACTCAAATCTTTGCTTCTGCATGGGGGGGTCCCTGGAACAAAATGTTTTGACATGAAAAAGTTTGAGAACTACTGGTTTAGTCAATCAATCTACCTCTGCTAGTTTAAAAACTTTAATATTTGTTTTTGTGAGTGTTTTTTGTAGTCCACGATCGGCGTTCAGCTCCGGGGAGAACCGGGGCTGTGAGTGACAGCCGCGGTTGTGGCAGAGGAGAGCTATGGGGTGGAGGGACGGGACACAGCAGTCGGTTTTCAGCTTCCATGACTTGCTGGTTCTAAATCGTATTTATTTCAGTCTATACATGCCATGTTCTTGCCAACATCTTCATTAAAATCGCTACTTCTCCACCTATGTGTCTCTGCTGTGAGATGGGTTGACAGACTTTTTCTGTCGGGAGCTCGCTGACTGAGCTAATCCCCGCCTACTCAGATCATGCTGTGCTCTGATTGGCTGAAGGCGAAGTTAGCTTGCTTTGAAATGGAATTCATGCTGCTTCAAAGATGAGGAAAGCGGAGTCGAGAATCATGTTTTTTTTGTGGTCCCGCTTCACGACGCAAATATAAATATTCAAACGCTCATTTGCATAGGGATTGATGTTTTTCTGCTTCGTCTTTGGTGCGTGCCAGGCTTAAGGACGTGTCCTAAAACCCCCTCAAAAACAGTCAGCGTATCTTTGTCACCGGTTGCCTTCACCAGCCAGCCAAGCCCATGCAATGAATCTAAAAGTATCCAGGCGATTGGATACTTGAGCGGTGCCAAGCCATTATTCCAACATCCTGTTGGTCCGACTGGCCCTGTCCGAAAATGTCATTTCACTGGACCTTTAAGACAATTTTAATATAGGATGAACCTATATTATAAAGGCGCACCTCTTAAATGAGAATTTCGCCCGACAGTTTTCTTATACCTTTCTTACGACACTTCCAGCGCCCGCCCGGAAGTGTTGCAAAAGCGAGACTTACGGTGGAGCGCATTCAAGACAGACACGTTGCATAGTGTTGTAACATTCAACATTTAACAATCAGATCTCTCCCGAAAAAAAAGAAAGTTTTAAAATATGCGATTTAGATCAAGGACCAGAAGGAGGTTTTTAACTGCGGCGGACCCGTTATGGAGTAATGAAATTTCTCTGCTGTACCACTTGTCCTAGGATATCATAACGTCATAAGAAAGGCAAGAAAACCGAAATTGTCCTTTAACTAATATTGTATTTTGTTTAGCCTCATATAGCAGTTATATGCGTGCACGCACGTGCTTGTTCAGTATGTCGTTAGATCGGTGAGTCGTGAAGGCCAGGAAGCCTATTGGCTACATAATGATCAGCTCCATCTGAGCATTAAACTATTTGAAAATATTTGTATTTTAAAAGTAATGAAGCGTTCCAATTCCAGTGGGATTATGGAAGATTGACATTACACACACACACACACACACACACACACACACACACACACACACACACACACACACACACACACACACACACACACACACACACACATTCACATCGTTTGATTGAGCTGAATAAAATATTCACATTCAATTACATTTCTTAATAGATCAGCTTTCGATAGCATGTCTCATTTCCTGTTCACACTCAAATGCATGCACACATACACATATGCAGACATTTATAAATATGCTGACACACACACACATGCTCACACACACACACACACACGCACACGCACACGCACATGCACACGCACACACTTCATTTGATTGAGCTGAATAAATAGTCATATTCAATTACATTTCTTAATAGATCAACTTTTTGATAGCATGTCTCATGTCCTGTACAGACACGCGCACACATGCACGCTTACTGTATGCACACACACACACAGACAGACTTAAACACACATACAGACATACGAACATGCATGCACACAACACACTCACATGCACGCAACACACTCACATGCACACACACACACACACACACACACACACACACACACTCACACTCACACTCACACAGGCACACATAACATTATGCACTTGCGCCCACACATACGTTCAATCTTTCCTGGAAATCTAATTTGATTGGCTCCACAGGATTCAGTGAGGCATTACCGGGTAATCGTTGCAGTTCATGGTGACGTCCACACACACACACACACACACACACACACACACACACACACACACACACACACACACACACACACACACACACACGTGCCCTCTTCACTGTATCCGGGTTATCTAATGAGGTCAGGGTAGGATGACCTCTGGGTAATTATGTGTGAGTGTGAATGCAAGCATGAAACACAATGAACTTAACATTCTCTGTGTGTGTGTGTGTGTGTGTGTGTGTGTGGGTGTGGGTGTGGGTTGTGGTCTGTTGGTGTGTGCATAATCATCGTTGGCAGGTGGAAACCTTGTATGTCCAAAACCAATACTTTTCAGGAAATGGAAAAAATAACCATGTGTTCCAATGGATCCAACGTAGTTATTATCAGTGATGGAAGAAGTACACACGTTTTACTCAAACCTTTTCGATGATGACATCCCAGGATGAATAGTACAGTAGAACATGTTCATAACTCCATCCCTGGTCCGCCACAGCTAATAAAGCGTGCCAATAGGCCTTGTGCTCGATCGCATAATTATTTTTATAGCTTTTTTTTTTTTTTTTTTAGATCTGACGTTCAGACGGGGTTGAAATCTCGTCTATAGCGGGGGGTCCCGGCTTCATCTCGGTCTCTGCTAAGGGGGGGTAACCTTGAAGACCCCTGCTCTATAGCCATGAGTACTCAATCAGAATATTGAGCTGTTTTAACCCATTAAGGCCTGAGTCCGATTCTTAAAATGTTTTTAAAAAAATATAAAAAAAAAATTTTTTTCAAAAATAGCAGATCTACTTTTGAATAGCCAAAGAAATCTAAAGTGACACAGATGCGTTCCAGGTCTAAATGGGTTATCGCTCATTTTAACCAAAGAAAATCTCTTAACCCTTTTCACTTATTATTAATGTTTTTTTGTTAAACAGAGCTAAAATAGCAACACAAAACTTTGTAGGACCAAGTAGGATAATAATAATAAAAAAAAAATACAATGGAAAACATAAAAATGTTGAAATATGGAGATACAAGGTTTCTGCCTGACAGCAACGATATGCGTGCATGATGTCAAAATGCTGCAATATGCATGTACACTTACGTACTGTATAGCCCTAATTAGCTGTGTGTGTGTGTGTGTGTGTGTGTGTGTGTGTGTGTGTGTGTGTGTTAATCCTCTGTTCTCATGCAGCGTTACGTAACATAACGCTGAGCCCTACACATGACCTGCTTTTAACCCTTTGAGACCGGGAACGCATCTGTGTGTCATTTTTTGATTTCTTTGGGCTATTCAAAAATAGCAGATCTACAAGCTCATAGCGCGGCACCGGAGTGCCACGCTATGAGCTTGTAGATCTGCTATTTTTGAAAAATCTTGAACATTTGTGTAAATCTTTGGATATATATATTTTTTAAAGCGAACATTTGTAACTCAAATCTTTGCTTTGGGGTCCCTGGAACAACATATTTTGAGATGGGGGTCCGCGGCCAAATAGAAAAGTTTGAGAACCACTGATTATAGCAACATACGTTTAAAAAGAAATATATTAGGATTTAGAAGACTTTTTGTAGAATCCCCCTGAAGCAAAATCATTTTCACGATTCTTCAAAAAATAGCAGATCTACAAGCTCATAGTGCGGCACTCGGTGCCGCCCTATGAGCTTGTAGATTCCCGGTCTTAATGGGTTAACCCAAATCATGTTTGCAAGTATAGCTCGTTTCTGTAATTCTGTGAGCTATACTGTATACATTACAGTAGGTCAAACCACACACACACACATACATACATACTGTTGTTCCATTTTTATACTAGGTTGCTACTGTATGTTACACGGCGGGAATAGCAGATCTACAAGCTCTCAATGCATCGCATCGCAAATTATGGGAACGCAAATGCACTGGAAGGTCGTTTTTAAGCTGGGAGTTTTATCACTCACAGCGGTGGAAAAAGTACTCGCATTTAAAAAGTAGCAATACCACAATATAACAATACTCTGTTACAAGTAAAAGGCCTGTGTTCTAAATGTACAAAAAGTATTGCCATCAAAATATACTTTAATTATATATATATATATATATATATATATATATACTTAATTTTATCGTTAAATTAGTTGTACTTTTTTGTAATTGTGTTCTTGCTCTGTAAAGCACTTTGAGCTGCATTTCATGTCGTGAAAGGTGCTATACAAATCAAGTTTATTATTAAAGTACCAAAAGTAAAAGTACTAAAATGTTTGAAAATAGCAGATCTACAAGCTCACAACGCGTCGCATGGCGACACGTTGTGAGCTTGTAGATCTGCTATCTCAAATATCTGTGAGCTCAAATAGCCTAGGTATGAAATAGGGCTAAAGTGGTTAATGTATGCTTTATAATGTAATATCTAAAAGTAGTAACGAAAGTTTTCAAATAATTGTAGTGGAGTGAAAGTACAATATTTGCCTCTGAGACGAAGTGGAGTAGAAGTAAAAGTATTGAAAATTGGAAATACTCCAGTAAAGTAAAAGTACATCAAAATTGTACTTCAGTACAGTACTTGGGTAACTAAATGTAGCTACTTAGTTAGTTTACACCACGGATCACTCATTCCCTTAACAGCACCGCTTGTAAAGTTTCCGAGCCGTTCTTTGGGGATGAACACTTTACAGAAGTTGTGCTGAAGAAGTGTTTTTATTGGGTCTTGTTCTGTTTTATCGCCATAATAATTTATCTAAACCTCGCGTCTCCCAGGAAACTGGGACACAGCATCATATGGAAGTGATTGGAACCAGATAGCATCTCAGTATGTTTGAGGGAATTGAGGTTGCCTCAAGAACGCGAAAAAACAGAACAATTATATAACTGTTTCAGCAGAAAATCCCTCTCTCTCTCTCTCTCTCTCTCTCTCTCTCTCTCTCTCTCTCTCTCTCTCTCTCTCTCTCTCTCTCTCTCTCTCTCTCTCTCTCGCCCTGCGGTCATAAATGGCAGGATTAATTTAAATCAATAAGAGAAAAATTGTAATGAAAGCATGACCACCTCTGCTGCATACTGTAGGTAATTCATGTCGGCGTGTGCTTGTGTGTGTGTGTGTGGTAAGTGAGTGCAAATTGTGTTTTGAAATGACGTGTGTGTGTGTGTGTGTGTGTGCCCGTGGAACTCTGCAAAGTACGTGCCCTCTGTCTGTTTTTTCCCCCTCTATCTCACCTTCTCCCATAATAATAAACTCGATCAATATTCTGTCCTCTGCTTTCTGTTTGTTTTGAATGTCCTCTAGCTCTATCCTTATTTAATCTCTCATTCCTGTAGGCCTACACGTCTAAAGCTCTCTCTCTCTCTCTCTCTCTCTCTCTCTCTCTCTCTCTCTCTCTCTCTCTCTCTCTCTCTCTCTCTCTCTCTCTCTCTCTCTCGTTGCTGTGTTTTGAAGTGTGTGTGTGTGTGTGTGTGTGTGTGTGTGTGTGTGTGTGAGAGTGCGAGGATGCTTGTGTAGTAGCCTATTGCTACTTCTTCCACTCTCCACCTCCACTCCCAACTGTATATTCTATCCCTGCACCCCCACCGAATTCTCTCCCTCTTGTTGAGAGGGAGGGAGAGAGGTGGGGGTGTGAGTGTGTGTGTGTGTGTGTGTGTGTGTGTGCGTGCGTGCGTGCGCTGTAGCACCCGAGGAGCTGTTTACTCATTATGATGATAATCTTTGCCATTATTGGGTGTGTGGTCTTAACCACTCCACTGTACAGACCCAGGGCTGTATTTTACTATTAGTAGTAATGGTTTATTTTCGTCTTTAGTTACTGAAAAGGCTGCCATTTTGGCTGACTTTACTCTGGAGTATTTCCCATTATCAATACTTTTACTTCTACTCCACTAGATCTCAGAGGCAAATATTGTACTTTTACTCCACCACAATTATTTGAAAACTAGTTACTTATTTCTACTACTAGTTACTTTGCAGATATAAATGATTACATTATAAAACATACATTAACCACTTCAGCCCTATTTTAGGCTATTTGATAATAGCCGATCTACAAGCTCACAACACGTTGCATCGCGACACGTTGTGAGCTTACGTAGATCGACATTTTGGTACTTTTACTTTTGGTACTTTACTTTATATTTTGATGCCAATACTTTTGTACTTTTACTCAAGTAACATTATGAACACAGGCCTTTTACTTATAACAGAGTATTTATACATTGCATCATTGATACTTTTACTTTTAAATTTGAGTACTTTTTCCAACACTGACACTAACCGTTCATAGCATATAGATGGGAGTGTGCAGAATAAATTGTGGGGGGTTACCATTGATATTCCTGCATTCCACATGATTATACTGTACGGTTACGGCTAATCTTCCAAACCCCCGCTGGGTTCCATTCCATACCAGAGCCTCATAGGGAAAAGAGAAAAAAAAGCCTTATTAAAAACTCCCAGCAGGCTCAGCACCAGATGAAACATTAAAAAGGCCTTAACATCCCAGTCCATTCCTTTCAAAGAGCCCAGACTTTTGTCAAGTTGATTGTCATTATGAACCAAAGCGGCAAATTAATTAATTATAAAACGGCGTCAGAGGGTGTCGCACACAAGCGATTAATCACGTCATCCTTTAGCCCTATTTTATACATGGGCTATTTGAAAATAGCCGACCTACTGTACAAGCACACAATGCGTCGCCTTTAGTATCCCTATTCCGGGATACTATACGAACGGTCGTTGGGCTGAGGGCAGGAAGGAGTGAGGGGATGAAGGGAAGGGGAGGATGAAGTGATGTACGGGATTAACGAGGGGATGAGAAGTTAGAGGGATGACGGGCGAGTGGGATAAGGATAAGGATAATTCCTTTTAACAGGTCGTTCATGAAAGTCCTTGCGGTCTTGTTTCCAATGAGAACCTGTGAGCAATTGGGGTTAAGAGTCTTGCTCAGGGACAAATTTCATATCATCGGCACATATGCTGGGATAGCCTGGAATCGAACCTGGGGCAACCAGGGCCAGCTGGTTCCCTAGGCGGGCTCACTAACCACTCAGCTATGGCCGCCCCAATGAGGATGAGGGGATGAAGGGTCAGGATTATGTGATGAGGGGTGAGGTGAAGAAGGAGCAAGGAGTGAGTGATGAGGGGATGAAGATGAGGCGAAGGGGCAAGGGGATGAAGGGTGGTGTGATGAAGATGAGGTGAAGGGGCATGGGTGCCTGTTGGTCCAGGAGCAGAGCAGGTGGTAGTTGGTGGTTCCGGGGGGAATGAACCCTGAGTCTATGGCTTTGGGGTTCATAGAGCTTAGTGGTGCCGGTTTACGCCTGAAGACCCCCATCAGGAATGTGAAAGAAAGGATAAGGAAAGGTTAGTGGAGCGCACAAAGAAAAGTGGGGAGAATGGGGTGGTGGAGGGATGCGAGAAACAGATGGAAAAATGTCAGTTGACGGCGGTTCATGTATAAATACAACCCTTGACTGGGTTGAAGGAGGAGATAAGGGAGGAACTGTTATCAGAGTGATTGAATCAGATGAGAGGAGAGGAGTTGATTTCGGCCGAATTGGAGGCGATTACATGGGGGAGGAGATCGTTATCTGATGTGGTCTTCCCTCCCGAACTTACATTGTACCAACTACATTTTAATTCGGTCGTACTCGGCCAATTCTCAAGCGATTGTTATAATTCAACGTACTCTATAATCTGTGAAGTGTCTATTTTCATTTGGCGCACTTTCATGTTTTTATTGTCCCTCTATCAAATGTTATGAAGCTGGTAGCTAGTGTTGGGAACGGTGTGTGTCGGACCTGCTAAGCTGGAGAGACAGCATCATTGATTTGACCTACTTTTGCGCAGTGCACTCAGGGTCATGATGTAATTGATTATTGGGAGCACCTGTGTAGATTCCGATAGCACTACTCTGTATTGCATTTTAGAAAGGGTCCCCGCTACCCTCCTAGTAGCCAACCAGAGAGCTCTGTGTCTTCTCCGACCTTCCTATACAACTTACGCAGTGGTGGAAAAAGTACTCACATGTTTTACTTAAGTAAAAGTATCAATACTGCAATATAGAAATACTCTGTTGCAAGTGAAAGTCTGGAATTCAAAATGTACTTGAGTAAAAGTACAAAAGTATTGGCATCAAAATGTACTTTACGTACCAAAAGTAGAAATGTCCCATTTCAGGTTTCACAAATGTATAAAAGATATTTTGAAAATAGCAGATCTACAAGCTCACAATGCGTCGGAACAGCTGCCTACCGCTGGTCATCAAATTATTGGCCTATGAATGCGACAAAAACAAGAAAAATCCATGAATTCAAGTCTCCATGGGTGAACTATCCCTTTAAGTAAAACATTTCAGTATTTTTTCCACGACTGGTTGAAAGCGACTCCAATAAGGACGGGGCAGGAGAGAGAGACAGAGGGACAGCGTGTGCCTGAGGCTGAGGGGCAGGCGAGTGTGAACCGTAGCAGCAGCTAGGATGGAACACTGCGGGGGTCCTTTTGTCATCGCTATGAACACCTGTCTGTGTTGGAACAGGCGGCAGAGGGCTCGAACACGGCAGACAATTGGATCACAGACCAACCGTGTCCTATTGTTGCTGTCACTGCAGAAACCTTGTATCTCCATATTTCATTTTTTTTTTAAAGCAGTGGTTCTCAACACCCCATTCGGATGCTAACAATGCATTGAATGGGAGATCATCACGTTTTATCAGACCATTGAATGGGCAAAGTAGGCGACATGCTGACCTACCCGCGATTTATCAGACCATTCATTGGGTGTTATCAGGACATACTGACCCACCGACGGAGATGACTTAAAAAGTTTCGGTTTCGGACCATGACGGAGGCGCGCAGTCTCAAGCGAACTGGAGCCACGTGAGGGACCACCGAGCCAGCTAAAGCGAGCGAGTTGCCAAACGTTGCGACGTTCGCTTGAGCCTACTCAGCGCCGTCCGAGTTATGTACCGATAGGCACAGAATGGTAAATCATGTTGTGGGGACTGCTCTGCCTCCGAGTAGGTCAGTAGCTCCTGATTCCGCCCAATGAATGGTCTGATAAATCGTGGGTAGGTCAGCGGGTAGGTCAGTATGTCGCCTACTTCGCCCATTCAATGGTCTGATACAACGTGATAATCTCCCATTCAATGCATTGATAGCATTCGCAGCCGGTGTTCTCAAACCTTTTCAAGTCAAGGACCCCCACATTGTATATATGTGCCAGGGACCCCCAGAAGAGAGACTATGACTATGTAATAATAGTGGCCGGGTAGCTCAGTCGGTAGAGCTCTCGCCTTAAGACCACAAGGTCATGGGTTCGATCCCGGGCACCGCCAACTCAGCGTATGAGTAGCACAGCACGGCTTGGGTCCGGTAAGTCGTGCGGTAAGTACTGGGAGCTGATGGTAGGTGTGGCGTTCCACCTCAGCAATCCATCTCCCAGGGGTCTAGCACATTGTAGCGGGGACAGACTCCCGGATGATACCGACAAAAAGCCTCTCCCGACCTACTTATTACATTGGATCCATTAGAACACTGCTTCTCAAAGTAGGGTCCGGGGACCCCCAGGGGTCCTTGATGGAGTTCCAGGGGGTCCCCAGCTAAATGATGGATAGTTAGGAACTAAATGGACCCTTATGGGTCTGTAACTCTGAGAGTGTACAAATGGAACCAAATGGACCGTTTTAATCGTTTAGGGTCCTTTTGGTTCCATTTGTACACTCTCAGAGTTAAATGAACATTGATTATTGACATTTAAATTAACATTGATTTTACATTATAAATTGGGGTCACAGAGAGAGAAATGACATTAAATGGGGGGTCCGTAGCCTAATGCATGTCAAACAGGGGGTCCTTGAAATTAAAATGGTTGAGAATCACTGCTTTAGAAAAAACGTAAAAACCCTCTCCTATGGGGGTCCCTGGCATATCTTTTCAAATGGGGGTCCGTGGAATAATAAGTGTCAAGTTGGGGGTCCTTGACATGAAAAAGTTTGAGAACCACTGCATTAGAACACAGGTTGTTTTTTTTCTCTTAAATATCCTGAGAAGTAATAATGGTTTTAGACATGCAAGGTTTTCAACCCCACAGCCACTATGTTCTAGAAGCTTCCTCTCCTGTCTTATTTCTCTCACCCCCGTCTGTAATTAGACGGGGATGAAAAGCAGCGGGAACGTCTCCTAAATAGCCAGTCTTCACGCTCACAACCACACGCATAAGCAATGATGTTGTGAGCTTGTAGATTAGCTATTTCGTTTGCCATGTGTTGTATAATGGCATATAGGGGGCTTAGGTGGTTAAAAGGGACGTTTCTAATGGAGTATAGGGCTTAAAGTGGTTAAAAGAGACAATTCTAATTAGTGTTTAATGTACACAGACAGACAATTTAGTAATTAGGGCCAGTGCGTGCGTGCGTGCGTGCGTGCGTGCGTGCGTGCGTGCGTGCGTGCGTGCGTGCGTGCGTGCGTGCGTGCATGCGTGCGTGCGCACGGGTGTGTGTGTTTCTTCTTCTTCTTTCTTTTATCTATTATCTAAATGACACTGAGTAAGTAAAGTAATTTGCAGTGCCGTAGAGTAATACTATACAGAGCAATTCAACAACATCACCGTTGAAGAATAAATTACATCCAGGGAATTGGTAAATAAAAGACAATCCACTCTGTCTCCTCCTTATCCACCGGCCTCCCAGCAACTATTTGATACGCACGCACGCACGCACGCAGACAAATAAATGTACACTGCAGCAAGCACATTTTGTGGTGTGTGCACATTCACACACACTCACTCACACACACACACACACACACACACACACACACACACACACACACACACACACACACACACACACACGCACACACGCATCCTTGCACAATTTAGTCTTTCAGGGGCTGTTAAATTGTTTTGGCAATTAGGCTTCTGCACCATTGGACATCGTGACACTTCAGGAATGTGTGTGTGTGTGTGTGTGTGTGTGTGTGTGTGTGTGTGTGTGTGTGTGTGTGTGTGTGTGTGTGTGTGTGTGTGTGTGTGTGTGTGTGTGTGTGTGTGTGTGTGTGTGTGTGTGTGTGTGTGTGTGTGTGTGTGTGTGTGTGTGCGCGTGTGCGTGTGTGTGTGTGGTCATGGTACTTGGTGATAATTGTAGGACTGGATTATGTGTCTGTGGATAATTGGTCAATTATTGATGGGGCTTTCTAAAGTATAACTGGCACCCTCTCTCTCTCTCTCTCTCTCCCCATCCTCTCTCTCTTTCTCTCTATCTCTCTCTCGCTCTCTCTCTCTCTCTCTCTCTCTCCCCATCCTCTCTCTCTCTCTCTCTCGCTCTCTCTCTCGCTCTCTCTCTCTCTCTCTCTCCCCCCCATCCTCTCTCTCTGTGTGTCTCTCTACCTCCATCAGTCCCTCTGGCTGCATCCTTCCTTTCACCTCCTTCACATCGTCTCTTTCATCTCCCTGATATTCTCTCTGACGTGATCTCTTCACATTATTCTGTGTTCTCCACCTCCTCATCAGTGCTGCATAAATATTACATAAACTATACCTCTGTCTGTGTGTGTGTGTGTGTGTGTGTGTGTGTGTGTGTGTGTGTGTGTGTGTGTGTGTGTGTGTGTGTGTGTGTGTGTGTGTCCTCTGACTTTCTCTCTCTCTCTTCTCTTGCTTTCCTTCCTTCTTTCTTTGTGCTTGCTTCCTGCATATTTATACCTCCATCTCCTTTCACCTCCTCACGAACAACATCTCTCTTCCTCGTCATCATGGCCGTAGCTTAAAGACATGTGATGGAAGAAATACTCATATTTGCTACTGAAGTACCAATACTGCAATGTAGAGATAGTCTGTTACAAGTAAAAGTCTGGTATTCAACTTTTTTTTTCAAAGTACAAAAGAAAAAATGCATAAAAATATACTTAAAGTACCAAAAGTTGCATTCCTAAACCAATAATTTGACAATCTGGGAACCCAAAGCCAAATGAGAATGAAAAACAGCGCCCTCTGCTGTTTGTACTATCTCATGTTGGCTCTGGGACAATGACGACGCAGCACACGTGCGCAAAGGAAGCCGGGGTTTTAGTCTGCCTTCACCCTCCTTTTCCGGGTGGTGCGACTATGTTGTCATTCCCACTAACAATATTTCTACACGGAACACTAACACCACTTCTCCCAGAGAACATGGATCGTTTTGGTTATAAGCCCACTTGTTTCTATGATGAAAGAGCAAGTTAAAATGTGAATATCTTTCCGTGGTTTTGTCTGCTCCGCGGACGCCATTGTTAAATTAGTTTCGGCTTGTTTCGAGTAGGGAAGGATCAGCGGACACGTAAATCCCGCCCACTACATTTGATTGGGTAAAGCGCGGCCTGCTTCCTGATCTGAAGGCACGCCCACGCCCACACAGTGCGTACACGTTATGACGAACCTTCACGACAGATTCCAACGCAGAGCAGAATCTGTTCTTGAGAGATTAATAATTTGATGACCAGCGGACTGGTAGGCAGCGGGTAGGAGAGACAAAGTAGTCTCTTTGTGTCTCAAAAAAAATATCCATGAATTCAAGTCTCCATGAGGTGACTAATCGAGTCATTTTGGGATTGAACTATCCCTTTAACCCCTAACAGCTCCCCTCTGCTGTGAGGGCTCTCACCATCTGAGCAGCCCTCATCTTGGTGAAGCTGAAACCGGACTTCCCCCGGGATTAATCAAGGTCTAACAACTTGACCTGATGAAGGGTTAACTATATACACATCGGGCAGTGGGTTATAAGTGGTAACATGAAAAACACGCGGAGCGAAGGTGAGCTGCGAGGGTCGTCAGTTTAATAGCCGCCCCTCCCCCCTCCGGCCCCCACCGCAGCTCTACCTGTTCCAAGCAGCAGGCAGGCGGTATCACAAGGTTAATTCACTCATGCAAACAGTGATGTGACTTGCAAACGACAAACAAGTGATAGAATACCGATGGCGCAGGTGTCATCATTCATTTCAGAATACTACACAACAAAAAACTACATTTAAACGTTTCATTTTTTTTATTTAACCCATTGAGACCTGAAGCTGATTCTACATGTCTCCTAAATCTCAACAGTATTCTGAAAAATGTATGTTTCTATATCAGTGGTGCTCAAACTTTTTCATGTCAAGAACCCCCAAAATTATATGTATTTGGCCGCGGACCCCCATCAAAATATTTTGTTCCAGGGACCCCCCAGAAGCAAAGATTTGAGTTAAAAATGTTCGCTTTAAAAGTATATATATTCAAAGATTTGCACACATTTTCACGATTTTTCAAAAATAGCAGATCTACAAGCTCGTAGCGCGGCACTCGGTGCCGCGCTATGAGCTTGTATATCTGCTATTTTTGAATAGCCTAAGTGTAAAATAATGCTTTTTAGCTCAAATCTAAAAATGACACAGTTCCAGGTCTTAATGGGTTAACTTGTTTTGCCGACACCTTTTGCCACCTCTGCAAACTGCCGCTCCGGTCGCCTGCATGGACGCGCCCGGGCCCTGCCCTTATGAATACAAATTAATCTTGATTTCATTCACCGGTTTAATTCCCATAGCTCATAATTCCTCCACTCGCACAAGATTTTAATTATGGAGACGCTCTTGGGCTGCTGTACGTTCTTTATGTAACTCAAGGAGGTGACAGCCAAACAGTGCATTGCTCATTTTAAACTAAACAGTACTTTATTCAATATGTATCTGAAAAACATTGGAGGTGCAGAAATAAACAATGCGACGCACACAAGTGCCGCTAGCGTTGCCCTCCTCTCTCACTCCGTCTCGCTCTGCCTGGCGTAGCTGTGCTGTGCTCTCTGATCCATAGAGTTCAGTGCAGTGTGGAGAGTTCAGAGATCCCATAGTCCGGAGGGGACGAGACCATCGGCTGACACTGTGATTGGTCAACCAAAAAACACACCCCTGTTTCTAAGCTAAACTTAGCTAAACTTAAAAACATTGTCAACTAGAAAAAGTGCTCCTCGGAGCACAGGTCTCCGCCAGGTCAGGTAGGTTATTGTGGGGCAGGAATGTTTGGAATTAGCCAATCAGGATGGAATATGAAAAATTGGACGGAACCATCTTGATCACTTGACTATATGTGTACCGATTTGCATGATGTTTGAATTTGTAGGAGTAATATAAAAAAGAAAAGTGTGCAAAATTGGCCTCCTGGTGGTGCTATAATAGGGCAATGTTAAAAGGGTGGCATTTGTTCTTCAATGTAGTGCAAATGTGCATGCAAAGTGTCACCACAATCGGACGCTGCATTCATGATTTGTGGCATTTTGTTCAAAACGGGCCACTCCTGCAAACTTTAGATGTCAATGTTAGGCAATCAGGATGGAATATGAACATTTTAAAAGATCCATCGTGATCACATGACTATAGAGATCAAGTGTACCGATGTGCGTGAAATTTGGATAAATTCTGAAGGCTTAATATCAAAAAATGTATTTTACATAAGTCGGCCTCCTGGTGGCGCTATGAAAGGCAAATGTGAAAAATGCAGGTCAGTTGTTTTTCCTTGGCCTCTAGGGAGTGTGCGTGCAAAGTTTCATGCAGATCGGTGCAGTTATAGTTAAAAACACAAATCGTCCATTTATAGCGCCACCATGAGGCTGATTTGAACATTTTCAAGTGGCATTTCTTCCTCGGCCTAGTGGGAATGTGTGTGTGAAATCTCACGGAAATCGCAAGCTGCGTTCATGATTTGAGGCATTTTGTTGAAAACGGAGCAATCCTGCAAACTTTGGAAGCCAACCTTAGCCAATCAGGATGAAATATGGAAAATTGGACAGATCCGTGTTGATCACATGACTATAGAGATACTGTGTACTGATTTGCGTGATGTTTGGATAAAATCTGTAGGAGTACTGTCAAGAAATGTGTTTTGCAAAAAGCGGCCTCCTGGTGGCGCTATAAAAGGCTAATTTGAAAAATTTGGGGCAGAGGTTCTGCTCTGGCATCCAGGGAGTGTGTGTGCACAGTTTCGCTGCGATCAAGCCAACGGTGCCGGAGATTAGCTGTACACAAAATGACAGAATGACGGACACACGGACGGACGGACGGACACACACACACACGGACGGACGGACAGGGGGCAAAACATACTCTCTCGCCATGCCTTTCGGCCTGGCGGAGATAATAAAGCCATTTCATGACGTCTTTAAACATTTTTGCTGCTTGTTGTGCCTGGGCTTTAAACAGCCATAACTCCGGTTCCCTTGGACATGTGAGTACTTTTTCCACCACTGCCTGCAACCAATTAAAACAACACAGACACCACAGAACTGTGGAGCTGACAAAACTGACACCAAACACCAAGAGACAGAGAGATACCACCAGGCCGTTAGAGAAACTAAGGAGAGAGAGAGAGAGCCATTTGATTTGTCTGCCTCGAAGCCCAGTGGAAATCAAACACACAACCTAACGCACAGCAGACACATGCACTCAGTGGTGCAAAGTTACTCAAAGACTGTACTTCAGTACAATTTTGAGGTATCTTTTACTTTACTGGAGTATTTCCAATTTTCAGTACTTTTTTACTTCTACTCCACAACATCTCAGAGGCAAATATTGTGCTTTTACTCCACTACAATTATTTAACAGCTTTAGTTACTTTGTAGATTTTGATTATCATTACAAAACACACATTATCCACTTCAGCCCTAGGCTGCATATACATTTCGGCCATTTGAAAATAGCCGATCTACAAGCTCACAATGCGTCGCATGGCGACGCTTTGTAGATCTGCTATTTTCAAAAGATTGATATACATTTGAAAACTTGAAATAGGATTCTGCCTAATGAGTACGTTTACTTTTGGTACTTTGAGTACATTTTGATGCCAATACTTTTGTACTTTTACTAAAATACATTTTGAATTCCGGACTTTTACTTGTACATTTCTATATTGCAGTACTGATACTTTTACTTAAAGACATACTAGGTAACGTTTTCAACAAAACTAAAGTTAAATTGTATATCTTTTGTGAGTGGCAAAAGTTTCAAAACACCCACTCCATGAATTTCACCCCCGGAAGCCTTTTATTTATATATTTTATATTGAACGTGGACTGGGGGGACTTTCCCGGGGAAATGACGTCATCTGGCCGGAAAACGGAGGTGGAAATGCACTGGTTTCCTGTTTGGCCAGGAACTACCGCAACGGTTTCCTGTTTGGCCAGGAACTATCGCGCTATTAACAAAAAGGAACCTCACGCTGATTTTAAGAGAATGTAGGATTAGAAGATCGAAAAAGAACAGAAAAATAAAGCACAGCTCATGGTAACTAATGCTCCACTGGCTAAGAGAAACGATCCGTAGATAGTATAAAACAATTAAAAGATCACTTTTTGAAACGCTTCCGGCTTCCGGTGAAAACGAATGGAATTCTGGGTAATCGAGGACCACGGAAATTGTATGCAGTGACGGTAGTGACCAGCAGAGGTTGCTAAAAATCGTTAGTTGTGAATTTGCATTGTACAACTTTAAGTAAAACATTTGAGTACCATTAACCAGTAACATTTTTCCACCACTGCCAAACACCAAGAGACAAGGAGACTCACAGCAGGAGAGACACCACCGGACTGTAGAGAAACTAAGGGGAGAGAGAGCCATTTGATTTGTTTGCCTGGAGCCCAGTGGAAATCAAGCAGACGGCCCAAAGCTCAGCAGACACATGCACAGCCTCTGAGAGCTGCTGGGTGACAAGCACAATTGCCCTCCAGAGCTCAGCTTGCAACAACGCGAGTATTTTAACCAACTGGACCTGTCCGGTCAAATGAATACAGAGAGGGTATAAAGCCATGAAAACTGGAGAGTGAAAGAACCGGACAGTCCTGAATGAGACATGAGAAACAACACACACAGGTTTTTATCCCACGATTTTTGTTACCCATTTTTTTCCCCCAGTGCCAATTGCCTAAGCTGTGATCCTGGGCGCTACTCTCCCTCTGCCAGCCTGAGGAGAGCCCCGAACTGAGCTCATGCTTCCTTCAGTGCATGAGGAGTGAGCAGGCCGCTTCTTATCACCTGACAGGGGGGAGTTTCCCCCGGTAGGACGTAGCGCGTGGAAGGAACGCGTTATTCCAACCAGGTCCTTTCCCCTCCATCAGGCGCCCCGGCTGACCAGGGGGAGGCAGTATAGAGACCAGGATCACTGCATGTTTTTTTGTGAGGGTCCCTACCCTAGGAGACACAGGGAGAACATGCAACGTCCACACAGAGAGGCCCTTTCGCCAACGCCACCTGGTTTATTCTAATTGTATTTAAACGAAGTATTTAAATTGAAGTCTCTTTATCAAAAAGTTGACATGGTGGAGTCCCTAGAGCTAAAATGGATAAGAGGAAGAATAATGTATCCAAATATATGTCCGATAAGAATATTTCCCAGAAGGAAAGAGTGCATTTTCCTGCGCTTTCCTTTGGTAGCCTAAGTTCCCTTAAGGTTATTGCTATTGAGGTCGTACACAGTACACAATTCTCAGAGCGGGTGGGGATGGACTCAAACACCTTTTACAAAGAGAACTCTTTGAACTCAAAGCCACAGGCATACATTTTTTTTATAATTGTTCTTTTCTGCTCCTGGGTGGTTTGGAATGCATGCGTTCCTATAGTAACGATTTGTTCTTGTACTCTAAGAACTCATTGAACTCCCTCTCTGTCTCTCCCGCCACCTTACAAAACCAGGGAACAATAATGACAAACACACAGATGCACATGCACACACACACACACACACACACACACACACACACACACACACACACACACACACACACCTTTTTTGTCAGGTTATTGAACAAGACAGTCTGCACATCCATAACATGACATAATCTCTTTATTTTTCACTTTTCACTCTTATCATTATTATTTCCTTTGTTGTGTCAGCCTCATGCTCTTTCTTTCTTTCTTTCTTTCTTTCTTTCTTTCTTTCTCTTCCTCTTCCATGCTTTCTCCCTCGAGCTCTGTGTGTGTGTGTGTGTGTGTGTGTGTGTGTGTGTGTGTGTGTGTGTGTGTGTGTGTGTGTGTGTGTGTGTGTGTGTGTGTGTGTGTGTGTGTGTGTGTGTGTGTGTGTGTGTGTGTGTGTGTGTGTGTGTGTGTGTGTGTGTGTGTGTGTGTGTGTGTGTGTGTGTGTGTGTGTGTGTGTGTGTGTGTGTGTGTGCGTGCGTGCGTGCGTGCGTGCGTGCGTGCGTGCGTGCGTGCGTGCGTGCGTGCGTGCGTGCGTGCGTGCGTGTGTGTGTGTGTGCGTGTGCGCGCGCGTGTGTGCGCGTGTGTGTGCATGTGCGTACATCTGTGTATTTGTCATCAGGATTGTTCCCTGGTTTTGTGAGACAGCACAGAGATGGCATGTCTCGACAAATCACCATCAAAGACCAACTGTGATTGTGTGTGTGTGTGTGTGTGCATGTGTGTTGCAAACCTTGTTTCATTCAAGCACTGACACTTACTTAAGCATGTCCATCCTATTTTGTACACGCCTGCTTTCAGCATGTGGAGAGCGGGGCGAGCGGCACTGAAATGAGCTGATAGAACGAGAGAGCGACGCACTGACAAAGAGGTTAATGGAGTTCTCTGCTTTCTTAGCTTCACCCTTTTTGTCTTCATAGTTTTGCTGTAATTCTTTTTGCACCGTGGTGTGTTGGATTTCTTTTGTTTCTTTGTGTTCTTAGATGCTCAGGTTGAAAGCTTAATTAACATGTCTAGACATAGACTCAGTGGTGGAAAAAAGTACTTACATGTTTTACAGTCAGGAGGAGCGTATAGGCTGTTTCTTTTCTCTTACCACATAATGAGCAGTGAGGTGTGTGCCGGTGTTGTGCCTAAATCCGACTCCCAGCCCAAACGTACCTCCCTCTGGCCATAATGGGGTCACTCAGTGGGGCCACGGTGCACCATATGCCAGTTTGATTG
Organism: Gymnoscopelus braueri; assembly: GCF_963280865.1. Lineage (NCBI taxonomy): Eukaryota > Metazoa > Chordata > Actinopteri > Myctophiformes > Myctophidae > Gymnoscopelus > Gymnoscopelus braueri. Next base: position 44,159,564 of record NC_137620.1, on the reverse strand, counting down.
GATTCTTCGGCTTCAAGAGGGTTGCCAGGGCTGACACCAAATAATGCTGCCACTCCGCGTAACAGAACACCAGCTTCACTTGCCCTATTGCACGGGCACCTTATCCTGAAGGGACAAACGTCTTTCCGTGGGGGCAGTGGTGCTGCTTGGAGCATACACTCAAACTCAACAAAGTTGCAGGATCCATGCTCAGGTGCCAGTCACACGCCTGTGACTGGCACACACCTACTAGCATGTCGCTCCAAACGAGAGTGAATACCAACAGAAGCGTAATGGGGGATTTTGGCACACGTTTGGGGGCCGTGATAGTGAAATGCAACCCACTTCGGGCATGACCCGGAAAAGAAGCGATGTGATAGGCAAATGCTCACCCCAGAACATGATTTACGATTCTGTCCATATCGGCACATAACTCGAACGGTAGGCTCAACAATATAAAATACAATAAGACAATAACTGTATTTTACCAATACCAATTTGTGGAGTTGGTACGAGCGAACGGTCATGAGGATTCAAATGCAAAAGTAGCACAAGTAGCAGATCTGCAAGCTCGAAACGTGGCACGAAGCGGCGTGTTTCGAGCACTTGTAGATCTGCCACTTTTGATGTTTTTGTGTGACGCTGTAGTATGATCAAGTAGGGCGTTAATTTATGAAAAAACAAGTTAAAATATGGAGATAAGAGGTTTCTGCCCGACGATATATATATAAATATATAGTAACATAGGTTTTTTCAGGAAACAGTTTTAGAATGGAAAGAGTGGTGTCTTGGCTACCGGTTACAAATGTGGGGCAGGGAATAGACGAATCCACAGAGCGCTCCCCTAGCTGGCACAATCATTACTGCGGTGTCAGAATCCACACCGCAGCACTCTGTGGATTCCTCTATAGTGGAGACTGTGGATGAGCAGGGGCACGGGGGTGGGTGGAGGTGCCAACTTTGACTAAATTTGAAGAGGTGCAGGAATAATGTATGGAGCTGTGTGGAGTGCTGTCTGAAAGTGATCCATCATCATGTCGTTCCGGATACAGTGCGGGTGCACCCACAAGAGAGAAACGAAGGGCAGGAAAACTTGTCGCACTGTGACACACTGACAATGCAATTATAACTCCTATAAGAACAAGTAGCTTACAGGCCCGAGTAAACGGGCCACTGCTGTCAGGAAAAAGTGTGTCATGGAAATGGAATACAGGTTTGAATGGATACGTTGCATGGTACACATTTACCACAGTGGGACTTTTCTGTATCTTTACTGTATTTTATTTCGCTCTTTTCTCATGGCTATAGGCTTTCTTATCAATAATAGTGCCAGTGACCAGGGGCAAAGGGGTGTTTTGGTGGAGTTGACCTATTAAACCATTATTTTATACTTTGGCTATTCAAAAAATAGTAAGCTCATAGCGCTATGAGCTTGTATATCTATATATAACTATATTTTTTGTTAATTGTGACAAATTTGGTGCAAATCTTTGAATATATATTTTTCTAAATCAAACATTTTTAACTTAAAACTTGTGTTCACAAATAGCAAAAAAATAGCAGATCTACAGTATAAGCTCACCATGGCGTCCCATCGCATCTTTGTTGTGAGCTTGTAAATTTGTCTATTAGCTACCTCTGTGCAACACTGCCATACGAATAAAATAAGCCATTAATTTTTGAAAACCAAGGGGCCAGCTTCTGAGTTGTAAATTGTGGCTGTATAGGAAGTGTCTGTTCATAGGAATGGCCTGTAGTCTCGTTGTTTTACACCTGCTGGTGTCAGAAAGAATTAGGCACCATTCAAGCGGATGGGTTTTTTGCGGAACTTGATTTTATTACCTTAACATTGTCATAAATACTATATGCTGATGATAAAGTAGGGTATGCTGTAGGAGGGGCGTGGCTACCTTGTGATGATTTGATTGACAGGCTACACAACCAATAGCATTCATTCCTCACCCCCGCCCGCTCTGGTCCCAACTAATGGCATTCATTCATTTCCGTTTTTTTTATTCGCAATATTCGTACCAGATATAGAAAGATGGTGGCTTTGAAATCGTTGAATAATAGTCTGTAGAGTCTATATGGGCGTCACTTTCCATTTCTTTTTTACAGTCTATGACAGGGGTCTTCAACAGGGGGTCCGGGACCCCTAGGGGGTCCTCAGAGTTACTACAGGGGGTCGGCCAAATCTTTGTGTGATATGATTTTTTTTTTACCTTTTCTGAGGAGAACTTTAGCCAAAAATAGCCGATCTACAAGCTCACAACGCCTTGCGCTGCGAGGCGTTGTGAGCTTGTAGATCGGCTATTTTTGGCAAAGAGGTATAGGTGTAGAGAGGGAAAAAAACAGTAAACGTATACAAAAAAAGTTGAATCTAAAACACAATTGTATACAATATCGAGGGGGTCCCTGCTTCATCTCTCTCTCAGCTAGGGGGTCCTTGGGCTGAAAACGTTGAAGACCCCTGGTCTATGATGAAAAAAAGATGAAACATGGCGATACAAGGTTTCTGCCTGACAGCGAACACAATGCAATTATGAGAGTGTTTTGTGAGGCCAGTCATCAATACACTGTTGATAGTCCTCTGGGGTTAAGGGAACATTATTCTAACTAAACATTGATCTTTATGTTGTGCATGGGTACTGCAGCCAAGTAACATGATGTTGACCTTGGCCCGCTCACAGGTTGCACCTGAATAGATGTAAGGCTCAGTGGGGACGTTGTTAACATCAGAAGGTTGATGTTAATGTGCTCATTGCTCATGATTCAAAAGACGAGGGTTACATATTTGACCTATAATGTTATACATTTATGCGGACCAATTCATACCTGTTATTAGATGGGGGGGGGGGGGTAGTGAATGCTAAGCAGAATGCCCCGCAACACCAGTGGTGGAAAAAGTCTGCAATGTAGAAGTACTCTATTACAAGTAAAAGTCTGGTGTTCAAAATGTACTTGAGTAGAAGTACAAAAGTATTGGTATCAAAATGTACTTAAAGTACCAAAAGTATTGGTATCAAAATGTACTTAAAGTACCAAAAGTAAAAGTACTACAATGTTTGAAAATAGCAGATCTACAAGCTCACAACGTGTCGCGATGCAACACGTTGTGAGCTTGTAGATCGGCTATTTTACTAAAGACTAAAGTGGTTAATGTATGTTTTATAATAATTTATACCTGCAAAGTAAGTAGTAACTAAAGTTTTTTTAATTGTAGTGGAGTAAAAGTACAAGTACTGAAAAACAGTAAAAGTACTGAAAGTTGGAAATACTCAAGTAAAGTACAAATACCTCAAAATTGGACTCAAGTACAGTACTTGAGTACATGTACTTAGTTAATTTACACCACTGGCCCCGCAACACAAATAATATGAAAGTCTCAAGGTGTACATGAGTCTCAAGGTGCACGATATTTCATGAGAACAAGAAGGAAACCGCCGCCAGCACTCAATGAAATGTCCTTTTCACATTTCTTATTTATTGATTTATGTTTACCTCACCCAACGGACACGTTTCAACCTACAGTAATGGGTCTTCCTCGGCAATGTCACGGGATGATGAATGCCCATTCTGTGCAGTGGATTACATAATGATTTCATAGAACTAAGTGCAGTGGTGTGAAGTAACTAAGTACATTTACTCAAGTTCTGTACTTAAGTACAATTTTGAGGTACTTTTACCTTGCTGGAGTTTTTCCAATTTTCAGTAGGCTACTTTTACTTCTTCTCCACTACATCTCAGAGGCAAATCGTGTACTTACTCCACTACCATTATTTGAAAACTATAGTTACTTTGTAGATGTTAATTATTATTGCGGGCGGCAGAGGCTCAGGGCTACAGTGGCAGGGTAGAGTGAACTGGACACCGCAAGGTTCCCAGTTCGATGCCGGGCTGGGGGTCTCCCCCAGAGTTAGTGTGGAAGTGTCCTTGAGCAAGACGCTGAACCCCTAATTGCTCCCAATGAACATGTTGGTGCCTTGCATGGTTTCCTCCGCCATCGGTGTGTGAATGTGTGTGTGAATGGGTGAATGTAATGCACAATCTAAGTAAAGCGCTTTGGATAAAAACGCTATATAAATGCACAATTTGCTTTTTTTTTTACAATTTACTATTTTTACAATTACAAAACATGCATATGTTTGCAAAACATGCAGATACATATTCTCTGCACCGAGCATGCACACTATAGGGTTACAAAGGGTAGACGCACGCACGCTCAGTAGCGAATGCGGAAGTCCTGCAATCCCAGGTTTGACCACCAGGCGATGGCAACTTCACTGTTATAACCACGGCTCTGGGGGGCTTGGTTTTAATGGGATAAACATAATCTTCAATTTCAGGACTGGGAGCGCATGGGTGCAGCCTTCATGTGTTGAATCTGCACAATAAAGAGAGGATTTTATATGAAGTGAAAAACTTGAATGTATTTTTTTTTTCCTCTCTGAAGCACATGTAACCTGAGGCATTTTGCTACATGGAGCTTTGATGAGTTCTCGCCCTCCATTCTTTAGAAAAAGTAATGGTTTCTTTCTTGCCGTCATGCCACATAAGCCATGCTTGTACAGCATTCAGAATGTGTGACTTGTGCGCAGTGGTGGAAAAAGTACAATTTTTTTTTACTTAAATAAAAGTATTAATACTGCAATATAGAAATACTCTGTTACAAGTAAAAGTCCAGAATTAAAAATGTACTTGAGTAAAAGCACAAAAGTATTGGAATCAAAATGTACTTAACTCATTCAGTGCCACTGGACGTCTTAGACGTCCGTTGATATAAGCCCTGAGTGCCACTGGACGTCTAAGACGTGAAAAAAAGAAAAGAAAAAAAAGTATATTTTTTTTTTGAAAAAAATGTTCAGAACCCAAGATACGATGATTTGAAGATTTGCTGCTCCATTCACTCTTTGTTTAACTTCTTACTGAAAAAGGCTGTATCTCGGCTCCTAAGCACTTTTTTTTTTACAATGAATTTTGGCTGTGGCACTCCAAAATTTCATAAATAAGCTGGGCGCTGAAGATTAAAATACCAAAAGTAAAAGTACTAAAATGTTTGAAAATAGCTGATCTACAAGCTCACAACGCGTCGCGATGCGACGCGTTGTGAGCTTGTAGATCTGCTATTTTCAAGTAGCCTAGGTATAAAATAGGGCTGAAGTGGTTAATGTATGCTTTATGATATGATATTGTATATATGCAAAGTAACTACTGTAGTAACTAAAGTTTTCAAATATTTGTGGTGGAGAAAAATACAATATTTGACTCTGAGATGTATCGGAGTAGAAGTAAAAGTATAGACAATTGGAAATACTCCGGTAAAGTAAAAGTAGTCCTACCTAAAAAAATTACTTCAGTAAATGTACTTAGTTACTTTACACCACTTTCCAAATATAATATGAGCAATGTCACGTATAGCATGTTTAAAATAGCATTGAAATGAGGCCGTTCCTTTCCTTTATATTCTCTCCATATTCTAAATCCTTCTATAACTGCAATATGGAGAGCCTACAGAGAAGAGAAAAAAAAAGATTACACCTGTAATCATGTTATGTGATACAATACAGCTGATTCTGACTCATTTAACACATTAAAACCGGGTAAGCATCTGTATTATTTTAGATTTTTGCGTTGGCTTTTAAAAAATAGCAAATATTATACAAGCAACAGATACATACAGTCCCCAGTGTGTGTAGTCTCTTGCGGAAGTGAGACGTCACTTAGCAGCAAGATATCAAATCAGTCAGTGACAGTGGCAGATATTCTTATCTCTTACAAGTTTGCTCACATGCTCACGTTTCAACTGATAGTGCATTCTTTGCGGTGTGTATAGTATACAGAGAGACCCCTTGGGGTGATGTTGCACTATGAATACATAAAACGAGTTGTTCTTTTATTGATTGATGACATGGAGCACTGCTCCCATGTGGTTGAGAGTGACAAATGTTCACCTCATATCTGCGACAAACTTGATGTTTTACTTACTTTGGAAAGTTCTGCTTTGAAAAAAATGGTTAGCCTGGTTCCAAACCATAGACCCCGCCCACTCTCTGAGTGGACTGCCTCTCTTGGTCTGGTGTTGTAAATGTGAACCTAGGATTTATTCGGTACAAAAGAGGTCGGGCTGGGTCTCAGTGTTGGGAAAGTTCACTTAAAATATGAACTAGTTCAAAGTTCAGTTCACACATTTTAAAATTAACTAGTTCAGTTCTTTTTTTCAATATATATATATATATATATATATATATATATATATATATATATATATATATATATATATATATATATATATATATATATATATATTTAATTAATAAGGGGCTCTCTCTCAGCTAAGGGGTCCTTGACTTGAAAAACGTTGAATACCCAGGCCTGTGTTATTATATTATATGAATATAATCCAGGATTATGCCATTTGTAGCCATAATGTTTTAATAGCAGACCTACAAGCTCACAATGAGTTGCATCGACGACGCGTTGTGAGATTGTATATCTGCTATTTTAGTCACAGGACACCGTCGTGCTGCGAACTGTAAATTAGGATCTAGCCCAGAGAGAACAGCAGCAGCAGAGAGAGAAATAAAAGGCATCAATAGCGAAAAGTTGTGAAAAATACTTTGTTTTAAACACAAGCAGTACACCCGGTGTTGCCGGGTGTACTGCACCAAGTGTTGCTTCTCTTGCATTTTTAACCCGAGGGGCTATCTGTAATCACGGAGCTGCATAGTAGTCTGTAGTCTGTCTGCACGTAGATGAGACTGAGTTCACTCCGCGCTGCACAGAGGAATGACAGACACCGCCTTGCTTTTCTCTTTTTTGGCTGATGGTTGCCTCGGAAACACAGAATAGGATGAAATACAACGTGACAAACCGATGTAACCATGGAAATTTGGGACACTCTTGAACGAAGTTAAACTGTGAGAGAACGCCGTTCACAAACGCCAGAATGAACGCGTTCACAATAACGTTCATCTAGCGGATATACAGTACGTTCAGTTCACGTTCGCCCCAAAATATGAACGAGTTCATGAACGATCGTTCATTGAACGCGTTCAGGCACAACACTGGCGGGTCTAACGACAAGCCAATCAGCGAATATGTGCTAAAACAAGCTGCGCAACGACGTCAGATGCAGGCGGATCCGTGGATCTCTTGTGATTGGTTTAGGGAAATTCGAATCCCCTCCCCCTTGTAATCGCCGACACTGCAGCCAATTTCAGACTGAAGCTCCACGCAGCTTCTGGCTGACAATCAGGCTAAAACATGGTACCATTGTATCATGAGCATTGGTGAGGACCATTTATATGAAGAGTGTTTGAAAATGGGTGAAGAAGTCCTTTAACCCATTAAGACCTGGTATCTGTTGTCATTTTTAGACTTGAGCTAAAAAGCCATATTTTACACTTTTGGCTATTCAAAAATAGCAGATATACAAGCTCATAGCGCGGCACCGAGTGCCGCGCTATGAGCTTGTAGATCTGCTATTTTTGAAAAATCGTGAAAATGTGTGCAAATCTTTGAATATATATATTTTTAAAGCGAACATTTTTAACTCAAATCTTTGCTTCTGGGGGTCCCTGGAACAAAATCTTTCAGATGGGGGTCCGCGGCCAAATACATATCATTTTGGGGGTCCTTGACATGAAAAAGTTTGAGCACCGCTGATATAGAAACATACGTTTTTCAGAAAACTGTTGGGATTTATGAGACATGTAGAATCGGCTTCAGGTCTTAAAGGGTTAATGTCTATATCATGTACAGTATATACCTCCTGCTATGATCATGCACACCTTATGTATAACGAAGTTGATTTGACTTTCTTGCCACTCGGGCTTTGAAAATGATGATCTTGGCAGCTCTTGGGACGTCCTGACTGTCATATTGGATGCATAACCACTCCAGGCCTGTCCTTTACCTGTCAGGAAGTCCATTCTTGCTGCTGACTACATTAACCCATTAAGACCTGAGGCGATTCTTTAAAAAAAATCTAAATCATAACAGTTTTTGGGGAAAAAAAAAAAAATAGCAGATCTACAAGCTCATAGCGCGGCACTCGGTGCCGCGGTATGGGCTTGTATATCTGCTATTTTTGAATAGCCAAAGGCATCTAAAGTGACGCAGAAGCGTTCCAGGTACCAATGGGTTAAGACCCAAAGGTCTTTGAAATCAGTGGTGGAAGAAGTACTCAGATATTTTACTTAAGTAAAAGTAGCAGTACCATAATATAAAAACACTTGGTTACAAGTAAAAAAAGGCCTGTGTTCAAAATGTTACTTCAGTAAAAGTACTAAAGTATTGGCATCAAAATATACTTAAAGTACCAAAAGTAAAAGTACTACAATGTTTGAAAATAGCCTATGTATAAAATAGGGATAAAGTGGTTGATGTATGTTTTACAATATAATGATTTATTACGGCAAAGTACCTAGTAACTAAAGTTTTCAAATAATGGAGTAGTGGGGTAAAAGTACAATATCTGCCTCTGAGATGTAGCGGAGTAGAAGTAAAAGTATTGAAAATTGGAAATACTCCAGTAAAGTACAGTACTTGAGTAAATGTACTTAGTTACTTTACACCACTGGGTATTTGAAATCTCCATTCAGAAGAGGCGTTCCTGTCTCCTCCGCATTCAGCATTAGGTTCACGTTGGCCACTGACAATTGAAGGGATGTCAGAAGCTCTGGAGCAGGAGATAATGCATGTGTTCAGATGTCAGTCAGTGAGACGTCGGCCACACGGTCAAGGTCGGTCAGCCTCTTCTGACTTTGACAAGCAGATCTTCTGCCTTTAGAGGAGATGGTATCTAAAGTCAGCTCTTCACCGCACCGATTTCGTCTCGACTCGGCGTCGGGAGGCGCCGGAAAGCGTCTCCTGCCGACAACCAGTCGTCGGCGTCGGATAGCGCTGTTCCGTCGGGTCCAAGACCTCTATCGACCCATCGATGAGAAACCGAACTTACTCGGTCGTTCTCCGCGCGTTGTGAGCTTGTAGATCTGCTATTTTCAGAGTGCAACACCTGAACGCAACCCAACATAAAAATGTCTTTTAGTTCTACTGGAACTCTTCTCCACTAGTTCCCTCACTAACATTTTAATCTAGTTTTTATTTGTTGACAAAATTATCAATATATTTAGTCACAGTTTTAGTCATTGTAGCTTAGTTTTTATTTCGTTTTTATTTCGTTTTCGTCAGTGAAAAAAAAGGTAGTCGACGAACATTTTTCGTCCTAGTTTTAGCGGACGGAATCAACACTTGTTATACGGTGAAATGAGGTGGTTTAGCAGGGGGGCTAAAGACCTTTGCAAGGCGCTGTATGCATGTCACGTTCTCATTAGGGGCCTGAGCCCCCCCTTAAGGTCTGAACCTATAGAATCAACCCCGGTATAAGTAACCTATTATGGCCTACTTTGTTTACTGGAGTCACCCAGGAGTGTGTGTTTGGACCCTTCTTTTCTCACTCTACACTACATCTCCAAACTGCATGAATGATGGATGCAGCAGCTATTTTATGCATACGGTCAGTCAGTGGAGAATGACCTCCATCACAGACACCATAAATGTCTCGGGAGCATGGATTTGGTTGGCCATTAAAATCCACCAGTCATTTTGCAGGACACGCGCATGTGCATGCACTCGTGCGCACGCACGCACGCGTGCGCGCGTGCGCACACACACACACACACACACACACACACACACACACACACACACACACACACACACTCTCGAACGCACACACAAAAATATGGAGAAAGCGAGAGACAGAGAGAGAGATATGGGTGCAACTGTTGATTATTTAATTTTACTTTTTTGAATAATTACACAAGTAACCACCTGTGATCGAGGTCGCCCAGGGGTCTATACTATTTTGCCCTAATGGTTTCCCCAGAATAGGCACTTTTAAATGTTGAAGAATCCATTCAACAAAAATAACATGCGTGAATGTGTAAAGGTGCAACAAAGGTACAGGCCTTGGCCCCCCAAAATAATCACATTTGAACTGGGGGCCCCCCCACCCTGACAAGCACTTGGAATGTAGGAGTTGAGGCATTACGTTTGACTCGTTCTACAGATAAATATTGTGAAAATAGCCGATCTACAAGCTCAAAGGGGCTTGTAGATCAGCTATTTTCACAGTATTTGACAAATTGGCCAATGTTTGACCTGTTTTTATAGTATAGTTTGTTGAATACTTTTTGTTTAGTTTGTTCTTTCTTTCTCGTGTTTAAATCACGTGTTGCCCCCCCTGGTGGTCCCTGGTACTGTACAAGGTTATCGATCTCACAGTTTTGGCTCCATGATGCCATATACCATCTGTTTCAAGTGGGCTTCATGGGAAGGCTCAAACATGTTCTCCAAGGAGACGTGAATGAGTTCTGTTGTAGAATATATTGGAGAAGACTAGCTTAAATCTTATTGAGGATTTGGGATCCAAGTTATTCAACTTTGGGCTTGTTTTTTCACGCTTGTAGATATTGGTGGTTGCGGGTTGCGTTTTTTGGGCTTGTTTATACCAGTTGGCTCTCAAACATTTTCATGTCAAGGACCCCCAAATGTATCCACCGATCCCCCATCTAAACATATTTTGTGCCAGGGACCCCCATACCAGATTTGTGTTGTTGTTAAAATGTTTCAAAAAATATTCTAAATGGTACAAGCTGAGCTGGTTGATCGGCTATTTTCAAATATACAATGCATATAGGTTTAAAGTGTTTGTGTGGCCTATAGTCACTTATTTTGGGCTAGTTTTCATAGACCTGGTTGCTTATTTCTTTCTCAAAATCTGGCAACACTGATCCTCACCCTTAAGCCAAATTCCAATACCGAAAATATTTTTCCCGTGACGTATACATGGTCCTCCTCCACATGTGGCCACACAAACAATGCTTGAAAGCCGAAACCATGCCGAAAACACCGGCCGCCCCCCCCCCCCCCCCCCCTACGTAGGCCTACAAGCAAAAAGAGGGACGGGTCAGGATTTAATTCATGAATGTAAGTTTGCTCATACTGGCGCTTCGTTCACTATTTCAGGAATAAATGGCTTTGCACAAAACGTTAACTATAAAGATAACAATGTGGCCATCCACATTGATGAATTGTCTATTCTTATATTCTGCATTATTCTAGGTCCGCATATTATTCTATGCATGTATATTTTCATCCACAGCTCTGGTCCAGCTGTTTGAGACGTCATAAGTGATCGCAGAATTTGCCGTCGCTTTGAAATGACGCTGAGTGCAGTCCGATCCTTTGAGGGCAACCGCTCGACCACTCCGTCCTCGCAAATAATCCTCGGCTCCTCGCAAGGGGCGGGGCTTAGGCGCGAGTGAAGGAAGCGAGGAGAGTGAGCGAGTGATCGAGATTTGGGGAATGGAATTTAGCTTTAGAGATGGTGTGTCATGACTATGGTGGCTACAGGTATCAGATTTATGCACGTGTGTTCGTTAGTTTGATTATTGGTATAGTTAATGTTGTCTGTCTTGTATTTGAGTTATGTATCTTTGTTTTAGGTTGGGTTAAGTCCGTACTCTGAGAAAATAAAACAAAATTAAATAAAATGATTGGTGAAAAATGTCCTTAAACTATTAACTGCTGTGAGAGGTGCAAATCGTTTTTTTTTCTCAGCTTCTTCTTCAGAAGGGTCAAATAAGTTTATCTTCAACTATTTTCCGAATGCAATGAACATAGTGGGGGGTAAAAGTGTGCCCTACATAAGGCATATTCTATAATAGCTCTCCACTCCATCTCTCCCTTCCTGTCATTCATCAGCATTCATGTATTCCCTCTATTTAGAGCTGCGATCTATTCGACTAGAAAGGCCATTGCTCACTCTCTCTCTCTCACTCACTCACACACACACACACACACACACACACACACACACACACACACACACACACACACACACACACACACACACACACACACACACACACACACACACACACACACACACACACACACATATATATATATGCATTAACTTGTGTGCACCCATCACCACATGCAAGCACACAGAAAAAGCCCTGTTCCATCTCCCAGTGGACCAGATAACCATTATGAAACTAATGGATGCCCTGTGTGTGTGTGTGTGTGTGTGTGTGTGTGTGTGTGTGTGTGTGTCTTTCCTTGAAACCATGTGTGT
>NC_137620.1:44041439-44144740 GCF_963280865.1 Gymnoscopelus braueri | reverse complement strand
AAACAATCACACACACACACAAACTATTACACACACACACACACACACACACACACACACACAAACCATCACACACGCACACAAACTCGCACGCACGCACACACGCACGCACAAAAACACACAGTTCACATAACACCCCATTAACCTTTCTGAACTATACCAGTAACCAAGGCAACCATTGGAGCAAATGGCAGCTTCTTGGCTACAAGCTATGTTGCTGCTGCAATATTATGACATGAAACACACACATACACACACACACACACACACACACACACACACACACACACACACACACACACACACACACACACACACACACACTCAATGGAGGTATAGTACTCAAATATTTTACTTAAGTAAAAGTATCAATGTAGAAAGGTTCTGTTACAAGTAAAAGTCCTGTATTGAAAATTCACTCGAGTAAAAGTACAAAGGTATTGGTAGAAAAATGTACTTGAAGTATCGCTTTGCTTATTATAATAATACTAATTACATGAATAATAATAACAGATAACAGATTGACGATGATGAAACAAACTGCATAACTTCACCTTTCTCACTATGACATATTTGCAATGGGTCTGCTTTCCATGCGGGGGCCTCCAGCAGTGGTGGAAAGTAACTAAGTACATTTACTTAAGTACTCTACTTACCAATGTTGAGGTTTTTGTACTTTACTTGAGTATTTCCAATACTTTTACTTCTGCTCCATTACATCTCAGAGGCAAATATTGTACTATTACTCCACTACAATTATTTGAAAACTTTGAAGATTTTGATTATTATTACAAAACATACATAACCACTTCAGCCCTATATATACTGTACATTTCCGCCATTTGAAAAAAAAACAGATCTACAAGCTCACAATGTGTCGCATCGCGACACATTGTGAGCTTGTAGATCTGCTATTTTCAAAAGATTTGTATACATTTGAGAACTTGAAATGGGCCATTCTGCATAATGAGTACTTTTACTTTTGGTACTTCAGGTACTTTTACTGAAGTACATTTTGAATTCCGGACTTTTACTTGTGACGGGGTATTTCTGCATTGCAGTATTGATACTTTTACTTAAAGGCAGGGTAAGTGATATGTTTTGGTTAAAACAAAAAGTATTTTGTTAAAAGGTTAAAGCACTATATTCTGATACGAAAATGCATTTTCTGTTTTATAAAGAGCTGGAGAGACAAGGAGACTCCTTTTACTGAACAAACACTCTATAGCAATGAGTACTATCAGAATATAGAGCTATTTAACACTTATTTTAACCAAAGAAAATCACTTACCCTACCTTTAAGTAAAAAAAATGTGAGTATACCTGTTCCACCACTGGCCCCCAGACATAATGGTTCTGCTTGGTCCCACATGATGAAACACGGAATGACTTTCCATCAGACTACATTTACCTAACCCTAACCCTAGAGCCTAGAGGCCTCTATACAACTACATTTAATCATTTGGATCATGATGATCTGAAGAACATGTAATAAAAGTAAAATAAATCAAAAGAAAAAAATCCTGCCTCCTTTAAGCCATTTAAAGCACATCAAGGATCATGCATTATACGAGGAAAACCTTCAAGGCCTTCGTTTGTAAAGTTCACAAACTTTCATGGGGTTTAAAAAATACCCGGTGGGAGTTCTTCTTAATTTTTGAGGGAGAGGAGGTCTAAATCCAAAGGGTTGGATTATTCAAATATGTCTTGAATGATAATGCTTAGACACAGTGCTGGATTAAGACTTTACAGAGCCCGGGGTTTTGACGTACCCAAAAACATCATGAAGTGTCAGCACCACAGACACTTAGACACTTAGACAGCTCCATCTGTTTTAATCGAGACAACATCAGAACAGGATCATATTCAAATAGAATCCAGTCGGCTGCATTGAATGCCATCAGATATACAACTTAGTGCAAAGTTCTCTACAATAACATAAGCACTAATCAGTAGAAGGAAAGAGACAGACAAGAGCAGACATTTCCAACAGCCCTTATCACCGTTAGTGCTTAAATCTTTTAACTTTTTTCTTAGGGACTTAAAGGGACTACATCATGAATTTTAACTTTTTCTTATTTTTTGAGTGTTTTTGGTCTCCCCTACCTCTCTTCTATCCCCAAAAATACCCCAGTTTGAACACTCAGGCTTTCACAGCAAATCTGGGGTTTTCTGTAAATTGGTCTCAAAACAGGCCAAACTGATTTGGTCCCTGACGTGACGTCACGTCAGGGTACAATCCCTCCCGTTTTCAGTTCCAACTAAAGAAAAAAAAATCTCTCAACCATATTTGTCTTTCTGCAATCCAGTGTTGAATCATCAGTCTGGCTTCCCTGTGCTACCGGCAATGAATGAACAAAGAAGCTTGGCTAAACCAAGACGACACTGCTGTGATCAGTGCGGACAATACTTCAGTTATATGTCCATACTTAAAAGACATCAGATAATTCACAATGGAGAGAAACCCTATGGATGTGACCAGTGTGGACAATGCTTCTCTCAAATGACCGGCCTTAAAACACACCAGAGAATTCACACTGGCGAGAAACCGTATGGATGTGACCAGTGTGGACAACGCTTCTCTCAAATGACCGGCCTTAAAACACACCAGAAAATTCACACTGGAGAGAAACCTTATGGGTGTGATCAGTGTGGACATTACTTCTCTCATATGGTCAACCTTAAAACACACCGAATAATTCACACTGGAGAGAAACCCTATGGATGTTATCAGTGTGGACAACACTTCTCTGATATTTCTAGCCTTAAAATTCACCAGAGAATTCACACTGGAGAGAAACCCTATGGGTGTGATCAGTGTGGACAACACTTCGCTCGAATGGGCACCCTTAAAAGACACCAGAGAATTCACACTGGAGAGAAACCTTATGGGTGTGATCAGTGTGGACAACACTTCGCTCGAATGGGCAGACTTAAAACACACCAGAGAATTCACACTGGAGAGAAATCCTTATTTGGTGGTGTGTGTGCAATATGATGCCCGTAGTTACTATAAACACAACCCCCAAACTACACATTTATTTTTCTGTAAAGAACACTGCTATCCACTCTACATGTCCTGCATCCATTAACATGTACAATTAACAACTCTCCATGTCCTCATGTGTGAGAGTCTCTCTCTACGTCCTTTTGTTATTTATTTCTCTATAGAAAACCCATTTGCACATAATTGCTCCAAATTCCTTAAGAACCACAGAATATAATTCATAGGACGTATCTTTAACCTGTATTAAGACTTCATAAATCATGTGTTGAATCTACCAAAGTGGTTAAGTGAGATATACAGTGATATCTTCTCTTTGCTGTATGTGTATAGCCTGACTCATCATGATCATCATGATCATAGCTTTGATCAGTTCAAACAAAGAGGTGTCAAACATGTTCACCCTTCTTTCCCCCTCTGAGAGGGGAGGTGATTGTTGTCCTCTTTGAGTGCATTTACATCTGTATTAAGAGATGTCCACTTGTGATCACCCACAATGCAACTGGTGAACAGGCCCATTGACACCCGGCATGCATTGATATGCAGTGGAGTAAAGTAACTAAGTATTTTACCTAAGTACAATTCTGAGGTGTTTTTACTTTAATGGAGTAATTCCAGTTGTAGGAACTTGTACTTCTACTCCACTACACCTCAGAGGAAAATATTGTACTTTTACTTCACTACAATAATTTAAAAACTTTAGTTACTAGTTACTTTGTATATTTTGATCATTATTACACAACAGACAGTAACCACTTATTTACATTTTGGCCATTTGAAATAAAAACTGTTCTACAACCTCACAATAAGTTGCGATGCAATTGAATGATTACTACTACTATACTGTGACTACTTCTAAACTATAACAGTGGACCCTATATACACTCACAATGGACTATTTATGTAGGCTGTGACTTGTTTGTAATAAACATTTAAAGTCAAGATGCAGCTGGCAATGTGTTGGTTTACTGTGTTTCTGGCAATTTAATGTAATCACATGGAAGACACGTGGTGTTAGGGAAGCAATAACATACTTATATATGACATAATTTGTTTTGCCAAATAAATTAAGATGCTGTCATGTACAATGAATGACAAGGTTAATAAGCAGAACATTGTACATCTCATCTTAAGACCTGACTCTGATGAGAGAATGATTTCATATTCACTCATATATTCATTATTGAGTGAAAACAACATTGTTGAAGTCTGAAGATACTGATTGTTTGTTTACTGTATATGCATTTCATACTATATGCATTTATAAATACAGGGTGTCATATTCATGTATTTTATATTAATATTATAGGAATTAATACATCATTATTTGAATTACATGAAGATTACAAATCAATGTATCCACAAATGGATGCTCTGAACAGAAAGTCAACAGTTTCTAGAAGGTTGCATGGATGGAGCATGTCTGGGGGAGGGGCAGGTATACGTATGTTAGGTTGTGATTGGTGGAGAGATGGTTGTATTGTTCTCTTTGTCCAATCATTCAAAGCAGTTACTGGCTCCTCCCAAGGCACTCTAGTATAAGAAGAGTGTGTAGTTGTAATTTATCCACAACTCCTCCAGGATATCAATCATTTCTGATCAGATCTGACTGTGGACTCCAGAATTCAGTGGAAGATGAACTCTCTCAACCCAACCAGGGACAGTTCTGCTGAACAGGAGGGACCCAAAGAAAATGGTATGTTACTTTCTCTAGTTATAATTTCCCTGCTCTGTCGAACAAATGTTTTATTACTTTACTTTTAAAGTTTTAAATTAAGCAGTCTCACTACTTGTCTCAGTCTTATAAATTGTAACTCAAACTTATAATTTGTGTTTAATTTTAATTTGACTTTTGCTTTGCAGTAGATCATTTCTCTGTACTATTCCAACCTCTCAACCATATTTGTCTTTCTGCAATCCAGTGTTGAATCAACAGTCTGGCTTCCCTGTGCTACCGGCAATGAATAAACAAAGAAGCTTGGCTAAACCAAGAGGACACTGGTGTGATCAGTGCGGACAATGCTTCAGTTATATGTCCAAACTTAAAAGACATCAGAGAATTCACAATGGAGAGAAACCCTATGGATGTGACCAGTGTGGACAACACTTCTCTCAAATGTCCGGCCTTAAACGACACCAAATAATT
This sequence comes from Gymnoscopelus braueri, assembly GCF_963280865.1. Classification (NCBI taxonomy): domain Eukaryota; kingdom Metazoa; phylum Chordata; class Actinopteri; order Myctophiformes; family Myctophidae; genus Gymnoscopelus; species Gymnoscopelus braueri. Next base: position 44,139,590 of record NC_137620.1, on the reverse strand, counting down.
CACACTGGAGAAAAGTCCTATGGGTGTGACCAGTGTGGACAACACTTCCCTGATATGTCCAGCCTTAAAATACACCAGAGAATTCACACTGGAGAGAAACCGTATGGATGTGACCAGTGTGGACAACACTTCTCTCAAATGTCCACTCTTAAAACACACCAGAGAATTCACACTGGAGAAAAGCCTTATGGATGTGACCAGTGTGGACAACACTTCTCTCAAATGTCCACTCTTAAAACACACCAGATAATTCACACTGGAGATAAACCGTATGGATGTGATCAGTGTGGACAATATTTCTCTCAAATGGTCCATCTTAAACAACACCAGCGAATTCACACTGGAGAGAAACCCTATGGATGTGATCAGTGTGGACAATATTTCTCTCAAAAGGCACATCTTAAAAAACACCAGCGAATTCACACTGGAGAGAAACCCTATGGATGTGATCAGTGTGGACACTATTTCTCTCAAAAGGCACATCTTAAAAAACACCAGAGAATTCACACTGGAGAAAAGCCTTATGGATGTGACCAGTGTGGACAACACTTCTCTCAAATGTCCACTCTTAAAACACACCAGATAATTCACACTGGAGAGAAACCGTATGGATGTGATCAGTGTGGACAACACTTCTCTCAAATGTCCGGCCTTAAACAACACAGATTAATTCACACTGGAGAAAAGCCCTATGGATGTGACCAGTGTGTACAACGCTTCTCTCAAATGTCCAGCCTTAAACGACACAGAATAATGTACACTGGAGAAAAGCCATATGGATGTGACCAGTGTGGACAACAATTCTCTGATATGTCCAGCCTTAAAACACACCAGATGATTCACACTGGAGAGAAACCCTATGGATGTGACCAGTGTGGACAACACTTCTCCCAAATGGCCCACCTTATTATACACCAAAGAATTCACACTGGAGAAAGGCCCTATGGATGTGACCAGTGTGGACAACACTTCTCTCAAAAGTCCACTCTTAAAACACACCAGAGAATTCACACTGGAGAGAAACCGTATGGATGTGATCAGTGTGGACAATATTTCTCTCAAATGGACCATCTTAAAAAACACCTGCGAATTCACACTGGAGAGAAACCCTATGGATGTGACCAGTGTGGACAACACTTCTCTCAAATGGCCAACCTTAAAACACACCAGAAAATTCACACTGGAGAGAAACCTTATGGGTGTGATCACTGTGGACAACACTTCTCTCAAATGGTCAATCTTAAAACACACCAGAAAATTCACACTGGAGAGAAAACTTATGGGTGTGATCAGTGTGGACAACACTTCTCTCAAATGTCTAGCCTTAAAACACACCAGAGAATTCACACTGGAGAGAAACCCTATGGGTGTGATCAGTGTGGACAACACTTCGCTCAAATGGGCAGCCTTAAAATACACCAGAGAATTCACACTGGAGAGAAACCCTATGGATGTGATCAGTGTGGACAACATTTCTCTCAAATGTCTAACCTTAAAACACACCAGAGAATTCACACTGGAGAGAAATCCTAAGTTGGTCAACTTAATGGAATACATTTTACTCAGTTAAGCAGACTAAAATGTCATGCACGCACATCAATGCAAAATAATTGTGAGCAGTGTGACAAGCGCTTCATTAGAAACATGCAACATGATGACCCATTGTTGTTATTTTAAGCAGTTGTTTATTAAGTCTGCTTTAAGGCCACTATTTAATAATGTATTAACACACATTGTAGTGCATGTAGTTTTAAAAGTAATGATTAGAAAAGCCCAGGTAAGGTGTCTGGTGTTGAAGCAAGATAGAACAAATTGTTCTGTATATGTTTGCCTTCTGACTTCTTGTATATTCCTGAATGCTGCTATAGATACCATACCTGTCACCATGGTATGTTTAACTTCATTACTTCGTGATTGTGTTATCACTGTCTTTGCTGAACATGTCCCATCAATATTTCACGTATTGTACTAAGTGAGTGACAAATAAACCCTTCTTGATTGATTATTTTGTCTCTCCTTTTTTCTTGTATGAAGAATTTTCAAGGTAATAATGATAAAATCACAGTAAGTTGGTGTATGGGGTTTCCGCCAGTTAGTACACTAAACATTATACTATTTAATCTTTAGTTTTCAAATATTTCTTATCTTTATCTTGTTATGACGACCATTCAAGTCATTGGGTGGTGTGTGTGCAATATGATGCCTGTAGTTACTATAAACACAACCCCCAAACTACACATTTATTTTTCTGTAAAGGACACTGCTATCCATTCTACATGTCCTACATCCAGTACAATGAACAACTCTCCATGTCCTCATGTGTGAGAGTCTCTTCGCCTCTTGTTATTCATTTCTCTATAGAACCCATTTGCACATGATTGCTCCAAATTCCTTCAGAACCACAGAATATATTTCAACAATCACAGACGCACACACACAATCACACACAAACAATCACACACGCACACACACACAAACAATCACACACGCACACAAACAATCACACAAACAATCACACACGCACACAAACAATCACACACGCACACAATCACACACACACACACACAAACAATCACACGCACACAAACAATCACACACACACACACAAACAATCACACACGCACACAAACAATCACAGACGCACACACACAATCACACACGCACACAAACAATCACACATGCACACAAACAATCACACACACACACAAACAGTCACACACGCACACAAACAATCACACACACACAAAAACAGACACACACACACACACACACACACACACACACACACACACACACACAAACCATCACACACGCACACAAACTCGCACGCACGCATGCACGCACACAAACACACAAACACAGTTCACATATTAACACCACATTAACCTTTCTGAACTATACCAGTAACCAAGGCAACCATTGGATCAAATGGCAGCTTCTTGGCTACAAGCTATGTTGCTGCTGCAATACTATGACATGAAACACACACACACACACACACACACACACACACACACACACACACCCCTCAATGGAGGTATAGTACTCACATGTTTTACTTAAGTAAAAGTATCAATGTAGAAAGGTTCTGTTACAAGTAAAAGTCCTGTATTCAAAATTCACTCGAGTAAAAGTACAAAGGTATTGGTAGAAAAATGTACTTGAAGTATCGCTTTGCTTATTATAATAATACTAATTACATGAATAATAAAACAGATAACAGATTGACGATGATGAAACAAACTGCATTTCTTCACCTTTCTCACTATGACATATTTGCAATGGGTCAGCTTTCCATGCGGGGGCCTCCAGCAGTGGTGGAAAGTAACTAAGTACGTTTACTTAAGTACTCTACTTACCAATGTTGAGGTTTTTGTACCTTACTTGAGTATTTCCAATACTTTTACTTCTGCTCCATTACATCTATAAATATTGTACTATTACTCCACTACAATTATTTGAAAACTTTGAAGATTTTGATTATTATTACAAAACACACTTCAGCCCTATATACTGTACATTTCCTCCATTTGAAAAAAGCAGATCTACATGCTCACAATGTGTCGCATCGCGACACATTGTGAGCTTGTAGATCTGCTATTTTCAAAAGATTTGTATACATTTGAGAACTTGAAATGGGCCATTCTGCATAATGAGTACTTTTACTTTTGGTACTTCAGGTACATTTTGATGACAACACTTTTGTACTTTTACTGAAGTACATTTTGAATTCCGGACTTTTACTTGTGACGGGGTATTTCTGCATTGCAGTATTGATACTTTAAAAAAAATGTGAGTATACCTTTTCCACCACTGGCCCCCAGACATAATGGTTCTGCTTGGTCCCACATGATGAAACGGAATGACTTTCCATCAGATGGTGCCCTAGAGCCTATAGGCCTCTATACAACTACATTTAATCACCTAGAGCCTATAGGCCTCTATACAACTACATTTAATCATCAGATGGTGCCCTAGAGCCTAGAGGCCTCTATACAACTACATTTAATCACCTAGAGCCTAGAGGCCTCTATACAACTACATTTAATCATTTGGATCATGAATAACATGTATAAGTAAAATAATTAAAAGAAAAAAATCCTTCCTCCTTTAAGCCTTTTAAAGCACGTCAAGGATCATGCATTATACGAGGAAAACCTTCAAGGCCTTCGTTTGTAAAGTTCACAAACTTTCATGTGTTTTAAAAAATACCCGGTGGGAGTATAATAAAATAATAATAATGCTTAGACACAGTGCTGGATTAAGACTTTACAGAGCCCGGGGCTTTGACGTACCCAAAAACATCATGAAGTGTCAGCACCATAGAACCTTAGACACTTAGACAGCTCCATCTGTTTTAATCCAGACAACATCAGAACAGGATCAAATTCAAATAGAATCCAGTCGGCTGCATTGAATGCCATCAGATATACAACTTAGTGCAAAGTTCTCTACAATAACATAAGCACTAATCAGTAGAAGGAAAGAGACAGACAAGAGCAGACATTTCCAACAGCCCTTATCACCGTTAGTGCTTAAATCTATTAACTTTTTTCTTAGGGACTTAGGCAATTCAGAGATAAACAAAGAAAAAAACTCCAGCAGTTCGTTTCCCCGACCACCAGGGGGTGACGCACGGAGGACTTCCATAGAGTTAAGGGTACTTCTAAATGCCGAATATAGGTTACTTTATTCGGATACAATTCGCGGAACTGCCCGCCCCTGCCGGACGCGCACGGATGCGCACATGCGTGCGTTCATTTACGGCCCGCCACAAACATAAACAGTAGGGAAATACGGATTTCAGAAAGAGGACTGTGTTTCAATGCAGGAAAACACCCCAGCATCATTATATAGTGGCTGATAGAGGGGAAAAATGCAAAATATATAATATTATATAGAGATATTTTTCAAATTTAGGCTTAATGTTGCCAACAATCCCTTTAAAGGGACTACACCATGAATTTTAACATTTTCTTCTTTTTTTTGTGTTTTTGGTCTCCCCTACCTCTCTTCTATCCCCAAAAATACCCCAGTTTGAACATTCAGGCTTTCACAGCAAATCTGGGGTTTTCTGTAAATTGGTCTCAAAACAGGCCAAACTGATTTGGTCCCTGACGTGACGTCACGTCACGTCAGGGTACAATCCCTCCCGTTTTTCAGTTCCAACTAAAGATTTTTTTTTTTCCTACTTTTTCCACACAGAACCAGGAGATAACTTGCATACAAACTGGATCAATAGCGCCCCGTGCCAAACATGACAATGTGGTATTGCAGGTGAAAGCGCCAGAGAGAAGTTAGTTGGAATGAGTATCTGAGACTTGATTTAGGCTCAAACCTTAACGTTTAAGGGACATAAACAATATGAGATTACATATTATTATTATCATTTAAATTCATGGTGTAGTCCCTTTAAGTAGGTCTTTGCAGACCTAAGTAGGGGTGTAAAGTAACTAAGTACATTTACTCAAGTACTGTACTTAAGTACAATTTTGAGGTATTTGTTTTACTTTACGGGCGTATTTGCAATTTTCAGTACTTTTACTTCTACTCCATTACATCTCAGAGGCAAATATTATACTTTTACTCCACTACAATTATTTGAAAACTTTAGTTACTGGTTACTTTGTAGATTTTGATTATTATTACAAAACATACATTCAGCCCTGTATACATTTTGGCCTCTGAGAGGGGAGGTGATTGTTGTCCTCTTTGAGTGCATTTACATCTGTATTAAGAAATATCCACTTGTGATCACCCACAATGCAACTGGTGAACAGGCCCATTGACACCCGGCATGCATTGATATACAGTGGAGTAAAGTAACTAAGTACAATTCTGAGGTGTTTTTACTTTAATGGAGTAATTCCAGTTGTAGGAACTTTTACTTCTACTCCACTACATCTCAGAGGCAAATATTGTACTTTTACTTCACTACAATAATTTAAAAACTTTAGTTACTAGTTACTTTGTAGATTTTGATCATTATTACACAACAGACAGTAACCACTTATTTACATTTTGGCCATCAGCACAGCAGGTTGTATTGTTCTGAAGGAATTCTGAAAAATCATAACGTGTACACGGTACAATTGAGGTTTCTGTAGGAACTTGAATGGCCTATATATTTCAAAGGTTCTCAATTTGGTTTAACATTTACATTTCAAATCAGAGATAGTTTGAGGTGAACTATGTATGGTAACTTCAGCAATCATGTGTCATTCTCTAGTAGCCCACCACCACTAGGGTTTAGACCTGCAATGTTTGTTATGTGAGAGACACAGTTGTACGTCTTACACATAATGTAAGACTGTACAACAATAACAACAGTTCTGTAGAGAATCAGACCAGACTAAAGACTAAAAAAGAAGGTAGCTACTCAAGTGAAATAAATTAAGGTGAAAATGACAGATTTTGACAGAACTCATTTAACTTTGAGCATGAAGCTCGCAGATGGCTCCCCTTCCTTGGTTTCCTCTAAATAGTCCATGTATACACATGTATAACTTTAACATTGCAAAATGACCATTTTATTTTAATCCACAAAAGCCTGGTATTTAGGGTCAAATTATTCCTGTCAGTTGTTCACACACCAGGGCCACCTGGTGAGACAGTGACACATCATGTAATCAATGACCACATTTGCATGGATATAGGTCATTTTCTTAAGACAGCTAAGCATCATTCATACATGTAACTTTGACAGAAAAAAGCAAATGTGAACCTTGACATCTAATGTGGTCAGCTGTTGCATATTGACCTCTAACCATGACACAAGGGTTAATAAGCAGAACATTGTACATCTCATCTTAAGACCTGACTCTGATGAGAGAATTATTTCATATTCACTCATATATTCATTAATGAGTGAAAACAACATTGTTGAAGTCTGAAGATACTGATTGTCTGTTTACTGTATATGCATTTCATAATATATGCATTTATAAATACAGGGTGTCATATTCATGTATTTTATATTAATATTATAGGAATTAAGACATAATTATTTGAATTATATGAAGATTACACATCAATTTATCCACAAATGGATGCTCTGAACAGAAAGTCAACAGTTTCTAGAAGGTTGCATGGATGGAGCATGTCTGGGGGAGGGGCATGTATAAGTATGTTAGGTTGTGATTGGTGGAGAGATGGTTGTATTGTTCTCTTTGTCCAATCATTTAAAGCAGTTACTGGCTCCTCCCCAGGCTCTCTAGTATAAGAAGAGTGTGTAGTTGTAATTTATCCACAACTCCTCCAGGATATCAATCATTTCTGATCAGATCTGACTGTGGACTCCAGAATTCAGTGGAAGATGAACTCTCTCAACCCAACCAGGGACAGTTCTGTTGAACAGGAGGGAACCAAAGAAAATGGTATGTTACTTTCTCTACCTCTCTAGAATTAATTTCCCTGCTCTGTCGTACAAATGTTTTATTACTTTACCTTTCAAGTTTTAAATTAAGCAGTCTCACTACTTGTCTCAGTCTTATAAATTGTGCCTCATACTTTGTGTTTAATTTCAATTTGACATTTAACTTTGCAGTATATTATTTCTCTGTATTGCTGTTTTGTCTCCTTTGTTGTCTCAGCGTGTTGCTTCAATATATATATATATATATATATATATATAGATAGATAGATAGATAGATAGATAGATAGATGGTCAACTTCCAATTTCCTAGGGAACGGCTTTATATAATTAAGATGTACATTTGTACTCTATTCCAACCTCTCAACCATATTTGTCTTTCTGCAATCCAGTGTTGAATCATCAGTCTGGCTTCCCTGTGTTACCGGCAATGAATGAACAAAGAAGCTTGGCTAAACCAAGACGACACTGCTGTGATCAGTGTGGAAAATACTTCAGTTATATGTCCACACTTAAAAGACATAAGATCATTCACAATGGAGAGAAACCCTATGGATGTGACCAGTGTGGACAACGCTTCTCTCTAATGACCGGCCTTAAAACACACCAGAGAATTCACACTGGAGAGAAACCCTATGGATGTGACCAGTGTGGACAACGCTTCTCTCAAATGACCGGCCTTAAAACACACCAGAGAATTCACACTGGCGAGAAACCCTATGGATGTGACCAGTGTGGACACCGCTTCTCTCAAATGACCGGCCTTAAAACACACCAGAGAATTCACACTGGCGAGAAACCGTATGGATGTGACCAGTGTGGACAACGCTTCTCTCAAATGACCGGCTTTAAAACACACCAGAAAATTCACACTGGAGAGAAACCTTATGGGTGTGATCAGTGTGGACAACACTTCTCTCATATGGTCAACCTTAAAAAACACCAGAAAATTCACACTGGAGAGAAACCTTATGGGTGTGATCAATGTGGACAACACTTCTCTCGAATGGACAGCCTTAAACGACACCGAATAATTCACACTGGAGAGAAACCCTATGGATGTTATCACTGTGGACAACACTTCTCTGATATTTCTAGCCTTAAAAAACACCAGAGAATTCACACCGGAGAGAAACCCTATGGGTGTGTTCAGTGTGGACAACACTTCTCTCAAATGTCTAGCTTTAAAAGACACCAGAGAATTCACACTGGAGAGAAATCCTAATTTGGTCAACGTAGAATTAATTTTGCTCAGTTAAGCAGACTAAAATGCCATGCACGCACATGTCAATGCAAAATGATTGTGAGCAGTGTGTCAAGCGCTTCATTAGAAACATGCAACATGATGACCCATTGTTGTTCTTTTAAGCAGTTGTTTATTAAGTCTGCTGAGCTGTTATGAATCTATTTCATGTATATTAGCATTGCCGTTATAGATGTTTGGACACTAGTGTGTTAACACTGTGCACAAGAATGCTACTCACACACATAGTGGTCTTTAAGAGGCAAGAAGGTGGCCGCACACAGTGGTAGCCAAAGTGCCAATCTTATAGGACGCATAAAACCAAAGGATTCTTTACTCTGTCTCTTGATGGCCACTATTTAATAATGTATTAACACACATTGTAGTGCATGTAGTTTTAAAAGTAATGATTAGAAAAGCACAGGTAAGGTGTCTGGTGTTGAATCAAGTTAGTACAAATTGCTCTATATATGTTTGCCTTCTGACTTCTTGTATATTCCTGAATGCTGCTATGGTATGTTTAACTTCATTACTTCATGATTGTGTTATCACTGTCTTTGCTGAACATATCCCATCAATATTTCACGTATTGTACTAAGTGAGTGACAAATAAACCCTTCTTGATTGATTATTTTGTCTCTCCTTTTTTCTTGTATGAAGAATTGTCAAGGTAATAATGATAAAATCACAGTAAGTTGGTGTATGGTGTTGCCGCCAGTTAGTACACTAAACATTATACTATTTAATCATTTAGTTCTCAAATATTTCTTATCTTTATCTTATAACGACCATTCAAAGTCATTGGTTGGTGTGTGTGCAATATGATGCCCGTAGTTACTATAAACACAACCCCCAAACTACACATTTATTTTTCTGTAAAGGACACTGCTATCCACTCTACATGTCCTGCATCCATTAACATGTACAATTAACAACTCCATCCATGTCCTCATGTGTGAGAGTCTCTCTCTACGTCCTCTTGTTATTCATTTCTCTATAGAAAACCCATTTGCATATGATTGCTCCAAATTCCTTCAGAACCACAGAATATAATTCATAGGACATATCTTTAACCTGTATTAAGACTTCATAAATCATGTGTTGAATCTACCAAAGTGGTTAAGTGAGATATACAGTGATATCTTCTCTTTGCTGTATGTTTATAGCCTGACTCATCATGATCATCATGATCATAGCTTTGATCAGTTCAAACAAAGAGGTGTCAAACATGTTCACCCTTCTTTCCCCCTCTGAGAGGAGAGGTGATTGTTGTCCTCTTTGAGTGCATTTACATCTGTATTAAGAGATGTCCACTTGTGATCACTTGTGAAGAGGATTTGTTTGGTCTGTCATCAGACGGGCATCTGGGGTCCTGGAGCAATGGGGTGAATCTGTTTCCCAGTTGCACAGGACACTCAGCACTCGATGTTTTGGGAGATTTGTTTGTAGATCTCCCTTTGGCAGTTTTCCACTGTTGACGCTCAGCACTCGATGTTTTGGGAGATTTGTTTGTAGATCTCCCTTTGGCAGTTTTCCGCTGTTGAAGGGGGGTGGAAGACGCGGTACCCTGTGTCCGGGGGCATCGATGATGGTGACGCGCGGGTGGTAGCGCAGGCCAGCCGGTCAGATCTGTAATCACAGGGCTCCGAGTTCTGCCAGTTATTCGCCTCTTCAAAACCTTTGGCTTTGCCCCGAGAGTGTTCCATGAGAAAGCCTTGTCCTGGGGTTTCTCTGAAACCACACTAGGTGGCTGCTTGTTGGCATGGTCTTGTCCGTTGCTCTGAGACTGTGGAATTCCATAATGTTGATTCACTTCCACATTCACTCTTAAACAGTGTAATTCAGTTTCCAGCACTGCAATCCTTTGAAGCAATTTTTGGTAGTCCTCTGTTGAAACAGTCGGGTACATCCTGATGCTAATTAGCTTTGGCTATATGCCACGTACCCAGTCACTGGAGGTCGACAAATAGGTCGAAAAATAGTATATTGAAATATGGCCCCATGGGTTTATAAATATCCAGGATCCATTCGTGGTTTCTCAGGGGAAAAATAAAAAATAAAACATGGATATCAGCAGAGGAATGTAAGCATAGGGCAGAGCGAGCAGCAAAAAGCGTCCCCACTGTAGGAGAGCAGAAGCAAAGAGATCAGGTATCAGATTTTTCTGTGACCACAGAGCTTTCACTATGATCTATACTATTAGCCATGGTGCTGGTTCCCTATGGAAGCCTCTATGGAACCAAAGCATGAATACAATTATCAATCAGGTGGTTAAGACCAGTAGAGAGAGAGAGAGAGAGAGAGAGAGAGAGAGAGAGAGAGAGAGAGAGAGAGAGAGAGAGAGAGAGAGAGAGAGAGAGAGAGAGAGAGAGAGAGAGAGAGAGAGAGAGAGAGAGAGAGAGAGAGAGAGAGAGAGAGAGAGAGAGAGAGAGAGAGTGAGTGTGTGTGTGTAACTAGGTAACTATAAACTGTTTTAACTGTTAGGATTTTCCTCTCAACAATCATACGTGTACACGGTACAATTGAGGTTTCTGTAGGACATTATGTAGGAAACAACATTATGACCATGTTAATCCACAAAAGCCTGGTATTTGGGATCAAATTATTCCTGTCAGTTGTTCAAACACCAGGGCCACCTGGTGAGACAGTGACACATCATGTAATCAATGACCACCATTGTCTGGCCTTAAACAACACAGAATAATTCACACTGGGGAAAAGCCCTATGGATGTGACCAGTGTGGACAACACTTCTCCCAAATTTCCCACCTTATTATACACCAGAGAATTCACACTGGAGAAAAGCCCTATGGATGTGACCAGTGTGGACGACACTGCTCTCAAATGTCCACTCTTATAACACACCAGAGAATTCACACTGGAGAGAAACCGTATGGATGTGATCAGTTTGGACAATATTTCTCTCAAATGGACCATCTTAAAAAACACCAGCGAATTCACACTGGAGAGAAACCCTATGGATGTGACCAGTGTGGACAACACTTCTCTCAAATGTCCACTCTTAAAAAACACCACAGAATTCACACTGGAGAGAAACCCTATGGGTGTGATCAGTGTGGACAATATTTCTCTCAAATGGACCATCTTAAAAAACACCAGCGAATTCACACTGGAGAGAAACCCTATGGATGTGATCAGTGTGGACAATATTTCTCTCAAATGTCTAGCCTTAAAATACACCAGAGAATTCACACTGGAGAGAAACCCTACGGGTGTGATCAGTGTGGACAACACTTCGCTCAAATGGGCAACCTTAAAACACACCAGAGAATTCACACTGGAGAGAAATCCTAATTTGGTCAACGTGGAATACATTTTACTCAGTTAAGCAGACTAAAATGTCATGCACGCACATATCAAAGCAAAATTATTGTGAGCAGTGTGACAAGCGCTTAATTAGAAACATGCAACATGATGACCCATTGTTGTTCTTTTAAGCAGTTGTTTATTAAATCTGCTGAGCTGTTATGAACCTATTTCATGTATATTAGTATTGCCGTTATAGATTTTTGGACACTAGTGTGTTAACACTGTGCACAAGAATGCTACTCACACACATAGTGGTCTTTAAGAGGTAAGAAGGTGGCCGCACACAGTGGTAGCCAAAGTGCCAATATTATAGGACGCATACAACCAAAGGATTCTGTACCCTGTCTCTTGAAGGCCACTATTTAATAATGTATTAACACACATTGTATTGGATGTAGTTTTAAAAGTAATGATTAGAAAAGCACAGGTAAGGTGTCTGGTGTTGAAGCAAGTTAGTACAAATTGCTCTATATATGTTTGCCTTCTGACTTCTTGTATATTCCTGAATGCTGCTATAGATACCATACCTGTCACCATGGTATGTTTAACTTCATTACTTCATGATTGTGTTATCACTGTCTTTGCTGAACATGTCCCATCAATATTTCACGTATTGTACTAAGTGAGTGACAAATAAAACATTCTTGATTGATTCTTGATTATTTTGTCTCTCCTTTTTTCTTGTATAAAAAATGTTCAAGGTAATAATGATAAAATCACAGTAAGTTGGTGTATGGTGTTACCACCAGTTAGTACACTAAACATTATACTATTTAATCATTTAGTTCTCAAATATTTCTTATCTTTATCTTGTTATAACGACCATTCAAAGTCATCGTTTGGTGTGTGTGCAAATTGATGCCCGTAGTTACTATAAATCAAACCCCAAAACTACACATTTATTTTTCTGTAAAGGACACTGCTATCCACTCTACAATATCCCGCCACCATTAACATGAACAATTAACAACTCTCCATGTGTGAGAGTCTCTTCGCCTCTTGTTATTGACTCACATTGTAGTGCATGTAGTTTTAAAAGTAATGATTATAAAAGCACAGGTAAGGTGTCTGGTGTTGAAGCAAGTTAGAACAAATTAGCGCCCCGTGCAAAACAGGACACTGTGGTATTGCAGGTGAAAGTGCTTTATACGCCAGAGAGAAGTTAGTTGGAATGAGTATCTGAGACTTGATTTAGGCTCAAACCTTTTGAAAAACGTTTGAGGGACATAAACAATATGATATTAAATATTATTATTATTATTTAAATTCATGGTGTAGTCCCTTTAAGTAGGTCTTTGCAGACCTAAGTAGGGGTGTAAAGTAACTAAGTACATTTACTCAAGTACTGTACTTAAGTACAATTTTGAGGTATTTGTTTTACTTTACGTGAGTATTTGCAATTTTCAGTACTTTTACTTCTACTCCATTACATCTCAGAGGCAAATTATACTTTTACTCCACTTCAATTATTTGAAAAATTTAGTTACTGGTTACTTTGTAGATTTTGATTATTATTACAAAACATACATTCAGCCCTGTATACATTTTGGCCATTTGAAAATAGCCAATCTACAAGCTCACAATTGTTGTGAGCTTGTATATCTGCTATTTTCAAAAGATTTGTATACATTTCATACATTTGAAAACTTGTGATATGGGACCTTCTGCATGATGAGTACTTTCTACTTTTGGTACTTTAAGTACATTTTTATACCAATACTTCATCAATATTTCACGTATTGTACTAAGTGAGTGACAAATAAACCCTTCTTGATTGATTATTTTGTCTCTCCTTTTTTCTTGTATGAAGAATTGTCAAGGTAATAATGATAAAATCACAGTAAGTTGGTGTATGGTGTTGCCGCCAGTTAGTACACTAAACATTATACTATTTAATCATTTAGTTCTCAAATATTTCTTATCTCTATCTTATAACGACCATTCAAAGTCATTGGGTGGTGTGTGTGCAATATGATGCCCGTAGTTACTATAAACACAACCCCCAAACTACACATTTATTTTTCTGTAAAGGACACTGCTATCCACTCTACATGTCCTGCATCCATTTACATGTACAATGAACAACTCTATCCATGTCCTCATGTGTGAGAGTCTCTCTCTACGTCCTCTTGTTATTCGTTTCTCTATAGAAAACCCATTTGCATATGATTGCTCCAAATTCCTTCAGAACCACAGAATATAATTCATAGGACATATATTTAACCTGTATTAAGGACTTCATAAATCATGTGTTGAATCTACCAAAGTGGTTAAGTGAGATATACAGTGATATCTTCTCTTTGCTGTATGTTTATAGCCTGACTCATCATGATCATCATGATCATAGCTTTGATCAGTTCAAACAAAGAGGTGTCAAACATGTTCACCCTTCTTTCCCCCTCTGAGAGGAGAGGTGATTGTTGTCCTCTTTGAGTGCATTTACATCTGTATTAAGAGATGTCCACTTGTGATCACCCACAATGCAACTGGTGAACAGGCCCATTGACACCCGTCATGCATTGATTTGCAGTGGAGTAAAGTAAAGTAACTAAGTATTTTACGTAAGTACAATTCTGAGGTGTTTTTACTTTAATGGAGTAATTCCAGTTGTAGGAACTTTTACTTCTACTCCACTACATCTCAGAGGCAAATATTGTACTTTTACTTCACTACAATAATTTAAAAACTTTAGTTACTAGTTACTTTGTAGATTCTGATCATTATTACACAACAGACAGTAACCACTTATTTACATTTTGGCCATTTGAAATAAAAACTGTTCTTGAAGTAAATTTACATTTACATTTACTACTACTATACTGTGACTACTTCTAAACTATAACCCTGGACCCTATATACACTCACAATGGACTATGTATGTAGGCTGTGACTTGTTTGTAATAAACATTTAAAGTCAAGATGCAGCTGGCAATGTGTTGGTTTACTGTGTTTCTGGCAATTCAATGTAATCACATGGAAGACATGTGGTGTTAGGGAAGCAATAACATACTTATATATGACATAATATGTTTTGCCAAATAAATTAAGATGCTGTTATGTACAATGAATGACACAACACATTATAGCAAGAAGAATAGAATTGTTCCATCAGCACAGCAGGTTGTATTGTTCTGAAGGAATTTGGAACAATCATAACGTGTACACGGTATAATTGAGGTTTCTGTAGGAACTTTAATGGCCTATATATTTCAAAGGTTCTCAATTTGGTTTAATATTTACATTTCAAATCAGAGATAGTTTGAGGTGAACTATGTATGGTAACTTCAGCAATCATGTATCATTCTCTAGTAGCCCACCACCACTAAGGTTTAGACCTGCAATGTTTGTTATGTGAGAGACACAGTTGTACGTCTTACACATAATGTAAGACTGTACAACAATAACAACAGTTCTGTAGAGAATCAGACCAGACTAAAGACTAAAAGAGAAGGTAGATACTCAAGTGAAATAAATTAAGGTCAAAATTACAAATTTTTTGAACTGACAGAACTCATTTAACTTTGAGTATGAAGCTCTCAGATGGCTCCCCTTCCTTGGTTTCCCCTAAATAGTTCATGTATACACATGTATAACTTTAACATTGCAAAATGTTTTTTCTGGAAACAACATATGACCATTTTAATCCAAAAAAGCCTGGTATTTGGGGTCAAATTATTCCCGTCAGTTGTTCACACACCAGGTCCACCTGGTGAGACAGTGACACATCATGTAATCAATGACCACATTTGCATGGATATAGGTCATGTTCTTAAGACAGCTAAGCATCATTCATACATGTAACTTTGACAGAAAAAAAGCAAATCCTTGGTAGGGGGGGTGTGGCGCCCCCCTCCACTTCAGCTGCAGCGGTGGGGGGTGGTGGGGTAGCGTATTCGTCTACACAGAGCCATTCATATTTTTCAGCAGTGGTATCAGATAACAGAGCATTATCTGTTGTTATGGAATCTTGTGCTCTTGCCTTGGCAGAGGTTGGCGAAGACATAGGAACATTGTAGAAAAGGTTTGACATAAACAATTTTGTTCCCAGCTTGTTCAATTTAAGGCCATCTGAAGAAAAAAGGTGTCTTCTATCCCCAAAAAAATTGAAATTGTCAATAAAATGTACAGATTTGTTGGTGCACGTAGTTGAAAGCCATTTGCTCAGTGCAGACAGTCTACTGAAACGTTCATCGCCGCCTCTTGTAGGTGGTAGTGGGCCGCTGATGCACACCTTTACATCAAGTGAGCTGATTTTGCTGAATAAGGCTGTGAAATTCTGTTTTAGGATTTCTGACTGTTTGTCCTCTGTATCACATGTGCCAACGTGCAAAATCAGGGTTTTCACCGTTGGTTGTTCAGCGACAAGATTCAGAATTCTGTCATTCACGTCAGAGACTTTGTCTTTGGGGAAGCATAACACTTTTGCCTTTCTTCTTATCATGCTTTTAACATCTTTAATAGCGGCATCCCCTATGATCACAAATTCAGGCTCACCATATAGCCTTTTTCCTTCTGAGTTACTCTTGGTTCTTACCCTGCTGGGTGAAGAGGATTTGTTTGGTCTGTCATCAGACGGGCATCTGGGGTCCTGGAGCAATGGGGTGAATCTGTTTCCCAGCTGCACAGGACACTCAGCACTCAATGTTTTGGGAGATTTGTTTGTAGATCTCCCTTTGGCAGTTTTCCACTGTTGACGCTCAGCACTCGATGTTTTGGGAGATTTGTTTGTAGATCTCCCTTTGGCAGTTTTCCGCTGTTGAAGGGGGGTGGAAGACGCGGTACCCTGTGTCCGGGGGCATCGATGATGGTGACGCGCGGGTGGTAGCGCAGGCCAGCCGGTCAGATCTGTAATCACAGGGCTCCGAGTTCTGCCAGTTATTCGCCTCTTCAAAACCTTTGGCTTTGCCCCGAGAGTGTTCCATGAGAAAGCCTTGTCCTGGGGTTTCTCTGAAACCACACTAGGTGGCTGCTTGTTGGCATGGTCTTGTCCGTTGCTCTGAGACTGTGGAATTCCATAATGTTGATTCACTTCCACATTCACTCTTAAACAGTGTAATTCAGTTTCCAGCACTGCAATCCTTTGAAGCAATTTTTGGTAGTCCTCTGTTGAAACAGTCGGGTACATCCTGATGCTAATTAGCTTTGGCTATATGCCACCTACCCAGTCACTGGAGGTCGACAAATAGTATATTGAAATATGGCAAAAGCTTCTATCTAAAGAAGAAATAGAGTCCCATGGGTTTATAAATATCCAGGATCCATTCGTGGTTTCTCAGGGGAAAAAATAAAAATAAAACATAGATATCAGCAGAGGAATGTAAGCATAGGGCAGAGCGAGCAGCAAAAAGCGTCCTCACTGTAGGAGAGCAGAAGCAAAGAGATCAGGTATCAGATTTTTCTGTGACCACAGAGCTTTCATTATGATCTATACTATTAGCCATGGTGCTGGTTCCCTATGGAAGCCTCTATGGAACCAAAGCATGAATACAATTATCAATCAGGTGGTTAAGACCAGTAGAGAGAGAGAGAGAGAGAGTGTGTGTGTGTGTGTGTGTGTGTGTGTGTGTGTGTGTGTGTGTGTGTGTGTGTGTGTGTGTGTGTGTGTGTGTGTGTGTGTGTGTGTGTGTGTGTGTGTGTGTGGGTAACTAGGTAACTATAAACTGTTTTAACTGTTAGGATTTTCCTCTCAACAATCATACGTGTACACGGTACAATTGAGGTTTCTGTAGGACATTATGTAGGAAACAACATTATGACCATGTTAATCCACAAAAGCCTGGTATTTGGGATCAAATTATTCCTGTCAGTTGTTCAAACACCAGGGCCACCTGGTGAGACAGTGACACATCATGTAATCAATGACCACATTTGCATGGATATAGGTCATTTTCTTAAGACAGCTAAGCATCATTCATACATGTAACTTTGACAGAAAAAAACAAATGTGAACCTTGACATTTAATATGGTCAGCTGTTGCATATTGACCTCTAACCATGACACAAGGGTTAATAAGCAGAACATTGTACATCTCATCTTAAGACCTGACTCTGATGAGATAATTCTTTCATATTCACTCATATATTCATTAATGAGTGAAAACAACATTGTTGAAGTCTGAAGATACTGATTGTCTGTTTACTGTATATGCATTTCTGTTTCATAATATATGCATTTATAAATACAGGGTGTCATATTCATGTATTTTATATTAATATTATAGGAATTAAGACATAATTATTTGAATTATATGAAGATTACACATCAATTTATCCACAAATGGATGCTCTGAACAGAAAGTCAACCGTTTCTAGAAGGTTGCATGGATGGAGCATGTCTGGGGGAGGGGCATGTATAAGTATGTTAGGTTGTGATTGGTGGAGAGATGGTTGTATTGTTCTCTTTGTCCAATCATTCAAAGCAGTTACTGGCTCCTCCCCAGGCTCTCTAGTATAAAAGAGTGTGTAGTTGTAATGTATCCACAACTCCTCCAGGATATCAATCATTTCTGATCAGATCTGACTGTGGACTCCAGAATTCAGTGGAAGATGAACTCTCTCAACCCAACCAGGGACAGTTCTGCAGAACAGGAGGGAACCAAAGAAAATGGTATGTTACTTTCTCTAGTTTTAATTTCCCTATTCTGTTGTTTTATTACTTTACTTTTCAAGTTTTAAATTGAGCAGTCTCACTACTTGTCTCAGTCTTATAAATTGTGCCTCAAACTTATACTTTGTGTTTAATTTGAATTTGACCTTTAGCTTTGCAGTAGATAATTTCTCTGTATTGTACATTTGTACTCTATTCCAACCTCTCAACCATATTTGTCTTTCTGCAATCCAGTGTTGAATCATCAGTATGGCTTCCCTGTGCTACCGGCAATGAATGAACAAAGAAGCTTGGCTAAACCAAGAGGACACTACTGTGATCAGTGCGGACAATGCTTCAGTTATATGTCCAAACTTAAAAGTCATCAGAGAATTCACAATGGAGAAAAGTCCTATGGATGTGACCATTGTGGACAACGCTTCTCTCAAATGTCCACACTTAAAACACACCAGAGAATTCACACTGGTGAGAAACCGTATGCATGTGATCAGTGTGGACAATATTTCTCTCAAACGGCCCATCTTAAAAAACACCAGAGAATTCACACTGGAGAGAAACCCTATGGATGTGATCAGTGTGGACAACACTTCTCTCAAATGGCCAACCTTAAAACACACCAGAAAATGCACACTGGAGAGAAACCTTATGGGTGTGATCAATGTGGACAACACTTCTCTCGAATTAACAGCCTTAAACAACACCGAATAATTCACACTGGAGAGAAACCCTATGGATGTTATCAGTGTGGACAACACTTCTCTCAAATGTCTAGCCTTAAAAAACACCAGAGAATTCACACTGGAGAGAAACCCTATGGGTGTGATCAGTGTGGACAACACTTCGCTCGAATGGACAGCCTTAAAATACACCAGAGAATTCACACTGGAGAGAAACCTTATGGGTGTGATCAGTGTGGACAACACTTCGCTCGAATGGGCAGCCTTAAAATACACCAGAGAATTCACACTGGAGAGAAATCTTAATTTGGTCAACGTGGAATACATTTTACTCAGTTAAGCAGACTAAAATGTCATGCACGCACAGATCAATGCAACATTATTGTGAGCAGTGTGACAAATGCTTCATTAGAAACATGCAACATGATGACCCATTGTTGTTCTTTTAAGCAGTTGTTTATTAAGTCTGCTGAGCTGTTATGAACCTATTTCATGTATATTAGCATTGCCGTTATAGATGTTTGGACACTAGTGTGTTAACACTGTGCACAAGAATGCTACTCACACACATAGTGGTCTTTAAGAGGCAAGAAGGTGGCCGCACACAGTGGTAGCCAAAGTGCCAATATTATAGGATGCATAAAACCAAAGGATTCTGTACTCTGTCTCTTTAAGGCCACTATTTAATAATGTATTAACACACATTGTAGTGCATGTAGTTTTAAAAGTAATGATTATAAAAGCACAGGTAAGGTGTCTGGTGTTGAAGCAAGTTAGAACAAATTGTTCTGTATATGTTTGCCTTCTGACTTCTTGTATATTCCTGAATGCTGCTATAGATACCATACCTGTCACCATGGTATGTTTAACTTCATTACTTCATGATTTTGTAATCACTGTCTTTGCTGAACATGTCCCATCAATTTTTCACGTATTGTACTAAGTGAGTGACAAATAAACCCTTCTTGATTGATTATTTTGTCTCTCCTTTTATCTTGTATGAAGAATTTTCAAGGTAATAATGATAAAATCACAGTAAGTTGGTGTATGGTGTTTCCGCCAGTTAGTACACTAAACATTATACTATTTAATTGTTTAGTTTTCAAATATTTCTTATCTTTATCTTGTTATGACGACCATGCAAAGGCATTGGGTGGTGTGTGTGCAATATGATGCCTGTAGTTACTATAAACACAACCCCCAAACTACACATTTATTTTTCTGTAAAGGACACTGCTATCCATTCTACATGTCCTGCATCCATTAACATGTACAATTAACAACTCTATCCATGTGTGAGAGTCTCTCTCTACGTCCTCTTGTTATTCATTTCTCTATAGAAAACCCATTTGCACATGATTTCTCCAAATTCCTTCAGAACCACAGAATATAATTCATAGGACATATCTTTAACCTGTATTAAGACTTCATAAATCATGTGTTGAATCTACCAAAGTGGTTAAGTGCCTGCCACCCCCCCCTCTCTACCTTCATCTACTCCTCTTCCCCCCCCCATCCCCTCTCTATCCCACTTCTCTCCCCTAACGAGGTCCTTCTCCTTGTTACCTCTAGTCGCCCCACCACATGCTCTCTGGACCCGGTCCCATCCACTCTGCTGCAGTCTATTGCACCTGAACTTCTTCCCTTCTTAACCCACCTTATTAACACCTCTCTGACATCTGGCTACTTTCCCTCTACTTTCAAAACTGCCAGAGTCACCCCCCTCCTGAAGAAACCGACACTTGACCCCTCTGAGATCAAGAACTAGAGACCGGTTTCCCTTCTATCCTTCCTATCTAAAACTCTCGAACGTGCTGTCTTTAAACAACTGTCTTCCTATCTCCACCAGAACAACCTCCTGGACTCCAACCAGTCTGGGTTCAAAGTGGGTCACTCGACAGAGACTGCCCTCCTGGCAGTGACGGAGTCGCTCCATGCCGCTAGAGCGAACTCTCTCTCCTCCGTCCTGATACTCCTGGACCTGTCTGCAGCGTTCGACACGGTGAACCATCAGATCCTCCTCTCCACCCTCGAGGGGATGGGTGTCTCAGGCTCTGCACTCTCCCTGTTTGCATCCTACCTGACGGGTCGCTCCTACCAGGTGATGCTGAGAGGGTCTGTGTCAGAACCACACAGACTCACAACTGGGGTTCCCCAAGGCTCGGTTCTGGGTCCTCTTCTTTTCTCTCTCTACACTACATCTCTGGTACATCACTCCCATGGCTTTTCCTACCACTGCTATGCCGATGACACCCAGCTGATCCTCTCATTCCCCCCCTCTGATACCCAAGTGGAGGCACGCATTGCTGCTTGTCTGGCTGACATCTCGGAGTGGATGTCGACAAACCACCTGAAGCTCAACCTGGACAAGACCGAGCTGATGTTCCTCCCGGGGAAGGGCTGTCCACACCGAGACATGGCCATCACCATTGATAATGCTGTGGTGAATGCTACTCACACACATAGTGGTCTTTAAGAGGTAAGAAGGTGGCCGCACACAGTGGTAGCCAATATTATAGGACGCATACAACCAAAGGATTCTGTACCCTGTCTCTTGAAGGCCACTATTTTAATAATGTATTAACACACATTGTAGTGCATGTAGTTTTAAAAGTAATGATTATAAAAGCACAGGTAAGGTGTCTGGTGTTGAAGCAAGTTAGAACAAATTGTTCTGTATATGTTTGCCTTCTGACTTCTTGTATATTCCTGAATGCTGCTATAGATACCATACCTGTCACCATGGTATGTTTAACTTCATTACTTCATGATTTTGTTATCACTGTCTTTGCTGAACATGTCCCATCAATGTCCCATCAATTTAAAATACACCAGAGAATTCACACTGGAGAGAAATCTTAATTTGGTCAACGTGGAATACATTTTACTCAGTTAAGCAGACTAAAATGTCATGCACGCACAGATCAATGCAACATTATTGTGAGCAGTGTGACAAATGCTTCATTAGAAACATGCAACATGATGACCCATTGTTGTTCTTTTAAGCAGTTGTTTATTAAGTCTGCTGAGCTGTTATGAACCTATTTCATGTATATTAGCATTGCCGTTATAGATGTTTGGACACTAGTGTGTTAACACTGTGCACAAGAATGCTACTCACACACATAGTGGTCTTTAAGAGGCAAGAAGGTGGCCGCACACAGTGGTAGCCAAAGTGCCAATATTATAGGATGCATAAAACCAAAGGATTCTGTACTCTGTCTCTTTAAGGCCACTATTTAATAATGTATTAACACACATTGTAGTGCATGTAGTTTTAAAAGTAATGATTATAAAAGCACAGGTAAGGTGTCTGGTGTTGAAGCAAGTTAGAACAAATTGTTCTGTATATGTTTGCCTTCTGACTTCTTGTATATTCCTGAATGCTGCTATAGATACCATACCTGTCACCATGGTATGTTTAACTTCATTACTTCATGATTTTGTAATCACTGTCTTTGCTGAACATGTCCCATCAATTTTTCACGTATTGTACTAAGTGAGTGACAAATAAACCCTTCTTGATTGATTATTTTGTCTCTCCTTTTATCTTGTATGAAGAATTTTCAAGGTAATAATGATAAAATCACAGTAAGTTGGTGTATGGTGTTTCCGCCAGTTAGTACACTAAACATTATACTATTTAATTGTTTAGTTTTCAAATATTTCTTATCTTTATCTTGTTATGACGACCATGCAAAGGCATTGGGTGGTGTGTGTGCAATATGATGCCTGTAGTTACTATAAACACAACCCCCAAACTACACATTTATTTTTCTGTAAAGGACACTGCTATCCATTCTACATGTCCTGCATCCATTAACATGTACAATTAACAACTCTATCCATGTGTGACAGTCTCTCTCTACGTCCTCTTGTTATTCATTTCTCTATAGAAAACCCATTTGCACATGATTTCTCCAAATTCCTTCAGAACCACAGAATATAATTCATAGGACATATCTTTAACCTGTATTAAGACTTCATAAATCATGTGTTGAATCTACCAAAGTGGTTAAGTGCCTGCCACCCCCCCCTCTCTACCTTCATCTACTCCTCTTCCCCCCCCCATCCCCTCTCTATCCCACTTCTCTCCCCTAACGAGGTCCTTCTCCTTGTTACCTCTAGTCGCCCCACCACATGCTCTCTGGACCCGGTCCCATCCACTCTGCTGCAGTCTATTGCACCTGAACTTCTTCCCTTCTTAACCCACCTTATTAACACCTCTCTGACATCTGGCTACTTTCCCTCTACTTTCAAAACTGCCAGAGTCACCCCCCTCCTGAAGAAACCGACACTTGACCCCTCTGAGATCAAGAACTAGAGACCGGTTTCCCTTCTATCCTTCCTATCTAAAACTCTCGAACGTGCTGTCTTTAAACAACTGTCTTCCTATCTCCACCAGAACAACCTCCTGGACTCCAACCAGTCTGGGTTCAAAGTGGGTCACTCGACAGAGACTGCCCTCCTGGCAGTGACGGAGTCGCTCCATGCCGCTAGAGCGAACTCTCTCTCCTCCGTCCTGATACTCCTGGACCTGTCTGCAGCGTTCGACACGGTGAACCATCAGATCCTCCTCTCCACCCTCGAGGGGATGGGTGTCTCAGGCTCTGCACTCTCCCTGTTTGCATCCTACCTGACGGGTCGCTCCTACCAGGTGATGCTGAGAGGGTCTGTGTCAGAACCACACAGACTCACAACTGGGGTTCCCCAAGGCTCGGTTCTGGGTCCTCTTCTTTTCTCTCTCTACACTACATCTCTGGTACATCACTCCCATGGCTTTTCCTACCACTGCTATGCCGATGACACCCAGCTGATCCTCTCATTCCCCCCCTCTGATACCCAAGTGGAGGCACGCATTGCTGCTTGTCTGGCTGACATCTCGGAGTGGATGTCGACAAACCACCTGAAGCTCAACCTGGACAAGACCGAGCTGATGTTCCTCCCGGGGAAGGGCTGTCCACACCGAGACATGGCCATCACCATTGATAATGCTGTGGTGACCTCAACTCGGACTGCGAAGAATCTGGGTGTGACCCTGGACGATCAACTGACGTTCTCGGCAAACATCGCATCAGTGACAAGGTCCTGCAGATTCCTCCTCTACAACATCAGGAGGATTCGCCCCTTCCTCACGGAGAAGGCAGCCCAGGTGCTCATCCAGGCTCTCGTCATCTCCCGCCTGGACTACTGCAACTCCCTCCTCGCTGGTGCTCCGGCATCTGCCATCAGACCTCTGGAGCTTGTTCAGAAAGCTGCGGCTCGTCTGGTGTTCAACCGCCCCAAATTCTCCCACACAACCATCCTTCTCCGTTCTCTACACTGGCTCCCCGTAGCGGCTCGCATCCAGTTCAAAACCCTGGTGCTAGCCTATAGGGCAGTGAAAGGAACAGCTCCTTCCTACCTCCGGGCTATGGTCGATGCCTACACCCCTGCCCGACCACTTCGGTCTGCCACCTCGGGGCGACTGATTGCCTCGTCACTCAAGGGTCCTTCTGGCCGATCCACACGGTCACGACTCTTTTCTGTTCTGGCCCCACAGTGGTGGAATGAACTTCCCACTGATGTTAGGACAGCAGAGTCACTGCCCATATTTCGCCGCAGGTTGAAAACCCACCTCTTCAGGAAACACTACCCTTCCTCTCTGCCTGACCTACTTGTTGTTAACTAGTTGTACGAACGCTTGTTTTCTATTGTTGTATTGTTTATTGGATCTTGTTTAGTCGATACACTGAATTGTTTTAGCTCATGCTCATTTGACTTAGCTATTTTGTCTCATCTGTTTAAGGAAATAGGTAGCTGATATATTGCACTTTTACCTTAGCGCTCGGTATACTCTTGGTTGCTTGTTTTTGCAGAAAATGCACTAAAGATTTCTGGTGATTAGTAGTTTTCGTTCCCTACCTATGTTGAATACACTTATTGTAAGTCGCTTTGGATAAAAGCGTCTGCTAAATGACTGTAATGTAATGTAATGTAATGTTAAGTGAGATATATAGTGATATCTTCTCTTTGCTTTATGTTTATAGCCTGACTCATCATGATCATCATGATCATAGCTTTGATCAGTTCAAACAAAGAGGTGTCAAACATGTTCACCCTTCTTTCCCCCTCTGAGAGGGGAGGTGATTGTTGTCCTCTTTGAGTGCATTTACATCTGTATTAAGAGATGTCCACTTGTGATCACCCACAATGCAACTGGTGAACAGGCCCATTGACACCCGTCATGCATTGGTATGCAGTGGAATAAAGTAACTAAGTATTGTACCTAAGTACAATTCTGAGGTGTTGTTACTTTAATGGAGTAATTCCAGTTGTAGGAACTTTTACTTCTACTCCACTACATCTCAGAGGCAAATATTGTACTTTTACTTCACTACAATAATTTAAAAACTTTAGTTACTAGTTACTTTGTCGATTTTTATCATTATTACACAACAGACAGTAACCACTTATTTACATTTTCACCATTTGAAATAAAAACTGTTCTACAACCTCACAATGCGTCGCGATGCAACTGAATGATTACTACTACTATACTGTGACTACTTCTAAACTATAACAGTGGACCCTATACACTCACAATGGACTATTTATGTAGGCTGTGACTTGTTTGTAATAAACATCTAAAGTCAAGATGCAGCTGTCAATGTGTTGGTTTACTGTGTTTCTGGCAATTTAATGTAATCACATGGAAGACACGTGGTGTTAGGGAAGCAATAACATAATTATATATTACATAATATGTTTTGCCAAACAAATTAAGATGCTGTTATGTACAATGAACGACACACTATAAACACATTATAGCAAGAAGAATAGAATTGTTCCATCAGCACAGCAGGTTATATTGTTCTGAAGGAATTCGGAACAATCATAACGTGTACACGGTACAATTGAGGTTTCTGTAGGAACTTTAATGGCCTATATATTTCAAAGGTTCTCAATTTGGTTTAACATTTACATTTCAAATCAGAGATAGTTTGAGGTGAACTATGTATGGTAATTTCAGCAATCATGTGTCATTCTCTAGTAGCCCACCACCACTAGGGTTTAGACCTGCAATGTTTGTTATGTGAGAGACACAGTTGTACATCTTACACATAATGTAAGACTGTAAAACAATAACAACAGTTCTGTAGAGAATCAGACCAGACTAACGACTAAAAGAGAAGGTAGCTACTCAAGTGAAATAAATTAAGGTCAAAATTACACATTTTTTGACAGAACTGACATAACTCATTTAACTTTGAGCATGAAGCTGTCAGATGACTCCCCTTCCTTGGTTTCCCCTATATAGTCAATGTATACACATATATAACTTTAACATTGCAAAATGTTTTTCTGCAAACACCATTATGACCATGTTAATCCACAGAAGCCTGGTATTTGGGGTCAAATTATTCCTGTCAGTTGTTCAAACACCAGGGCCACCTGGTGAAACAGTGACACATCATGTAATCAATGACCACATTTGCATGGATATAGGTCATTTTCTTAAGACAGCTAAGCATCATTCATACATGTAACTTTGACAGAAAAAAAGCAAATGTGAACCTTGACATCTAATGTGGTCAGCTGTTGCACCTTGACCTCTAACCATGACACAAGGGTTAATAAGCAGAACATTGTACATCTCATCTTAAGACCTGACTCTGATGAGAGAATTATTTCATATTCACTCATATATTCATTAATGAGTGAAAACAACATTGTTGAAGTCGTGAAGATACTGATTGTCTAGTTACTGTATATGCATTTCATAATATATGCATTTATAAATACAGGGTATAATATTCATGTATTTTATATTAATATTATAGGAATTAAGACATCATTATTTGAATTACATGAATGATTACAAATCAATGTATCCACAAATGGATGCTCTGAACAGAAAGTCATTAGTTTCAAGAAGGTTGCATGAATGGAGCATGTCTGGGGGAGGGGCATGTATTAGTATGTTAGGTTGTGATTGGTGGAGAGATGGTTGTATTGTTCACTTTGTCCAATCATTCAAAGCAGTTACTGGCTCCTCCCCAGGCTCTCTAGTATAAGAAGAGTGTGTAGTTGTAATTTATCCACAACTCCTCCAGGATATCAATCATTTCTGAATTCAGTGGAAGATGAACTCTCTCAACCCAACCAGGGACAGTTCTGCTGAACAGGAGGGAACCAAAGAAAATGGTATGTTACTTTCTCTACCCCTCTAGATTTAATTTCCCTGCTCTGTCGTACAAATATTTTATTACTTTACTTTTCAAGTTTTAATTTAAGCAGTCTCGCTACTTGTCTCAGTCTTATAAATTGTGCCTCATACTTTGTGTTTAATTTTAATTTGACCTTTAGCTTTGCAGTAGATTATTTCTCTGTATTGCTATTTTGTCTCCTTTGTTGTCTCAGCTTGTTATATATATATATATATATATATATATATATATATATATATATATGTTTAACTTCCAATTTCAGAGGGAAAAGCTTTATATAATTAAGATGTATATTTGTACTCTATTCCAGCTTCTCAACCATATTTGTCTTTCTGCAATCCAGTGTTGAATCATCAGTCTGGCTTCCCTGTGCTACCGGCAATGAATGAACAAAGAAGCTTGGCTAAACCAAGACGACACTGCTGTGATCAGTGCGGACAATACTTCAGTTATATGTCCAAACTTAAAAGTCATCAGAGAATTCACAATGGAGAAAAGTCCTATGGATGTGACCATTGTGGACAACGCTTCTCTCAAATGTCCACACTTAAAACACACCAGAGAATTCACCCTGGTGAGAAACCGTATGGATGTGATCAGTGTGGACAATATTTCTCTCAAACGGCCCATCTTAAAAAACACCAGCGAATTCACACTGGAGAGAAACCCTATGGATGTGATCAGTGTGGACAACACTTCTCTCAAATGGCCAACCTTAAAACACACCAGAAAATGCACACTGGAGAGAAACCTTATGGGTGTGATCAATGTGGACAACACTTCTCTCGAATTAACAGCCTTAAACAACACCGAATAATTCACACTGGAGAGAAACCCTATGGATGTTATCAGTGTGGACAACACTTCTCTCAAATGTCTAGCCTTAAAAAACACCAGAGAATTCACACTGGAGAGAAACCCTATGGGTGTGATCAGTGTGGACAACACTTCGCTCGAATGGACAGCCTTAAAATACACCAGAGAATTCACACTGGAGAGAAACCTTATGGGTGTGATCAGTGTGGACAACACTTCGCTCGAATGGGCAGCCTTAAAATACACCAGAGAATTCACACTGGAGAGAAATCTTAATTTGGTCAACGTGGAATACATTTTACTCAGTTAAGCAGACTAAAATGTCATGCACGCACAGATCAATGCAACATTATTGTGAGCAGTGTGACAAATGCTTCATTAGAAACATGCAACATGATGACCCATTGTTGTTCTTCTAAGCAGTTGTTTATTAAGTCTGCTGAGCTGTTATGAACCTATTTCATGTATATTAGCATTGCCGTTATAGATGTTTGGACACTAGTGTGTTAACACTGTGCACAAGAATGCTACTCACACACATAGTGGTCTTTAAGAGGCAAGAAGGTGGCCGCACACAGTGGTAGCCAAAGTGCCAATATTATAGGATGCATAAAACCAAAGGATTCTGTACTCTGTCTCTTTAAGGCCACTATTTAATAATGTATTAACACACATTGTAGTGCATGTAGTTTTAAAAGTAATGATTATAAAAGCACAGGTAAGGTGTCTGGTGTTGAAGCAAGTTAGAACAAATTAGCGCCCTGTGCAAAACAGGACACTGTGGTATTGCAGGTGAAAGTGCTTTATATGCCAGAGAGAAGTTAGTTGGAATGAGTATCTGAGACTTGATTTAGGCTCAAACCTTTTGAAAAACGTTTGAGGGACATAAACAATATATTAAATATTATTATTATTTAAATTCATGGTGTAGTCCCTTTAAGTAGGTCTTTGCAGACCTAAGTAGGGGTGTAAAGTAACTAAGTACATTTACTCAAGTACTGTACTAAGTACAATTTTGAGGTATTTGTTTTACTTTACGGGAGTATTTGCAATTTTCAGTACTTTTACTTCTACTCCATTACATCTCAGAGGCAAATTATACTTTTACTACCACTTCAATGATTTGAAAACTTTAGTTACTGGTTACTTTGTAGATTTTGATTATTATTACAAAACATACATTGAGCCCTGTATACATTTTGGCCATTTGAAAATAGCCAATCTACAAGCTCACAATTGTTGTGAGCTTGTATATCTGCTATTTTCAAAAGATTTGTATACATTGCATACATTTGAAAACTTGTGAAATGGGACCTTCTGAGTGATGAGTACTTTCTACTTTTGGTACTTTAAGTACATTTTTATACCAATACTTCAATACTTCATCAATATTTCACGTATTGTACTAAGTGAGTGACAAATAAACCCTTCTTGATTGATCATTTTGTCTCTCCTTTTTTCTTGTATGAAGAACTTTCAAGGTAATAATGATAAAATCACAGTAAGTTGGTGTATGGTGTTTCCGCCAGTTAGTACACTAAACATTATACTATTTAATCATTTAGTTTTCAAATATTTAGAAAATAAAATAAAAAAATCAGAGGCAAATATTGAACTTTTACTTCACTACAATAATTTAAAAACTTTAGTTACTAGTTACTTTGTAGATGTTGATCATTATTACACAACAGACAGTACTTATTTACACTTATTTAAATTTTGGCCATTTGAAATAAAAACTGTTCTACAACCTCACAATGCGTTGCGATGCAATTGAATGATTACTATACTATACTAAAGTCAAGATGCAGCTGGCAATGTGTTGGTTTACTGTGTTTCTGGCAATTTAATGTAATCACATGGAAGACACATGGTGTTAGGGAAGCAATAACATAATTATATATGACATCATATGTTTTGCCAAATAAATTAAGATGCTGTTATGTACAATGAATGACACACTATAAACACATTATAGCAAGAAGAATAGAATTGTTCCATCAATACAGCAGGTTGTATTGTTCTGAAGGAATTCGGAACAATCATAACGTGTACACGGTACAATTGAGGTTTCTGTAGGAACTTTAATGGCCTATATATTTCAAAGGTTCTCAATTTGGTTTAACATTTACATTTCAAATCAGAGATAGTTTGAGGTGAACTATGTATGGTAACTTCAGCAATCATGTGTCATTCTCTAGTAGCCCACCATTAGGGTTTAGACCTGCAATGTTTGTTATGTGAGAGACACAGTTGTACGTCTTACACATAATGTAAGACTGTACAACAATAGCAACAGTTCTGTAGAGAATCAGACCAGACGAAAGACTAAAAGAGAAGGTAGCTACTCAAGTGAAATAAATGAAGGTCAAAATTACACATTTTCTGACAGAACTCATTTAACTTTGAGCATGAAGCTCTCAGATGGCTCCCCTTCCTTGGTTTCCCCTATATAGCATGTATAACTTTAACATTGCAAAATGTTTTTCTGGAAACAACATGACCATGTTAATCCACAAAAGCCTGGTATTTGGGGTCAAATTATTCCTGTAAATTGTTCAAACACCAGGGCCATCTGGTGAGACAGTGACACATCATGTAATCAATGACCACATTTGCACGGATATAGGTCATTTTCTTAAGACAGCTAAGCATCATTCATACATGTAACTTTGACAGAAAAAAAGCAAATGTGAACCTTGACATCTAATGTGGTCAGCTGTTGCATATTGACCTCTAACCATGACACAAGGGTTAATAAGCAGAACATTGTACATCTCATCTTAAGACCTGACTCTGATGAGAGAATTATTTCATATTCACTCATATATTCATTAATGAGTGAAAACAACATTGTTGAAGTCTGAAGATACTGATTGTCTGTTTACTGTATATGCATTTCATAATATATGCATTTATAAATACAGGGTGTCATATTCATGTATTTTATATTAATATTATAGGAATTAAGACATAATTATTTGAATTATATGAAGATTACACATCAATGTATCCACAAATGGATGCTCTGAACAGAAAGTCAACAGTTTCTAGAAGGTTGCATGGATGGAGCATGTCTGGGGGAGGGGCATGTATAAGTATGTTAGGTTGTGATTGGTGGAGAGATGGTTGTATTGTTCTCTTTGTCCAATCATTCAAAGCAGTTACTGGCTCCTCCCCAGGCTCTCTAGTATAAAAGAGTGTGTAGTTGTAATGTATCCACAACTCCTCCAGGATATCAATCATTTCTGATCAGATCTGACTTTGGACTCCAGAATTCAGTGGAAGATGAACTCTCTCAACCCAACCAGGGACAATTCTGCTGAACAGGAGGGAACCAAAGAAAATGGTATGTTACTTTCTCTACCTCTCTATTTTTAATTTCCCTGCTCTGTCGTACAAATGTTTTATTACTTTACTTTTCAAGTTTTAATTTAAGCAGTCTCGCTACTTGTCTCAGTCTTATAAATTGTGCCGCATACTTTGTGTTTAATTTCACCTTTAGCTTGGCAGTAGATTATTTCTCTGTATTGTACATTTCTACTCTATTCCAACCTCTCAACCATATTTGTCTTTCTGCAATCCAGTGTTGAATCATCAGTCTGGCTACCCTGTGCTACCGGCAATGAATGAACAAAGAAGCTTGCCTAAACCAAGACGACACGGCTGTGATCAGTGCGGACAATACTTCAGTTATATGTCCATACTTAAAAGACATCAGAGAATTCACAATGGAGAGAAACCCTATGGATGTGACCAGTGTGGACAACGCTTCTCTCAAATGACCGGCCTTAAAACACACCAGAGAATTCACACTGGAGAGAAACCGTATGGTTGTGATCAGTGTGGACAACACTTCTCTCAAATGGCAGCTCTTAAAACACACCAGAAAATTCACACTGGAGAGAAACCCTATGGGTGTGATCAGTGTGGACATTACTTCTCTCATATGGTCAACCTTAAAACACACCAGAGAATTCACACTGGAGAGAAACCGTATGGATGTGATCAGTGTGGACAACGCTTCTCTCAAATGACCGGCCTTAAAACACACCAGAGAATTCACACTGGAGAGAAACCGTATGGTTGTGATCAGTGTGGACAACACTTCTCTCAAATGGCAGCTCTTAAAACACACCAGAAAATTCACACTGGAGAGAAACCTTATGGGTGTGATCAGTGTGGACATTACTTCTCTCATATGGTCCACCTTAAAACACACCAGAGAATTCACACTGGAGAGAAACCTTATGGGTGTGATCAATGTGGAAAACACTTCTCTCGAATGGACAGCCTTAAACGACACCGAATAATTCACACTGGAGAGAAACCCTATGGATGTTATCAGTGTGGAGAGCACTTCTCTGATATTTCTAGCCTTAAAATCCATCCATCCATCCATCCATCCATCTTCAACCGCTTATCCGGAGTCGGGTCGCGGGGGCAACAGTTCCAGCAGAGAGCTCCAGACCTTCCTCTCCTGAGCAACATTAGCAACTTCCTCCTGGGGGATCCCGAGGCGTTCCCAGG
Source organism: Gymnoscopelus braueri (assembly GCF_963280865.1). Classification (NCBI taxonomy): domain Eukaryota; kingdom Metazoa; phylum Chordata; class Actinopteri; order Myctophiformes; family Myctophidae; genus Gymnoscopelus; species Gymnoscopelus braueri. The sequence goes on along the minus strand of NC_137620.1, from coordinate 44,106,805 downwards.
CCAGTGTGGAGATGTAATCCGCCCATCTGGTCCTTGGTCTGCCCCGGGGTCTCCTCCCAGTGGGACGTGCAGCGAGGACCTCCCTAGGGAGACGCTCGGGAGGCATCCGTACTAGATGCCCGAACCACCTAAGCTGGCTCCTTTCCAAGCAAAGGAGCAGCGACTCTACTCCGAGTCTCTCCCGGGTGACCGAACTTCTCACCCTATCTCTAAGGGAGATGCCAGCCACCCGTCTGAGAAAACTCATTTCGGCCGCTTGTACCCGCGACCTTATTCTTTCGGTCATGACCCACACTTCATGACCATAGGTGAGAGTAGGAACGAAGATTGCTCGGAAGACCGAGAGCTTTGCCTTCTGGCTCAGCTCTCTTTTCGTCACCACAGTGCGGTACAGCGACTGCAATACCGCTCCTGCTGCTCCGATTCTCCGGCTGATCTCCTGCTCCGTCCTCCCCTCACTCGTGAACAAGACCCCGAGATACTTAAACTCCTTCACCTGGGGCAAAGCCTCATTCCCTACCCGGACTGCACAATCCACCGGTTTCCTGCTGAGAACCATGGCCTCAGATTTGGAGATGCTGATTTTCATCCCAGCCGACGCACACTCGACTGCGAACCGATCCAGTGAGAGCTGAAGGTCCCGGACCGATGGTGCCATCAGGACCACATCATCCGCAAAAAGCAGTGACGCAACCCTTAGCTCACCGAACCGTATACCCTCTCCGCCACGACTTCGCCTCGAGATCCTGTCCATGAAAATCACAAACAGGATAGGTGACAAGGCGCAGCCCTGTCTGAGACCAACCCCCACTGGAAAATAATCCGACTTACTGCCGAGCACACGGACACAGCTCTCGCTTTGGGCGTACAGAGATTGGATGGCCCTCAACAAGGTCCCCCTCACCCCATATTCCCGCAGCACCTCCCACAGAAACTCCCGGGGGACCCGGTCATATGCCTTCTCCAAATCCACAAAACACATGTAGACCGGATATGCATACTCCCAGGCCCTCTCCAGGATCCCTGCCAGAGTAAAGAGTTGGTCAGTTGTTCCACGACCAGGACGGAAACCACATTGCTCCTCTTGAATCTGAGGTTCGACTATCGGCCGGACCCTCCTTTCCAGTACCTTGGCATAAACTTTCCCAGGGAGGCTGAGTAATGTGATACCTCTGTAATTGGCACACAACCTCTGGTCCCCCTCTTTGAAAAGTGGGACCACCACCCCAGTCTGCCACTCCCTCGGTACTGTCCCAGACTTCCACGCGATGTTGCAAAGACGTATCAACCAAGACAGCCCCTCAACACCCAGAGCCTTCAGCATTTCTGGACGAATCTCATCAACCCCCGGAGCTTTGCCACTGTGGAGTTGTTTAACTACCCCAGTGACTTCCTTCCGGGAGATTGACGCCGATCCCCCATCATCCTCAGGCTCTGCTCCTGTCAGGGAGGGTGGGTCTGATGTCATTGGGTTTAGGAGTTCCTCAAAGTGTTCCTTCCACCTCCCTACGACTTCCTCACTTGAAGTCAGCAGAGCCCCATCCTTGCTGTATACAGCTTGGATGGTTCCCCGCTTTCCCCTCCTGAGGTGCCGTATGGTCGTCCAGAACAACTTTGGTGCCGCCCGAAAGTCCTTCTCCATGGATTCCCCGAACTCCTCCCACACCCGCTGCTTAGCCTCCGTCACAGCTGTGGCTGCCGCCCTTCGGGCCTGTCGGTACCTTGCAACTGCCTCTGGAGTCCCCTGGGATATCATACCCCGATAGGCCTCCTTCTTCAGTCGGACGGCTTCCCTGACCACCGCTGTCCACCAGGGTGTTCGAGGGTTACCGCCCCTTGAGGCACCTAAGACCTTCTGACCACAGCTCACAGCCGCAGCTTTAGCAATAGAGGCTTTGAACATTGCCCATTCCTGTTCAATGCCCCCAACCTCCACAGGGATGCCAGAGAAGTCCCGCCGGAGGTGGGAGTTAAATTCCTTCCGAACAGAGGTCTCCTCCAAACGTTCCCAGTTCACCCGCACTACCCGCTTGGGTTTGCCAGGTCTGTCCAGAGGCTTCCCCCGCCATCTGAACCAACTCACCACCAGATGGTGATCAGTTGACAGTTCCGCCCCTCTCTTCACCCGAGTGTCCAGAACATGCGGCCTCAGATCAGCTGATACGATTACAAAATCGATCATTGATCTTTGGCCTAGGGTACTCTGGTACCAAGTACACTTATGAGCATCCTTATGTTTGAACATGGTGTTTGTTATTGTCAGTCCATGACTAGCACAGAAATCCAATAACAAGCCACCACTCAGGTTCAGATCAGGGAGACCGTTCCTCCCAATCACGCCAGTCCAAGTATCCCCGTCATTGCCCACGTGTGCGTTGAAGTCCCCCAGCAAGACTATGGAATCCCCCACCGGAGCCCCATGCAGGACCCCATGCAGGGTATCCAAAAAGGCCGAATACTCTGAACTCTTGTTTGGCGCGTACGCACAGACAACAGTCAGAGTTTTCCCCCCATCAACCCTTAGGCGGAGGGAGGCGACTCTCTTGTCCACCGGGGTGAACCCCAACGTGATGGCACTCAACCGGGGGCTTGTGAGTATCCCCACACCCGCCTGAGACCTCACACCCTGAGCAACTCCAGAATAAAACAAGGTCCACCCCTTGTCCAGGAGTTTGGTTCCAGAGTCCTTGCTATGTGTGGAGGCAAGCCCCACCAGGTCTAACCGGTAGCGCTCTGCCTCCCGCACCAGCTCAGGCTCCTTCCCCACCAGCGTAGTTACGTTCCACGTCCCAAAAGTCAGCCTCTGCTGCCCCTGATTGGTCCGTCTGGAACCTCTGCTGTCACTGCCACCCATCTGACAGTGCACCCGACCCCACTGGTTCCGATCGCGGGTGGTGGGCCCACGTGGCGGCGAAGATCTGCCCACGTTCCTTCTTCGGGCTGTGCCCGGCCGGGCTCCGTGGTTAGCCCGGCCACCAGGCGCTCGCTGACGAGCCCTTCCTCCGGGCCTGGCTCCAGAGGAGGGCCCCGGGCTTCCTCCGGGCCGGGTCGCATCACTTCGTCTTGAATTGTCCATGAAGTGTTTGGTGAACCATTCTTAGTCTGGCCCCTCCCCCGAGACCACTTTGCCATGGGAGACCCTACCAGGAGCACTAGGCTCCCGACAACACAGCTCCCAGGTTCATTGGGGCACACAAACCTCTCCACCACGGTAAGGTGATGATTCATTGGAGAGGTAGCGCAGGTAGCGTGCCTTAAAATGCACCAGAGAATTCACACTGGAGAGAAACCCTATGGGTGTGATCAGTGTGGACAACACTTCGCTCGAATGGGCACTCTTAAAAGACACCAGAGAATTCACACTGGAGAGAAATCCTAATTTGGTCAACGTGGAATACATTTTACTCAGTTAAGCAGACTAAAATGTCATGCACTCACATATCAATGCAAAATTATTGTGAGCAGTGTGACAAGCGCTTCATTAGAAACATGCAACATGATGACCCATTGTTGTTCTTTTAAGCAGTTGTTTATTAAGTCTGCTGAGCTGTTATGAACCTATTTACCTATTATAGATGTTTGGACACTAGTGTGTTAACACTGTGCACAAGAATGCTACTCACACACATAGTGGTCTTTAAAGGGGAAATCCACCCATTTTCAATATTTAACTATGTCATTAATATAGCATAAAGGAGTTGTGTGGAAATAAGAAAAAATTAAAAAAAAAAATTAACATTGCAAAAAAAATTAACATTGCAAAAAAATTAACATTGCAAATTACACCATGATGAGTCATCACAGTGTAATTTGCAATGTTAATTTTTTTGCAATGTTACATTTTTTTGCAATGTTAATTTTTTTTTTAATTTTTTCTTATTTCCACACAACTCCTTTATGCTATATTAATGACATAGTTAAATATTGAAAATGGGTGGATTTCCCCTTTAAGAGGTAAGAAGGTGGCCGCACACAGTGGTAGCCAAAGTGCCAATATTATAGGACGCATACAACCAAAGGATTCTGTACCCTGTCTCTTGAAGGCCACTATTTTAATAATGTATTAACACACATTGTAGTGCATGTCGTTTTAAAAGTAATGATTAGAAAAGCACAGGAAAGGTGTCTGGTGTTGAAGCAAGTTAGTACAAATTGCTCTATATATGTTTGCCTTCTGACTTCTTGTGTATTCCTGAATGCTGCTATAGATACCATACCTGTCACCATGGTATGTTTAACATCCTTCCTTCATGATTGTGTTATCACTGTCTTTGCTGAACATGTCCCATCAATATTTCACGTATTGTACTAAGTGAGTGACAAATAAACCCTTCTTGATTGATTATTTTGTCTCTCCTTTTTTCTTGTATGAAGAACTTTCAAGGTAATAATGATAAAATCACAGTAAGTTGGTGTATGGTGTGTCCGCCAGTTAGTACACTAAACATTATACTATTTAATCATTTAGTTTTCAAATATTTCTTATCTTTATCTTGTTATAACGACCATTCAAAGTCATTGGTTGGTGTGTGTGCAATATGATGCCCGTAGTTACTATAAACACAACCCCCAAACTACACATTTATTTTTCTGTAAAGGACACTGCTATCCACTCTACATGTCCTGCATCCATTAACATGTACAATTCACAACTCTATCCATGTCCTCATGTGTGAGAGTCTCTCTCTACGTCCTCTTGTTATTCATTTCTCTATAGAAAACCCATTTGCATATGATTGCTCCAAATTCCTTCACAACCAAATAATGCAATTCATAGGACATATCTTTAACCTGTATTAAGACTTCATAAATCATGTGTGAAGTCTTCTCTTTGCTGTAGGTTTATAGCCTGACTCATCATGATCATCATGATCATAGCTTTGATCAGTTCAAACAAAGAGGTGTCAAACATGTTCACCCTTCTTTCCCCCTCTGAGAGGAGAGGTGATTGTTGTCCTCTTTGAGTGCATTTACATCTGTATTAAGAGATGTCCACTTGTGATCACCCACAATGCAACTGGTGAACAGGCCCATTGACACCCGGCATGCATTGATATGCAGTGGAGTGAAGTAACTAAGTATTGTACCTAAGTCCAATTCTGAGGTGTTTTTACTTTAATGGAGTAATTCCAGTTGTAGGAACTTTTACTTCTACTCCACTACATCTCAGAGGCAAATATTGTACTTTTACTTCACTACAATAATTTAAAAACTTTAGTTACTAGTTATTTTGTTAATTTTGATCATTATTACACAACAGACAATAACCACTTATTTACATTTTGGCCATTTGAAATAAAAACTGTTCTACAACCTCACAATGCGTCGCAATGCAATTGAATGATTACTACTACTATACTGTGACTACTTCTAAACTATAACAGTGGACCCTATATACACTCACAATGGACTATTTATGTAGGCTGTGACTTGTTTGTAATACACATTTAAAGTCAAGATGCAGCTGGCAATGTGTTGATTTACTGTGTTTCTGGCAATTTAATGTAATCACATGGAAGACACATGGTGTTAGGGAAGCAATAACATACTTATATATGACATAATATGTTTTGCCAAATAAATTAAGATGCTGTTATGTACAATGATTGACACACTATAAACACATTATAGCAAAAAGAATAGTTCCATCAGCACAGCAGGTTGTATTGTTCTGAAGGAATTCGGAACAATCATAACATGTACACGGTACAATTGAGGTTTCTGTAGGAACTTTAATGGCCTATATATTTCAAAGGTTCTCAATTTGGTTTAACATTTACATTTCAAATCAGAGATAGTTTGAGGTGAACTATGTATGGTAACTTCAGCAATCATGTGTCATTCTCCAGTAGCCCACCACCACTAGGGTTTAGACCTGCAATGTTTGTTATGTGAGAGACACAGTTGTACGTCTTACACATAATGTAAGACTGTACAACAATAACAACAGTTCTGTAGAGAATCAGACCAGGCTAAAGACTAAAAGAGAAGGTAGCTACTCAAGTGAAATAAATTAAGGTCAAAATTACACATTTTGTTGACAGAACTGACAGATCTCATTTAACTTTGAGCATGAAGCTCTCAGATGGCTCCCCTTCCTTGGTTTCCCCTATATAGTCCATGTATACACATGTATAACTTAAACATTGAAACAACATTATGACCATGTTAATCCACAAAAGCCTGGTATTTGGGGTCAAATTATTCCTGTCAGTTGTTCAAACACCAGGGCCACCTGGTGAGACAGTGACACATCATGTAATCAATGACTACATTTGCATGGATATAGGTCATTTTCTTAAGACAGCTAAGCATCATTCATACATGTAACTTTGACAGAAAAAAGCAAATGTGAACCTTAACATCTAATGTGGTCAGCTGTTGCATATTGACCTCTAACCATGACACAAGGGTTAATAAGCAGAACATTGTACATCTCATCTTAAGACCTGACTCTGATGAGAGAATTATTTCATATTCACTCATATATTCATTATTGAGTGAAAACAACATTGTTGAAGTCTGAAGATACTGATTGTCTGTTTACTGTATATGCATTTCATAATATATGCATTTATAAACAGGGTGTCATATTCATGTATTTTATATTAATATTATAGGAATTAAGACATAATTATTTGAATTACAAGAAGATTACAAATCAATGTATCCACAAATGGATGCTCTGAACAGAAAGTCAACAGTTTCTAGAAGGTTGCATGGATGGAGCATGTCTGGGGGAGGGGCATGTATAAGTATGCTAGGTTGTGATTGGTGGAGAGATGGTTGTATTGTTCTCTTTGTCCAATCATTCAAAGCAGTTACTGGCTCCTCCCCAGGCACTCTAGTATAAGAAGAGTGTGTAGTTGTAATTTATCCACAACTCCTCGAGGATATCAATCATTTCTGATCAGATCTGACTGTGGACTCCAGAATTCAGTGGAAGATGAACTCTCTCAACCCAACCAGGGACAGTTCTGCTGAACAGGAGGGACCCAAAGAAAATGGTATGTTACTTTCTCTAGTTTTAATTTCCCTGCTCTGTCGAACAAATGTTTTATTACTTTACTTTTCAAGTTTTAAATTGAGCAGTCTCACTACTTGTCTCAGTCTTATAAATTGTGCCTCAAACTTATACTTTGTGTTTAATTTGAATTTGACCTTTAGCTTTGCAGTAGATAATTTCTCTGTATTGTACATTTGTACTCTATTCCAACCTCTCAACCATATTTGTCTTTCTGCAATCCAGTGTTGAATCATCAGTATGGCTTCCCAGTGCTACCGGCAATGAATGAACAAAGAAGCTTGGCTAAACCAAGAGGACACTACTGTGATCAGTGCGGACAATGCTTCAGTTATATGTCCAAACTTAAAAGACATCAGAGAATTCACAATGGAGAGAAACCCTATGGATGTGATCACTGTGGACAACACTTCTCTCAAATGACAAACCTTAAAACACACCAGAAAATTCACACTGGAGAGAAACCTTATGGGTGTGATCAGTGTGGAAAACACTTCTCTCTTATGGTCAACCTTAAAACACACCAGAAAATTCACACTGGAGAGAAACCTTATGGGTGTGATCAGTGTGGACAACACTTCTCTCAAATTGTCAACCTTAAAACACACCAGAAAATTCACACTGGAGAGAAACCTTATGGGTGTGATCAATGTGGACAACACTTCTCTCGAATGAACAGCCTTAAACAACACCAAATAATTCACACTGGAGAGAAACCTTATGGGTGTGATCAGTGTGGACAACACTTCTCTCAAATGTCCAGCCTTATTATACACCAGAGAATTCACACTGGCGAGAAACCGTATGGATGTGACCAGTGTGGACAACGCTTCTCTCAAATGACCGGCCTTAAAACACACCAGAAAATTCACACTGGAGAGAAACCTTATGTGTGTGATCAGTGTGGACATTACTTCTCTCATATGGTCAACCTTAAAACACACCAGAAAATTCACACTGGAGAGAAACCCTATGGGTGTGATCAGTGTGGACAACACTTCTCTCAAATGTCTAGCCTTAAAATGCACCAGAGAATTCACACTGGAGAGAAACCCTATGGGTGTGATCAGTGTGGACAACACTTCGCTCGAATGGGCACTCTTAAAAGACACCAGAAAATTCACACTGGAGAGAAATCCTAATTTGGTCAACGTGGAATACATTTTACTCAGTTAAGCAGACTAAAATGTCATGCACTCACATATCAATGCAAAATTATTGTGAGCAGTGTGACAAGCGCTTCATTAGAAACATGCAACATGATGACCCATTGTTGTTCTTTTAAGCAGTTGTTTATTAAGTCTGCTGAGCTGTTATGAACCTATTTACCTATTATAGATGTTTGGACACTAGTGTGTTAACACTGTGCACAAGAATGCTACTCACACACATAGTGGTCTTTAAGAGGTAAGAAGGTGGCCGCACACAGTGGTAGCCAAAGTGCCAATATTATAGGACGCATACAACCAAAGGATTCTGTACCCTGTCTCTTGAAGGCCACTATTTTAATAATGTATTAACACACATTGTAGTGCATGTCGTTTTAAAAGTAATGATTAGAAAAGCACAGGAAAGGTGTCTGGTGTTGAAGCAAGTTAGTACAAATTGCTCTATATATGTTTGCCTTCTGACTTCTTGTGTATTCCTGAATGCTGCTATAGATACCATACCTGTCACCATGGTATGTTTAACATCCTTCCTTCATGATTGTGTTATCACTGTCTTTGCTGAACATGTCCCATCAATATTTCACGTATTGTACTAAGTGAGTGACAAATAAACCCTTCTTGATTGATTATTTTGTCTCTCCTTTTTTCTTGTATGAAGAACTTTCAAGGTAATAATGATAAAATCACAGTAAGTTGGTGTATGGTGTGTCCGCCAGTTAGTACACTAAACATTATACTATTTAATCATTTAGTTTTCAAATATTTCTTATCTTTATCTTGTTATAACGACCATTCAAAGTCATTGGTTGGTGTGTGTGCAATATGATGCCCGTAGTTACTATAAACACAACCCCCAAACTACACATTTATTTTTCTGTAAAGGACACTGCTATCCACTCTACATGTCCTGCATCCATTAACATGTACAATTCACAACTCTATCCATGTCCTCATGTGTGAGAGTCTCTCTCTACGTCCTCTTGTTATTCATTTCTCTATAGAAAACCCATTTGCATATGATTGCTCCAAATTCCTTCACAACCAAATAATACAATTCATAGGACATATCTTTAACCTGTATTAAGACTTCATAAATCATGTGTGAAGTCTTCTCTTTGCTGTAGGTTTATAGCCTGACTCATCATGATCATCATGATCATAGCTTTGATCAGTTCAAACAAAGAGGTGTCAAACATGTTCACCCTTCTTTCCCCCTCTGAGAGGAGAGGTGATTGTTGTCCTCTTTGAGTGCATTTACATCTGTATTAAGAGATGTCCACTTGTGATCACCCACAATGCAACTGGTGAACAGGCCCATTGACACCCGGCATGCATTGATATGCAGTGGAGTGAAGTAACTAAGTATTGTACCTAAGTCCAATTCTGAGGTGTTTTTACTTTAATGGAGTAATTCCAGTTGTAGGAACTTTTACTTCTACTCCACTACATCTCAGAGGCAAATATTGTACTTTTACTTCACTACAATAATTTAAAAACTTTAGTTACTAGTTATTTTGTTAATTTTGATCATTATTACACAACAGACAATAACCACTTATTTACATTTTGGCCATTTGAAATAAAAACTGTTCTACAACCTCACAATGCGTCGCAATGCAATTGAATGATTACTACTACTATACTGTGACTACTTCTAAACTATAACAGTGGACCCTATATACACTCACAATGGACTATTTATGTAGGCTGTGACTTGTTTGTAATACACATTTAAAGTCAAGATGCAGCTGGCAATGTGTTGATTTACTGTGTTTCTGGCAATTTAATGTAATCACATGGAAGACACATGGTGTTAGGGAAGCAATAACATACTTATATATGACATAATATGTTTTGCCAAATAAATTAAGATGCTGTTATGTACAATGATTGACACACTATAAACACATTATAGCAAAAAGAATAGTTCCATCAGCACAGCAGGTTGTATTGTTCTGAAGGAATTCGGAACAATCATAACATGTACACGGTACAATTGAGGTTTCTGTAGGAACTTTAATGGCCTATATATTTCAAAGGTTCTCAATTTGGTTTAACATTTACATTTCAAATCAGAGATAGTTTGAGGTGAACTATGTATGGTAACTTCAGCAATCATGTGTCATTCTCCAGTAGCCCACCACCACTAGGGTTTAGACCTGCAATGTTTGTTATGTGAGAGACACAGTTGTACGTCTTACACATAATGTAAGACTGTACAACAATAACAACAGTTCTGTAGAGAATCAGACCAGACTAAAGACTAAAAGAGAAGGTAGCTACTCAAGTGAAATAAATTAAGGTCAAAATTACACATTTTGTTGACAGAACTGACAGATCTCATTTAACTTTGAGCATGAAGCTCTCAGATGGCTCCCCTTCCTTGGTTTCCCCTATATAGTCCATGTATACACATGTATAACTTAAACATTGAAACAACATTATGACCATGTTAATCCACAAAAGCCTGGTATTTGGGGTCAAATTATTCCTGTCAGTTGTTCAAACACCAGGGCCACCTGGTGAGACAGTGACACATCATGTAATCAATGACTACATTTGCATGGATATAGGTCATTTTCTTAAGACAGCTAAGCATCATTCATACATGTAACTTTGACAGAAAAAAGCAAATGTGAACCTTAACATCTAATGTGGTCAGCTGTTGCATATTGACCTCTAACCATGACACAAGGGTTAATAAGCAGAACATTGTACATCTCATCTTAAGACCTGACTCTGATGAGAGAATTATTTCATATTCACTCATATATTCATTATTGAGTGAAAACAACATTGTTGAAGTCTGAAGATACTGATTGTCTGTTTACTGTATATGCATTTCATAATATATGCATTTATAAACAGGGTGTCATATTCATGTATTTTATATTAATATTATAGGAATTAAGACATAATTATTTGAATTACAAGAAGATTACAAATCAATGTATCCACAAATGGATGCTCTGAACAGAAAGTCAACAGTTTCTAGAAGGTTGCATGGATGGAGCATGTCTGGGGGAGGGGCATGTATAAGTATGCTAGGTTGTGATTGGTGGAGAGATGGTTGTATTGTTCTCCTTGTCCAATCATTCAAAGCAGTTACTGGCTCCTCCCCAGGCACTCTAGTATAAGAAGAGTGTGTAGTTGTAATTTATCCACAACTCCTCGAGGATATCAATCATTTCTGATCAGATCTGACTGTGGACTCCAGAATTCAGTGGAAGATGAACTCTCTCAACCCAACCAGGGACAGTTCTGCTGAACAGGAGGGACCCAAAGAAAATGGTATGTTACTTTCTCTAGTTTTAATTTCCCTGCTCTGTCGAACAAATGTTTTATTACTTTACTTTTCAAGTTTTAAATTGAGCAGTCTCACTACTTGTCTCAGTCTTATAAATTGTGCCTCAAACTTATACTTTGTGTTTAATTTGAATTTGACCTTTAGCTTTGCAGTAGATAATTTCTCTGTATTGTACATTTGTACTCTATTCCAACCTCTCAACCATATTTGTCTTTCTGCAATCCAGTGTTGAATCATCAGTATGGCTTCCCAGTGCTACCGGCAATGAATGAACAAAGAAGCTTGGCTAAACCAAGAGGACACTACTGTGATCAGTGCGGACAATGCTTCAGTTATATGTCCAAACTTAAAAGACATCAGAGAATTCACAATGGAGAGAAACCCTATGGATGTGATCACTGTGGACAACACTTCTCTCAAATGACAAACCTTAAAACACACCAGAAAATTCACACTGGAGAGAAACCTTATGGGTGTGATCAGTGTGGAAAACACTTCTCTCTTATGGTCAACCTTAAAACACACCAGAAAATTCACACTGGAGAGAAACCTTATGGGTGTGATCAGTGTGGACAACACTTCTCTCAAATTGTCAACCTTAAAACACACCAGAAAATTCACACTGGAGAGAAACCTTATGGGTGTGATCAATGTGGACAACACTTCTCTCGAATGAACAGCCTTAAACAACACCAAATAATTCACACTGGAGAGAAACCTTATGGGTGTGATCAGTGTGGACAACACTTCTCTCAAATGTCCAGCCTTATTATACACCAGAGAATTCACACTGGCGAGAAACCGTATGGATGTGACCAGTGTGGACAACGCTTCTCTCAAATGACCGGCCTTAAAACACACCAGAAAATTCACACTGGAGAGAAACCTTATGTGTGTGATCAGTGTGGACATTACTTCTCTCATATGGTCAACCTTAAAACACACCAGAAAATTCACACTGGAGAGAAACCCTATGGGTGTGATCAGTGTGGACAACACTTCTCTCAAATGTCTAGCCTTAAAATGCACCAGAGAATTCACACTGGAGAGAAACCCTATGGGTGTGATCAGTGTGGACAACACTTCGCTCGAATGGGCACTCTTAAAAGACACCAGAAAATTCACACTGGAGAGAAATCCTAATTTGGTCAACGTGGAATACATTTTACTCAGTTAAGCAGACTAAAATGTCATGCACTCACATATCAATGCAAAATTATTGTGAGCAGTGTGACAAGCGCTTCATTAGAAACATGCAACATGATGACCCATTGTTGTTCTTTTAAGCAGTTGTTTATTAAGTCTGCTGAGCTGTTATGAACCTATTTACCTATTATAGATGTTTGGACACTAGTGTGTTAACACTGTGCACAAGAATGCTACTCACACACATAGTGGTCTTTAAGAGGTAAGAAGGTGGCCGCACACAGTGGTAGCCAAAGTGCCAATATTATAGGACGCATACAACCAAAGGATTCTGTACCCTGTCTCTTGAAGGCCACTATTTTAATAATGTATTAACACACATTGTAGTGCATGTCGTTTTAAAAGTAATGATTAGAAAAGCACAGGAAAGGTGTCTGGTGTTGAAGCAAGTTAGTACAAATTGCTCTATATATGTTTGCCTTCTGACTTCTTGTGTATTCCTGAATGCTGCTATAGATACCATACCTGTCACCATGGTATGTTTAACATCCTTCCTTCATGATTGTGTTATCACTGTCTTTGCTGAACATGTCCCATCAATATTTCACGTATTGTACTAAGTGAGTGACAAATAAACCCTTCTTGATTGATTATTTTGTCTCTCCTTTTTTCTTGTATGAAGAACTTTCAAGGTAATAATGATAAAATCACAGTAAGTTGGTGTATGGTGTGTCCGCCAGTTAGTACACTAAACATTATACTATTTAATCATTTAGTTTTCAAATATTTCTTATCTTTATCTTGTTATAACGACCATTCAAAGTCATTGGTTGGTGTGTGTGCAATATGATGCCCGTAGTTACTATAAACACAACCCCCAAACTACACATTTATTTTTCTGTAAAGGACACTGCTATCCACTCTACATGTCCTGCATCCATTAACATGTACAATTCACAACTCTATCCATGTCCTCATGTGTGAGAGTCTCTCTCTACGTCCTCTTGTTATTCATTTCTCTATAGAAAAACCATTTGCATATGATTGCTCCAAATTCCTTCACAACCAAATAATACAATTCATAGGACATATCTTTAACCCTCTAAGACCCATCGATCCCTTTTGGAAACAATTATATTTTATAAAGAAAGATGTTTAAATCTTTTTTTTTTCTGTTATTTTTTCACCTCTAAATCCTCATTGGGTCCTATTGTTTAGTCTTACAATGCCATTGGCCAGGATATTTGCATATAAATACCCCCCACAGAGCAGGGAATCATCACAACTGGAAACATCTCTGTTGGAACAGATCTCTTTTTTTCTCTGGAAGATATTCCTCACAAAAACGTAAGTAATATGCCTGTAATAATTGTTTTGGTGAACATTACAATGTCTAGAACATGTACATATGTTATTATTGTGAAATATATGTCCCAAATTTAAATTAGAGCTTGATTCATACTTGTGTCTTTTTGGAATCGTTGGGCCCTCTTGGTTGCAAAAAATACAAGGGCAGGCCTAATGTTCACCTGCTACTGTTCAGCCTTATATATAGTTTTCACAATAGATTTAAACAGTTATATGTGTATTTCCCCCACTTTGCATTACTATATATATATATATATATATATATATATATATATATATATATATATATATATATATATATATATATAAGAGAGAGAAACAGTGAGAGAGAGTAGGCTATATGTGCATTTTTACTTTAATTTCTAATTTCCAATGATATTTGTAACCATTGTCTTAACAGTCAGAACCATACAAGCTGGTTCCTTTGTTCACAAAAACTGAATTGTTTGCTTTGAGCAGTAAGCCTCAGAAAATGTCCACCCAAACTTTCTCTCTCCCCCTAAACAATACATATTCAACCATAGTTTAACCAATATATTCCCTTGTTATGTCTCAGTATGTTTAATTTGCTTTCAATACAACAAGGACAGTGGGACCACTGTGGTACTTGTTGGGGGTTGTGGGGGTTGTTCATTATTATTCAAGGTGTGGTGGGTACTTAGGGGCAATGGAATGATGCCCACTTAGGGGCAATCATCATCACACAATGGTTTGCCAGACAGTATTGTATGACTTGTGAAATGTTGTTTACTGCAGTGATGTGTAAGCACTACTAAATGTACTAATGGTGTGTCTTTATTTCATTTCAGAATGCCACAACTAAAGAAAGGGCCTTGCTTCACAGCCAGGGATGTTCTGGATATCGTGATGAACGGAGAGAGTGATGTTGACATAGACATCAATGAGACTGATGAAGAGTCAGATGAAGAGGACTGTGGCAATATGGCTTTTTGGTGTTATTATTCATAATGTATACTGTTCTGAGGCTAAATATTATTCATAATTGATCTGAGGCCAAATAATAAACCATATAAATGAATCCTTAAGTTGTTTTAGTGAAGTAATTACACATTTGCCATGTTATCCTTAAAAATGGCCTATAGGAAATTTTGCTACCTGATGGACCCAACGTTTCCATATGGAAACATTTGCGTAAAAACTTACCAAAACATAAAAAATAAAAAAACATTATATTTTCCTCTCCTAAGTACTCCTACAAGACCATCTGAAAGGTTTTTTTTTTTTTTTTGCAAGTAGAAATATGTCCGGGTCTTACAGGGTTAACCTGTATTAAGACTTCATAAATCATGTGTGAAGTCTTCTCTTTGCTGTAGGTTTATAGCCTGACTCATCATGATCATAGCTTTGATCAGTTCAAACAAAGAGGTGTCAAACATGTTCACCCTTCTTTCCCCCTCTGAGAGGAGAGGTGATTGTTGTCCTCTTTGAGTGCATTTACATCTGTATTAAGAGATGTCCACTTGTGATCACCCACAATGCAACTGGTGAACAGGCCCATTGACACCCGGCATGCATTGATATGCAGTGGAGTGAAGTAACTAAGTATTGTACCTAAGTCCAATTCTGAGGTGTTTTTACTTTAATGGAGTAATTCCAGTTGTAGGAACTTTTACTTCTACTCCACTACATCTCAGAAGCAAATATTGTACTTTTACTTCACTACAATAATTTAAAAACTTTAGTTACTAGTTATTTTGTTAATTTTGATCATTATTACACAACAGACAATAACCACTTATTTACATTTTGGCCATTTGAAATAAAAACTGTTCTACAACCTCACAATGCGTCGCAATGCAATTGAATGATTACTACTACTATACTGTGACTACTTCTAAACTATAACAGTGGACCCTATATACACTCACAATGGACTATTTATGTAGGCTGTGACTTGTTTGTAATACACATTTAAAGTCAAGATGCAGCTGGCAATGTGTTGATTTACTGTGTTTCTGGCAATTTAATGTAATCACATGGAAGACACATGGTGTTAGGGAAGCAATAACATACTTATATATGACATAATATGTTTTGCCAAATAAATTAAGATGCTGTTATGTACAATGATTGACACACTATAAACACATTATAGCAAAAAGAATAGTTCCATCAGCACAGCAGGTTGTATTGTTCTGAAGGAATTCGGAACAATCATAACATGTACACGGTACAATTGAGGTTTCTGTAGGAACTTTAATGGCCTATATATTTCAAAGGTTCTCAATTTGGTTTAACATTTACATTTCAAATCAGAGATAGTTTGAGGTGAACTATGTATGGTAACTTCAGCAATCATGTGTCATTCTCCAGTAGCCCACCACCACTAGGGTTTAGACCTGCAATGTTTGTTATGTGAGAGACACAGTTGTACGTCTTACACATAATGTAAGACTGTACAACAATAACAACAGTTCTGTAGAGAATCAGACCAGACTAAAGACTAAAAGAGAAGGTAGCTACTCAAGTGAAATAAACTAAGGTCAAAATTACACATTTTTTTGACAGAACTGACAGATCTCATTTAACTTTGAGCATGAAGCTCTCAGATGGCTCCCCTTCCTTGGTTTCCCCTATATAGTCCATGTATACACATGTATAACTTAAACATTGAAACAACATTATGACCATGTTAATCCACAAAAGCCTGGTATTTGGGGTCAAATTATTCCTGTCAGTTGTTCAAACACCAGGGCCACCTGGTGAGACAGTGACACATCATGTAATCAATGACCACATTTGCATGGATATAAGTCATTTTCTTAAGACAGCTAAGCATCATTCATACATGTAACTTTTTTCTAGTATGAAGAATTTTCAAGGTAATAATGATAAAATCACAGTAAGTTGGTGTATGGTGTTTCCGCCAGTTAGTACACTAAACATTATACTATTTAATCATTTAGTTTTCAAATATTTCTTATCTTTATCTTGTTATAACGACCATTCAAAGTCATTGGGTGGTGTGTGTGCAATATGATGCCCGTAGTTACTATAAACACAACCCCCAAACTACACATTTATTTTTCTGTAAAGGACACTGCTATCCACTCTACATGTCCTGCATCCATTAACATGTACAATGAACAACTCTCCATGTCCTCATGTGTGAGAGTCTCTCTCTACGTCCTTTTGTTATTTATTTCTCTATAGAAAACCCATTTGCACATGATTGCTCCAAATTCCTTCAGAACCACAGAATATAATTCATAGGACATATCTTTAACCTGTATTAAGACTTCATAAATCATGTGTTGAATCTACCAAAGTGGTTAAGTGAGATATACAGTGATATCTTCTCTTTGCTGTATGTTTATAGCCTGACTCATCATGATCATCATGATCATAGCTTTGATCAGTTCAAACAAAGAGGTGTCAAACATATTCACCCTTCTTTACCCCTCTGAGAGGAGAGGTGATTGTTGTCCTCTTTGACTGCATTTACGTCTGTATTAAGAGATGTCCACTTGTGATCACCCACAATGCAACTGGTGAACAGGCTCATTGACACCCGGCATGCATTGATATGCAGTGGAGTGAAGTAACTAAGTATTGTACCTAAGTCCAATTCTGAGGTGTTTTTACTTTAATGGAGTAATTCCAGTTGTAGGAACTTTTACTTCTACTCCACTACATCTCAGAGGCAAATATTGTACTTTTACTTCACTACAATAATTTAAAAACTTTAGTTACTAGTTATTTTGTTAATTTTGATCATTATTACACAACAGACAATAACCACTTATTTACATTTTGGCCATTTGAAATAAAAACTGTTCTACAACCTCACAATGCGTCGCAATGCAATTGAATGATTACTACTATACTGTGACTACTTCTAAACTATAACAGTGGACCCTATATACACTCACAATGGACTATTTATGTAGGCTGTGACTTGTTTGTAATAAACATTTAAAGTCAAGATGCAGCTGGCAATGTGTTGATTTACTGTGTTTCTGGCAATTTAATGTAATCACATCAAAGACACATGGTGTTAGGGAAGCAATAACATACTTATATATGACATAATATGTTTTGCCAAATAAATTAAGATGCTGTTATGTACAATGATTGACACACTATAAACACATTATAGCAAAAATAATAGAATTGTTCCATCAGCACAGCAGGTTGTATTGTTCTGAAGGAATTCAGAACAATCATAACATGTACACGGTACAATTGAGGTTTCTGTAGGAACTTTAATGGCCTATATATTTCAAAGGTTCTCAATTTGGTTTAACATTTACATTTCAAATCAGAGATAGTTTGAGGTGAACTATGTATGGTAACTTCAGCAATCATGTGTCATTCTCCAGTAGCCCACCACCACTAGGGTTTAGACCTGCAATGTTTGTTATGTGAGAGACACAGTTGTACGTCTTACACATAATGTAAGACTGTACAACAATAACAACAGTTCTGTAGAGAATCAGACCAGACTAAAGACTAAAAGAGAAGGTAGCTACTCAAGTGAAATAAATTAAGGTCAAAATTACACATTTTGTTGACAGAACTGACAGATCTCATTTAACTTTGAGCATGAAGCTCTCAGATGGCTCCCCTTCCTTGGTTTCCCCTATATAGTCCATGTATACACATGTATAACTTAAACATTGAAACAACATTATGACCATGTTAATCCACAAAAGCCTGGTATTTGGGGTCAAATTATTCCTGTCAGTTGTTCAAACACCAGGGCCACCTGGTGAGACAGTGACACATCATGTAATCAATGACTACATTTGCATGGATATAGGTCATTTTCTTAAGACAGCTAAGCATCATTCATACATGTAACTTTGACAGAAAAAAGCAAATGTGAACCTTAACATCTAATGTGGTCAGCTGTTGCATATTGACCTCTAACCATGACACAAGGGTTAATAAGCAGAACATTGTACATCTCATCTTAAGACCTGACTCTGATGAGAGAATTATTTCATATTCACTCATATATTCATTATTGAGTGAAAACAACATTGTTGAAGTCTGAAGATACTGATTGTCTGTTTACTGTATATGCATTTCATAATATATGCATTTATAAACAGGGTGTCATATTCATGTATTTTATATTAATATTATAGGAATTAAGACATAATTATTTGAATTACAAGAAGATTACAAATCAATGTATCCACAAATGGATGCTCTGAACAGAAAGTCAACAGTTTCTAGAAGGTTGCATGGATGGAGCATGTCTGGGGGAGGGGCATGTATAAGTATGCTAGGTTGTGATTGGTGGAGAGATGGTTGTATTGTTCTCTTTGTCCAATCATTCAAAGCAGTTACTGGCTCCTCCCCAGGCACTCTAGTATAAGAAGAGTGTGTAGTTGTAATTTATCCACAACTCCTCGAGGATATCAATCATTTCTGATCAGATCTGACTGTGGACTCCAGAATTCAGTGGAAGATGAACTCTCTCAACCCAACCAGGGACAGTTCTGCTGAACAGGAGGGACCCAAAGAAAATGGTATGTTACTTTCTCTAGTTTTAATTTCCCTGCTCTGTCGAACAAATGTTTTATTACTTTACTTTTCAAGTTTTAAATTGAGCAGTCTCACTACTTGTCTCAGTCTTATAAATTGTGCCTCAAACTTATACTTTGTGTTTAATTTGAATTTGACCTTTAGCTTTGCAGTAGATAATTTCTCTGTATTGTACATTTGTACTCTATTCCAACCTCTCAACCATATTTGTCTTTCTGCAATCCAGTGTTGAATCATCAGTATGGCTTCCCAGTGCTACCGGCAATGAATGAACAAAGAAGCTTGGCTAAACCAAGAGGACACTACTGTGATCAGTGCGGACAATGCTTCAGTTATATGTCCAAACTTAAAAGACATCAGAGAATTCACAATGGAGAGAAACCCTATGGATGTGATCACTGTGGACAACACTTCTCTCAAATGACAAACCTTAAAACACACCAGAAAATTCACACTGGAGAGAAACCTTATGGGTGTGATCAGTGTGGAAAACACTTCTCTCTTATGGTCAACCTTAAAACACACCAGAAAATTCACACTGGAGAGAAACCTTATGGGTGTGATCAGTGTGGACAACACTTCTCTCAAATTGTCAACCTTAAAACACACCAGAAAATTCACACTGGAGAGAAACCTTATGGGTGTGATCAATGTGGACAACACTTCTCTCGAATGAACAGCCTTAAACAACACCAAATAATTCACACTGGAGAGAAACCTTATGGGTGTGATCAGTGTGGACAACACTTCTCTCAAATGTCCAGCCTTATTATACACCAGAGAATTCACACTGGCGAGAAACCGTATGGATGTGACCAGTGTGGACAACGCTTCTCTCAAATGACCGGCCTTAAAACACACCAGAAAATTCACACTGGAGAGAAACCTTATGTGTGTGATCAGTGTGGACATTACTTCTCTCATATGGTCAACCTTAAAACACACCAGAAAATTCACACTGGAGAGAAACCCTATGGGTGGATCAGTGTGGACAACACTTCTCTCAAATGTCTAGCCTTAAAAGACACCAGAGAATTCACACTGGAGAGAAACCCTATGGGTGTGATCAGTGTGGACAACACTTCGCTCGAATGGGCAGCCTTAAAACACACCAGAGAGTTCACACTGGAGAGAAGTCCTAATTTGGTCAACGTGGAATACATTTTACTCAGTTAAGCAGACTAAAATGTCATGCACTCACATATCAATGCAAAATTATTGTGAGCAGTGTGACAAGCGCTTCATTAGAAACATGCAACATGATGACCCGTTGTTGTTCTTTTAAGCAGTTGTTTATTAAGTCTGCTGAGCTGTTATGAACCTATTTACCTATTATAGATGTTTGGACACTAGTGTGTTAACACTGTGCACAAGAATGCTACTCACACACATAGTGGTCTTTAAGAGGTAAGAAGGTGGCCGCACACAGTGGTAGCCAAAGTGCCAATATTATAGGACGCATACAACCAAAGGATTCTGTACCCTGTCTCTTGAAGGCCACTATTTTAATAATGTATTAACACACATTGTAGTGCATGTCGTTTTAAAAGTAATGATTAGAAAAGCACAGGAAAGGTGTCTGGTGTTGAAGCAAGTTAGTACAAATTGCTCTATATATGTTTGCCTTCTGACTTCTTGTGTATTCCTGAATGCTGCTATAGATACCATACCTGTCACCATGGTATGTTTAACATCCTTCCTTCATGATTGTGTTATCACTGTCTTTGCTGAACATGTCCCATCAATATTTCACGTATTGTACTAAGTGAGTGACAAATAAACCCTTCTTGATTGATTATTTTGTCTCTCCTTTTTTCTTGTATGAAGAACTTTCAAGGTAATAATGATAAAATCACAGTAAGTTGGTGTATGGTGTGTCCGCCAGTTAGTACACTAAACATTATACTATTTAATCATTTAGTTTTCAAATATTTCTTATCTTTATCTTGTTATAACGACCATTCAAAGTCATTGGTTGGTGTGTGTGCAATATGATGCCCGTAGTTACTATAAACACAACCCCCAAACTACACATTTATTTTTCTGTAAAGGACACTGCTATCCACTCTACATGTCCTGCATCCATTAACATGTACAATTCACAACTCTATCCATGTCCTCATGTGTGAGAGTCTCTCTCTACGTCCTCTTGTTATTCATTTCTCTATAGAAAACCCATTTGCATATGATTGCTCCAAATTCCTTCACAACCAAATAATACAATTCATAGGACATATCTTTAACCTGTATTAAGACTTCATAAATCATGTGTGAAGTCTTCTCTTTGCTGTAGGTTTATAGCCTGACTCATCATGATCATCATGATCATAGCTTTGATCAGTTCAAACAAAGAGGTGTCAAACATGTTCACCCTTCTTTCCCCCTCTGAGAGGAGAGGTGATTGTTGTCCTCTTTGAGTGCATTTACATCTGTATTAAGAGATGTCCACTTGTGATCACCCACAATGCAACTGGTGAACAGGCCCATTGACACCCGGCATGCATTGATATGCAGTGGAGTGAAGTAACTAAGTATTGTACCTAAGTACAATTCTGAGGTGTTTTTACTTTAATGGAGTAATTCCAGTTGTAGGAACTTTTACTTCTACTCCACTACATCTCAGAGGCAAATATAGTACTTTTACTTCACTACGATAATTTAAAAACTTTAGTTACTAGTTACTTTGTAGATTTTGATCATTATTACACAACAGACAGTAACCACTTATATATATTTTGGCCATTTGGAAAAAAAGCTGTTCTACAAGTTCACAATGCGTCACGATGCAATTGAATGATTACTACTACTACTATACTGTGACTACTTCTAAACTATAACAGTGGACCCTATATACACTCACAATGGACTATCTATGTAGGCTGTGTCTTGTGACTTGTTTGTAATAAACATTTAAAGTCACGATGCAGCTGGCAATGTGTTGGTTTACTGTGTTTCTGGCAATTTAATGTAATCACATGGAAGACACGTGGTGCTAAGGAAGCAATAACATACTTATATGACATAATATGTTTTGCCAAATAAATTAAGATGCTGTTATGTACAATGACACACTATAAACACGTTATAGCAAGAAAAATAGAATTGTTCCTTCAGCACAGCAGGTTGTATTGTTCTGAAGGAATTCGGACTTTACTTTTCAAATCAGAGATAGTTTGAGGTGAACTATGTATGGTAACTTCAGCAATCATGTCATTCTCTAGTAGCCCACCACCACTAGGGTTTAGACCTGCAATGTTTTTTATGTGAGACACAGTTGTACGTCTTACACATAATGTAAGACTGTACAACAATAACAACAGTTCTGTAGAGAATCAGACCAGACTAAAGACTAAAAGAGAAGGTAGCTACTCAAGTGAAATAAATTAAGGTCAAAATTACACATTGTTTGACAGAACTGACAGAACTCATTTAACTTTGAGCATGAAGCTCTCGGATGGCTCCCCTTCCTTGGTTTCCCCTATATAGTCCATGTATACACATGTATAACTTTAACATTGCAAAATGTTTGTCTGGAAACAACATTATGACCATGTTAATCCACAAAAGCCTGGTATTTGGGGTCAAATTATTCCTGTCAGTTGTTCAAACACCAGGGCCACCTGGTGAGACAGTGACACATCATGTAATCAATGACCACATTTACATGGATATAGGTCATTTTCTTAAGACAGCTAAGCATCATTCATACATGTAACTTTGACAGAAAAAAGCAAATGTGAACCTTGACATCTAATGTGGTCAGCTGTTGCATATTGACCTCTAACCATGACACAAGGGTTAATAACAGAACATTGTACATCTCATCTTAAGACCTGACTCTGATGAGAGAATTATTTCATATTCACTCATATATTCATTAATGAGTGAAAACAACATTGTTGAAGTCTGAAGATACTGATTGTCTGTTTACTGTATATGCATTTCATAATATATGCATTTATAAATACAGGGTGTCATATTCATGTATTTTATATTAATATTATAGGAATTAAGACATAATTATTTGAATTACATGAAGATTACAAATCAATTTATCCACAAATGGATGCTCTGAATAGAAAGTCATTAGTTTCAAGAAGGTTGCATGGATGGAGCATGTCTGGGGGAGGGGCATGTATAAGTATGTTAGGTTGTGATTGGTGGAGAGATGGTTGTATTGTTCTCTTTGTCCAATCATTCAAAGCAGTTACTGGCTCCTCCCCAGGCACTCTAGTATAAGAAGAGTGTGTAGTTGTAATTTATCCACAACTCCTCCAGGATATCAATCATTTCTGATCAGATCTGACTGTGGACTCCAGAATTCAGTGGAAGATGAACTCTCTCAACCCAACCAGGGACAGTTCTGCTGAACAGGAGGGACCCAAAGAAAATGGTATGTTACTTTCTCTAGTGTTAATTTCCCTGCTCTGTCGTACAAATGTTTTATTACTTTACTTTTCAAGTTTTAAATTAAGCAGTCTCACTACTTGTCTCAGTCTTATAAATTGTGCCTCAAACTTATACTTTGTGTTTAATTTGAATTTGACCTTTAGCTTTGCTGTAGATTATTTATTTGTATTGTACATTTGTACTCTATTCCAACCTATCAACCATATTTGTCTTTCTGCAATCCAGTGTTGAATCATCAGTCTGGCTTCCCTGTGCTACCGGCAATGAATGAACCAAGAAGCTTGGCTAAACCAAGACGACACTGCTGTGATCAGTGCGGACAATGCTTCAGTTATATGTCCAAACTTAAAATACATCAGAGAATTCACAATGGAGAGAAACCCTATGGATGTGACCAGTGTGGACAACACTTCTCTCAAATGTCCGGCCTTAAACAACACAGAATAATTCACACTGGAGAAAAGCCCTATGGATGTGACCAGTGTGGACAACGCTTCTCTCAAATGGCCGGCCTTAAACGACACAGAATAATTCACACTGGAGAAAAGTCCTATGGGTGTGACCAGTGTGGACAACACTTCTCTGATATGTCCAGCCTTAAAAGACATCAGAGAATTCACAATGGAGAGAAACCCTATGGATGTGACCAGTGTGGACAACACTTCTCCCAAATGGCCCACCTTAAAACACACCAGAGAATTCACACTGGAGAGAAACCGTATGGATGTGATCAGTGTGGACAACGCTTCTCTCAAATGACCTGCCTTAAAACACACCAGAGAATTCACACTGGAGAGAAACCGTATGGATGTGATCAGTGTGGACAACACTTCTCTCAAATGGCAACTCTTAAAACACACCAGAAAATTCACACTGGAGAGAAACCTTATGGGTGTGATCAGTGTGGACAACACTTCTCTCACATGGTCAACCTTAAAACACACCAGAGAATTCACACTGGAGAGAAACCTTATGGGTGTGATCAATGTGGACAACACTTCTCTCGAATGGACAGCCTTAAACGACACCGAATAATTCACACTGGAGAGAAACCCTATGGATGTTATCAGTGTGGACAACACTTCTCTGATATGTCTAGCCTTAAAATACACCAGAGAATTCACACTGGAGAGAAACCCTATGGGTGTGATCAGTGTGGACAACACTTCGCTCGAATGGGCAGCCTTAAAACACACCAGAGAATTCACACTGGAGAGAAACCTTATGGGTGTGATCAGTGTGGACAACACTTCGCTCGAATGGGCAGCCTTAAAACACACCAGAGAATTCACACTGGAGAGAAATCCTAATTTGGTCAACGTGGAATACATTTTACTCAGTTGCGCTCCCACCAAGAGTTGGCTGACCGCTGTTAAACGCAGGTTGTGCGCGGCCACATTTTTTGCAGCCAGCGGATTCTAAAAAACAGGAGTGTCGCGCCTGTCACTCACTTTCAGGAGCCTCCCGTTCCTGAGTCTTGAGACGGTCAGCCTTCGACTCACCCGATTGGACAGAGGGAGAAAATCAGTGCCTGCCTCCAGCAGTTTTATGCTTAGTCGCGGAGAGCAGATAAACGCAAGGTCTGCGCGACTAGCGGAAAAATCTGCTCTTGCGTGAATCAACGCATTTGCATTGACAATGCATTGGCAGATTCTGCAAACAGCGGCCAGCCAACTCTTGGTGGGAGCGCGCCCTTAAGCAGACTAAAATGTCATGCACTCACATATCAATGCAAAATTATTGTGAGCAGTGTGACAAGCGCTTCATTAGAAAAATGCAACATGATGACCCATTGTTGTTCTTTTAAGCAGTTGTTTATTAAGTCTGCTGAGCTGTTATGAACCTATTTACCTATTATAGATGTTTGGACACTAGTGTGTTAACACTGTGCACAAGAATGCTACTCACACACATAGTGGTCTTTAAGAGGTAAGAAGGTGGCCGCACACAGTGGTAGCCAAAGTGCCAATATTATAGGACGCATACAACCAAAGGATTCTGTACCCTGTCTCTTGAAGGCCACTATTTAATAATGTATTAACACACATTGTAGTGCATGTAGTTTTAAAAGTAATGATTAGAAAAGCACAGGTAAGGTGTCTGGTGTTGAAGCAAGTTAGTACAAATTGCTCTATATATGTTTGCCTTCTGACTTCTTGTATATTCCTGAATGCTGCTATCGATACCATACCTGTCACCATGGTATGTTTAACTTCATTACTTCATGATTGTGTTATCACTGTCTTTGCTGAACATGTCCCATCAATATTTCACGTATTGTACTAAGTGAGTGACAAATAAACCCTTCTTGATTGATTCTTGATTATTTTGTGTCTCCTTTTTTCTTGTATAAAAAATGTTATCAAGGTAATAATGATAAAATCACAGTAAGTTGGTGTATGGTGTTTCCGCCAGTTAGTACACTAAACATTATACTATTTGATCATTTAGTTTTCAAATATTTCTTATCTTTATCTTGTTATAACGACCATTCAAAGTCATTGGTTGGTTTGTGTGCAATATGATGCCCGTAGTTACTATAAACACAACCCCCAAACTACACATTTATTTTTCTGTAAAGGACACTGCTATCCACTCTACATGTCCTGCATCCATTAACATGTACAATTAACAACTCTATCCTTGTCCTCATGTGTGAGAGTCTCTCTCTACGTCCTCTTGTTATTCATTTCTCTATAGAAAACCCATTTGCATATGATTGCTCCAAATTCCTTCAGAACCACAGAATATAATTCATAGACATATCTTTAACCTGTATTAAGACTTCATAAATCATGTGTTGAATCTACCAAAGTGGTTAAGTGAGATATACAGTGACATCTTCTCTTTGCTGTATGTTTATAGCCTGACTCATCATGATCATAGCTTTGATCAGTTCAAACAAAGAGGTGTCAAACATGTTCACCCTTCTTTCCCCCTCTGCGAGGGGAGGTGATTGTTGTCTTCTTTGAGTGCATTTACATCTGTATTAAGAGATGTCCACTTGTGATCACCCACAATGCAACTGGTGAACAGGCCCATTGACACCCGGCATGCATTGATATGCAGTGGAGTAAAGTAACTAAGTATTGTACCTAAGTACAATTCTGAGGTGTTTTTACTTTAATGGAGTAATTCCAGTAAAAAATGGCCTTGAGACCTGAAGCTGATTCTACAAAATGTCTTCTAAATCCTAACAATTTTCTGAAAAAACGTATGTTTCTATATCAGTGGTTCTCAAACTTTTTCATGTCAAGGACCCCCAACATGATATGTATTTGGCCGCGGACCCCTATCTCAAAATATGTTGTTCCAGGGACCCCCCAGATGCAAAGATTTGAGTTAAAACGCTTTAAAACAATATATATTCAAAGATTTGCACATATTTTCACGATTTTTCTAAAATAGCAGATCTACAAGCTCGTAGCGCGGCACTCTGTGTCTGGAAGAGTGTCTGGAAGAGTGTCTGGAAGAGTGTCTGGAAGAGGAGCTCACCTGTCAAGTGTGTGATGACATCTTTAACGATCCTATTCTTCAGGAATGGTGGATGGAAAGATCATCAAATGAATATCCTGTAATACAATATTACTCCTGTTTGTATTACTTTTGTATTGTATTTCATACAATATTACTCCAGTGACCATCCTCCTACTAACTTGGTAGCAAAGAATGTGTGTGAGAACCTCTTGGTGGAGATTTGTATTACTTTACTTTTCAAGTTTTAAATTAAGCAGTCTCACTACTTGTCTCAGTCTTATAAATTGTGCCTCAAACTTATACTTTGTGTTTAATTTTAATTTGACCTTTAGCTTTGCTGTAGATTATTTATTTGTATTGTACATTTGTACTCTATTCCAACCTATCAACCATATTTGTCTTTCTGCAATCCAGTGTTGAATCATCAGTCTGGCTTCCCTGTGCTACCGGCAATGAATGAACCAAGAAGCTTGGCTAAACCAAGACGACACTGCTGTGATCAGTGCGGACAATGCTTCAGTTATATGTCCAAACTTAAAATACATCAGAGAATTCACAATGGAGAGAAACCCTATGGATGTGACCAGTGTGGACAACACTTCTCTCAAATGTCCGGCCTTAAACAACACAGAATAATTCACACTGGAGAAAAGCCCTATGGATGTGACCAGTGTGGACAACGCTTCTCTCAAATGGCCGGCCTTAAACGACACAGAATAATTCACACTGGAGAAAAGTCCTATGGGTGTGACCAGTGTGGACAACACTTCTCTGATATGTCCAGCCTTAAAAGACATCAGAGAATTCACAATGGAGAGAAACCCTATGGATGTGACCAGTGTGGACAACACTTCTCCCAAATGGCCCACCTTAAAACACACCAGAGAATTCACACTGGAGAGAAACCGTATGGATGTGATCAGTGTGGACAACGCTTCTCTCAAATGACCTGCCTTAAAACACACCAGAGAATTCACACTGGAGAGAAACCGTATGGATGTGATCAGTGTGGACAACACTTCTCTCAAATGGCAACTCTTAAAACACACCAGAAAATTCACACTGGAGAGAAACCTTATGGGTGTGATCAGTGTGGACAACACTTCTCTCACATGGTCAACCTTAAAACACACCAGAGAATTCACACTGGAGAGAAACCTTATGGGTGTGATCAATGTGGACAACACTTCTCTCGAATGGACAGCCTTAAACGACACCGAATAATTCACACTGGAGAGAAACCCTATGGATGTTATCAGTGTGGACAACACTTCTCTGATATGTCTAGCCTTAAAATACACCAGAGAATTCACACTGGAGAGAAACCCTATGGGTGTGATCAGTGTGGACAACACTTCGCTCGAATGGGCAGCCTTAAAACACACCAGAGAATTCACACTGGAGAGAAACCTTATGGGTGTGATCAGTGTGGACAACACTTCGCTCGAATGGGCAGCCTTAAAACACACCAGAGAATTCACACTGGAGAGAAATCCTAATTTGGTCAACGTGGAATACATTTTACTCAGTTGCGCTCCCACCAAGAGTTGGCTGACCGCTGTTAAACGCAGGTTGTGCGCGGCCACATTTTTTGCAGCCAGCGGATTCTAAAAAACAGGAGTGTCGCGCCTGTCACTCACTTTCAGGAGCCTCCCGTTCCTGAGTCTTGAGACGGTCAGCCTTCGACTCACCCGATTGGACAGAGGGAGAAAATCAGTGCCTGCCTCCAGCAGTTTTATGCTTAGTCGCGGAGAGCAGATAAACGCAAGGTCTGCGCGACTAGCGGAAAAATCTGCTCTTGCGTGAATCAACGCATTTGCATTGACAATGCATTGGCAGATTCTGCAAACAGCGGCCAGCCAACTCTTGGTGGGAGCGCGCCCTTAAGCAGACTAAAATGTCATGCACTCACATATCAATGCAAAATTATTGTGAGCAGTGTGACAAGCGCTTCATTAGAAAAATGCAACATGATGACCCATTGTTGTTCTTTTAAGCAGTTGTTTATTAAGTCTGCTGAGCTGTTATGAACCTATTTACCTATTATAGATGTTTGGACACTAGTGTGTTAACACTGTGCACAAGAATGCTACTCACACACATAGTGGTCTTTAAGAGGTAAGAAGGTGGCCGCACACAGTGGTAGCCAAAGTGCCAATATTATAGGACGCATACAACCAAAGGATTCTGTACCCTGTCTCTTGAAGGCCACTATTTAATAATGTATTAACACACATTGTAGTGCATGTAGTTTTAAAAGTAATGATTAGAAAAGCACAGGTAAGGTGTCTGGTGTTGAAGCAAGTTAGTACAAATTGCTCTATATATGTTTGCCTTCTGACTTCTTGTATATTCCTGAATGCTGCTATCGATACCATACCTGTCACCATGGTATGTTTAACTTCATTACTTCATGATTGTGTTATCACTGTCTTTGCTGAACATGTCCCATCAATATTTCACGTATTGTACTAAGTGAGTGACAAATAAACCCTTCTTGATTGATTCTTGATTATTTTGTGTCTCCTTTTTTCTTGTATAAAAAATGTTATCAAGGTAATAATGATAAAATCACAGTAAGTTGGTGTATGGTGTTTCCGCCAGTTAGTACACTAAACATTATACTATTTGATCATTTAGTTTTCAAATATTTCTTATCTTTATCTTGTTATAACGACCATTCAAAGTCATTGGTTGGTTTGTGTGCAATATGATGCCCGTAGTTACTATAAACACAACCCCCAAACTACACATTTATTTTTCTGTAAAGGACACTGCTATCCACTCTACATGTCCTGCATCCATTAACATGTACAATTAACAACTCTATCCTTGTCCTCATGTGTGAGAGTCTCTCTCTACGTCCTCTTGTTATTCATTTCTCTATAGAAAACCCATTTGCATATGATTGCTCCAAATTCCTTCAGAACCACAGAATATAATTCATAGACATATCTTTAACCTGTATTAAGACTTCATAAATCATGTGTTGAATCTACCAAAGTGGTTAAGTGAGATATACAGTGACATCTTCTCTTTGCTGTATGTTTATAGCCTGACTCATCATGATCATAGCTTTGATCAGTTCAAACAAAGAGGTGTCAAACATGTTCACCCTTCTTTCCCCCTCTGCGAGGGGAGGTGATTGTTGTCTTCTTTGAGTGCATTTACATCTGTATTAAGAGATGTCCACTCGTGATCACCCACAATGCAACTGGTGAACAGGCCCATTGACAACCGGCATGCATTGATATGCAGTGGAGTAAAGTAACTAAGTATTGTACCTAAGTACAATTCTGAGGTGTTTTTACTTTAATGGAGTAATTCCAGTCGTAGGCTTCTACTCCACTACACCTCAGAGGCAAATATTGTACTTTTACTTCACTACAATAATTTAAAAACTTTAGTTACTAGTTACTTTGTAGATTTTGATCATTATTACACAACAGACAGTACTTATTTACACTTATTTACATTTTGCCCATTTGAAATAAAAACTGTTCTACAATCTCACAATGCGTTGCGATGCAATTGAATGATTACTATACTGTGACTACTTCTAAACTATAACAGTGGACCCTATATACACTCACAATGGACTATTTATGTAGGTTGTGACTTGTTTCTAATAAACATTTAAAGTCAAGATGCAGCTGGCAATGTGTTGGTTTACTGTGTTTCTGGCAATTTAATGTAATCACATGGAAGACACGTGGTGCTAAGGAAGCAATAACATACTTATATGACATAATATGTTTTGCCAAATAAATTAAGATGCTGTTATGTACAATGAATGACACACTATAAACACATTATAGCAAGAAGAATAGAATTGTTCCATCAGCACAGCAGGTTGTATTGTTCTGAAGGAATTCGGAACAATCATAACGTGTACACGGTACAATTGAGGTTTTTGTAGGAACTTTAATGGCCTATATATTTCAAAGGTTCTCAATTTGGTTTAAAATTTACATTTCAAATCAGAGATAGTTTGAGGTGAACTATGTATGGTAACTTCAGCAATCATGTGTCATTCTCTAGACCATTTTAATCCACAAAAGCCTGGTATTTGGAGTCAAATTATTCTTGTCAGTTGTTCACACACCAGGGCCACCTGGTGAGACAGTGACACATCATGTAATCAATGACCACATTTGCATGGATATAGGTCATTTTCTTAAGACAGCTAAGCATCATTCATACATGTAACTTTGACAGAAAAAGCTAAATTGAATCTTGACATCTAATGTGGTCAGCTGTTGCATATTGACCTCTAACCATGACACAAGGTTTAATAAGCAGAACATCTTAAGACCTGACTCTGATGAGAGAATTATTTCATATTCACTCATATATTCATTAATGAGTGAAAACAACCTTGTTGAAGTCTGAAGATACTGATTGTTTGTTTACTGTATATGCATTTCATAATGCATTTATAAATACAGGGTGTCATATTCATGTATTTTATATTAATCTTATAGGAATTAAGACAAGTTCACTTGTAACAGAAAGTGTGTTAAGTTGTGATTGGTGGAGAGATGGTTGTATTGTTCTCTTTGTCCAACCATTCAAAGCAGTTACTGGCTCCACCCCCAGGCTCTCTAGTATTTTTTTTTTAACTTCATTTTTATCCCACTATTTTTTAACCCAATCTTTTTTACACCCAGTGCCAATTGTCTATGTAATCCTGGGCACTACCTTCCCTCTGCCAACCTAGGGAGGCCAGGGCCGAGCTCATGCCTCCTTCAATGCATGAGAGCCAACTGACCTTCTTGTCACCTGACAGGGGAGAGTTTCCCTGGTTGGACGTAGCGCGTGGAAGGAACACATTATTCCAACCAATTCCTTTCCCCTCCATCAGGTGCCCCGGCTGACCAGGGGGAGGCAGTATAGTGACCAAGATTACTGCATGGTTTTGTGAGGGTACCTACCCTAGGGAACACGGGGAGAACATGCAAACTCCACACAGAAAGGCCCTTTCGCCAACCGCACCTAGGGTATGATGACGCGGAGGAGAGAACACGCCCCCAGCGCCCACAGCGTCCCCTGCGGGAATCGGACCCAGTCTTTCAGTTTCTCCTGTAAAGCATTCAATGATTCCTGGACTCTCTTTTTGCAACGCCCCGATGCTTGGTCTACAGGTAAGAACCTGAGACCATTGTGTTTTTCTGAATACAGACACACGAGACACACCAGCTGTTCATCGTCCAGACAGAAGAGCCGGAGCTCCTCCCTGTGCGCAGCACAAAATACCTGCCCCGGCGTTTCTCCACCAAGAGGTTCTCACACACATTCTTTGCTACCAAGTTAGTAGGAGGATGGTCACTGGAGTAATATTGTATGAAATACAATACAAAAGTAATACAAACAGGAGTAATATTGTATTACAGGATATTCATTTGATGATCTTTCCATCCACCATTCCTGAAGAATAGGATCGTTAAAGATGTCATCACACACTTGACAGGTGAGCTCCTCTTCCAGACACTCTTCCAGACACTCTTCCAGACACTCTTCCAGACACAGAGTGCCGCGCTACGAGCTTGTAGATCTGCTATTTTAGAAAAATCGTGAAAATATGTGCAAATCTTTGAATATATATTGTTTTAAAGCGTTTTAACTCAAATCTTTGCATCTGGGGGGTCCCTGGAACAACATATTTTGAGATAGGGGTCCGCGGCCAAATACATATCATGTTGGGGGTCCTTGACATGAAAAAGTTTGAGAACCACTGATATAGAAACATACGTTTTTTTCAGAAAATTGTTAGGATTTAGAAGACATTTTGTAGAATCAGCTTCAGGTCTCAAGGCCAGCAGCCATATCTCCTCATCAATAAATAGCTGAAGTTACAGGAGGTTCTTCTTGAACAACGGGGTCAGAATTAACATAGTGAAGACATGCTCACGGTACGATCTGCCTGATTAGCTTAGAACGAAGACGCCCGTCTGGGTGACTACTATTGAACTTACAGAAATTATACCGGTTACAGTAGAATGATAATATCCAAGAACATGATGTCTAAAATATACTACATCAGTAAACAAGGTATTTAGCATACATCAAATGCAGAGAGATAGTGTATTACTCTGAACGTATCTCTCTCTCTCTCTCTCTCTCTCTCTCTCTCTCTCTCTCTCTCTCTCTCTCTGTGTGTATGGGGGAATCAAGTTGCTGTACAGTACTACTGTGATTATGTGAGATTGAAGTGTGCCTCTATACAAATTAACACAATGTATCTGAGTCACACACACAAACAAACCCATGCATACAGTACATAGGATTAATGGACAAATATATGCCCGCCACAACACAACACAACACAACACAACACACACAGTACAAAGTGCACATTCAGAGTAATTGGCATGAACCCTTGTCAACTGACAACAGGTTAAAATGGTTCTGCAAATAGAGAGCGAGGAAAACAATTCCCACATTATGTGTAAATTATGTGTAAAATCAACACTAATTCTCTGTGACACGCACACAGCCCGATGCATGCATTAAGCCACAAACACGTATATAAGACCCCCACACTCTTTCAGTCTCTCTCCTCTCTCTCTCTCTCTCTCTCTCTCTCTCAAAGTGTGAGTTTTGGTTGGCACAAATCCTTGTCAACAAATTAAAATGTTCATGTAAATAGCGTGCAAAGGAAAATAATGTAGTGCTCCAAAGTAAGTTGAACACCAGGCAAACATCCATACAAGATGACTGAAGATGACTTGAATTTTCAGACAATCTAAATGAAAAGAGGGAGCGAGTCTGCAGTTCAGACTGAGTCATTCCACTGCTTGGGACTCAGGCAGTCTAGAAGATTCTAGGTCGCATGGAGCGTTGTATCATTTTCGGCTAGAATAATTAAGCCAACCGTGCCGTGTCATGATACGCGTTTGCCAGGTGTGAAATGGTGCCAGGCGAAATGGACGAGATTTCTCATCATATTTTGCTAAGGTGCAGACCACCAATGACGAGAATGTTGTTTTTTCAGTGGTTTTATGCTAGATGGCGCTGTTCTCTGATACATGAGTGACCATTTAATTTCTCAGTCACGGAGGTTAAGGACGCTGACAAACACGCCAAGGTGTTGTCAATGAAAATGGAGAGACGGAGTGACTTTATACATGAAGTATAAATGAATTAGGCTACAGATATGAGACTGCAAGAGTTTATAGTGACATTGCCAGAAGATCTTAATTACCTTCCATGTCTGACATGCCGGACGTTTCTCTTTTTCCAATTTCCTGCAGAACATTGACTGTCTGGTGTCCTATACTCCCTCATAGGGGGATGTAGATGAAACACAATGTCATTCATTTTACACATGGCATCACACAGTGTGTTCCAATTCTAATGGGCCGCATTACATTTATATTATTCTCCTACATTATTCATTAAACTAATACATACAGTGGCTTGTTCAAGGTGACTTTGGCGGCACCACAACAAATCCAGCAGACGGGCATTACACAGGCATGGCAGAGGGGACATCGGTATGGCCTAGCAGTCTTGTGAGTGATATCAGTGGTGTGTTCTACCGTGTTACGTAACATACTGTGGAGTCTCGCTCCGGTCCCGCCGGTCAGGTGAGTTTTCCTACAGTGGGAGCCAGAGTGAGGAACCAAATAGAGTCCAAGCACCTCAGACAGCCCCGTTGCCTAGGGCAACTAGTTGAGGGGCGGTATATGTGCCACTCCTCATCCTCAATCAGTTGGAAGTGAGGACACCTGCGTGCTGGTCAATCAGAAGACAGCTGTTGTAGTGCATGTAGTTTTAAAAGTAATGATTAGAAAAGCACAGGTAAGGTGTCTGGTGTTGAAGCAAGTTAGTACAAATTGCTCTATATATGTTTGCCTTCTGACTTCTTGTATATTCCTGAATGCTGCTATAGATACCATACCTGTCACCATGGTATGTTTAACTTCCTTACTTCATGATTGTGTTATCACTGTCTTTGCTGAACATGTCCCATCAATATTTCACGTATTGTACTAAGTGAGTGACAAATAAACCCTTCTTGATTGATTCTTGATTATTTTGTGTCTCATTTTTTGTTGTATAAAAAATGTTATCACGGTAATAATGATAAAATCACAGTAAGTTGGTGTATGGTGTGTCCGCCAGTTAGTACACTAAACATTATACTATTTAATAATTTAGTTTTCAAATATTTCTTATCTTTATCTTGTTATAACGACCATTCAAAGTCATTGGGTGGTGTGTGTGTGCAATATGATGCCCGTAGTTACTATAAACACAACCCCCAAACTACACATTTATTTTTCTGTAAAGGACACTGCTATCCACTCTACATGTCCTGCATCTATTAACATCTACAATTAACAACTCTATCCTTGTCCTCATGTGTGAGAGTCTCTCTCTACGTCCTCTTGTTATTCATTTCTCTATAGAAAACCCATTTGCATATGATTGCTCCAAATTCCTTCAGAACCACAGAATATAATTCATAGGCATATCTTTAACCTGTATTAAGACTTCATCAATCATGTGTTGAATCTACCAAAGTGGTTAAGTGAGATATACAGTGATATCTTCTCTTTGCTGTATCTTTATAGCCTGACTCATCATGATCATCATGATCATAGCTTTGATCAGTTCAAACAAAGAGGTGTCAAACATGTTCACCCTTCTTTCCCCCTCTGAGAGGGGAGGTGATTGTTGTCCTCTTTGAGTGCATTTACATCTGTATTAAGAGATGTCCACTTGTGATCCCCCACAATGCAACTGGTGAACAGGCCCATTGACACCCGGCATGCATTGATATGCAGTGGAGTAAAGTAACTAAGTATTGTACCTAAGTACAATTCTGAGGTGTTTTTACTTTAATGGAGTAATTCCAGTTGTAGGAACTTTTACTTCTACTCCACTACATCTCAGAGGCAAATATAGTACTTTTACTTCACTACGATAATTTAAAAACTTTAGTTACTAGTTACTTTGTAGATTTTGATCATTATTACACAACAGACAGTAACCACTTATATATATTTTGGCCATTTGGAAAAAAAGCTGTTCTACAAGTTCACAATGCGTCACGATGCAATTGAATGATTACTACTACTACTATACTGTGACTACTTCTAAACTATAACAGTGGACCCTATATACACTCACAATGGACTATCTATGTAGGCTGTGTCTTGTGACTTGTTTGTAATAAACATTTAAAGTCAAGATGCAGCTGGCAATGTGTTGGTTTACTGTGTTTCTGGCAATTTAATGTAATCACATGGAAGACACGTGGTGCTAAGGAAGCAATAACATACTTATATGACATAATATGTTTTGCCAAATAAATTAAGATGCTGTTATGTACAATGACACACTATAAACACGTTATAGCAAGAAAAATAGAATTGTTCCTTCAGCACAGCAGGTTGTATTGTTCTGAAGGAATTCGGACTTTACTTTTCAAATCAGAGATAGTTTGAGGTGAACTATGTATGGTAACTTCAGCAATCATGTCATTCTCTAGTAGCCCACCACCACTAGGGTTTAGACCTGCAATGTTTTTTATGTGAGACACAGTTGTACGTCTTACACATAATGTAAGACTGTACAACAATAACAACAGTTCTGTAGAGAATCAGACCAGACTAAAGACTAAAAGAGAAGGTAGCTACTCAAGTGAAATAAATTAAGGTCAAAATTACACATTGTTTGACAGAACTGACAGAACTCATTTAACTTTGAGCATGAAGCTCTCGGATGGCTCCCCTTCCTTGGTTTCCCCTATATAGTCCATGTATACACATGTATAACTTTAACATTGCAAAATGTTTGTCTGGAAACAACATTATGACCATGTTAATCCACAAAAGCCTGGTATTTGGGGTCAAATTATTCCTGTCAGTTGTTCAAACACCAGGGCCACCTGGTGAGACAGTGACACATCATGTAATCAATGACCACATTTACATGGATATAGGTCATTTTCTTAAGACAGCTAAGCATCATTCATACATGTAACTTTGACAGAAAAAAGCAAATGTGAACCTTGACATCTAATGTGGTCAGCTGTTGCATATTGACCTCTAACCATGACACAAGGGTTAATAACAGAACATTGTACATCTCATCTTAAGACCTGACTCTGATGAGAGAATTATTTCATATTCACTCATATATTCATTAATGAGTGAAAACAACATTGTTGAAGTCTGAAGATACTGATTGTCTGTTTACTGTATATGCATTTCATAATATATGCATTTATAAATACAGGGTGTCATATTCATGTATTTTATATTAATATTATAGGAATTAAGACATAATTATTTGAATTACATGAAGATTACAAATCAATTTATCCACAAATGGATGCTCTGAATAGAAAGTCATTAGTTTCAAGAAGGTTGCATGGATGGAGCATGTCTGGGGGAGGGGCATGTATAAGTATGTTAGGTTGTGATTGGTGGAGAGATGGTTGTATTGTTCTCTTTGTCCAATCATTCAAAGCAGTTACTGGCTCCTCCCCAGGCACTCTAGTATAAGAAGAGTGTGTAGTTGTAATTTATCCACAACTCCTCCAGGATATCAATCATTTCTGATCAGATCTGACTGTGGACTCCAGAATTCAGTGGAAGATGAACTCTCTCAACCCAACCAGGGACAGTTCTGCTGAACAGGAGGGACCCAAAGAAAATGGTATGTTACTTTCTCTAGTGTTAATTTCCCTGCTCTGTCGTACAAATGTTTTATTACTTTACTTTTCAAGTTTTAAATTAAGCAGTCTCACTACTTGTCTCAGTCTTATAAATTGTGCCTCAAACTTATACTTTGTGTTTAATTTTAATTTGACCTTTAGCTTTGCTGTAGATTATTTATTTGTATTGTACATTTGTACTCTATTCCAACCTATCAACCATATTTGTCTTTCTGCAATCCAGTGTTGAATCATCAGTCTGGCTTCCCTGTGCTACCGGCAATGAATGAACCAAGAAGCTTGGCTAAACCAAGACGACACTGCTGTGATCAGTGCGGACAATGCTTCAGTTATATGTCCAAACTTAAAATACATCAGAGAATTCACAATGGAGAGAAACCCTATGGATGTGACCAGTGTGGACAACACTTCTCTCAAATGTCCGGCCTTAAACAACACAGAATAATTCACACTGGAGAAAAGCCCTATGGATGTGACCAGTGTGGACAACGCTTCTCTCAAATGGCCGGCCTTAAACGACACAGAATAATTCACACTGGAGAAAAGTCCTATGGGTGTGACCAGTGTGGACAACACTTCTCTGATATGTCCAGCCTTAAAAGACATCAGAGAATTCACAATGGAGAGAAACCCTATGGATGTGACCAGTGTGGACAACACTTCTCCCAAATGGCCCACCTTAAAACACACCAGAGAATTCACACTGGAGAGAAACCGTATGGATGTGATCAGTGTGGACAACGCTTCTCTCAAATGACCTGCCTTAAAACACACCAGAGAATTCACACTGGAGAGAAACCGTATGGATGTGATCAGTGTGGACAACACTTCTCTCAAATGGCAACTCTTAAAACACACCAGAAAATTCACACTGGAGAGAAACCTTATGGGTGTGATCAGTGTGGACAACACTTCTCTCACATGGTCAACCTTAAAACACACCAGAGAATTCACACTGGAGAGAAACCTTATGGGTGTGATCAATGTGGACAACACTTCTCTCGAATGGACAGCCTTAAACGACACCGAATAATTCACACTGGAGAGAAACCCTATGGATGTTATCAGTGTGGACAACACTTCTCTGATATGTCTAGCCTTAAAATACACCAGAGAATTCACACTGGAGAGAAACCCTATGGGTGTGATCAGTGTGGACAACACTTCGCTCGAATGGGCAGCCTTAAAACACACCAGAGAATTCACACTGGAGAGAAACCTTATGGGTGTGATCAGTGTGGACAACACTTCGCTCGAATGGGCAGCCTTAAAACACACCAGAGAATTCACACTGGAGAGAAATCCTAATTTGGTCAACGTGGAATACATTTTACTCAGTTGCGCTCCCACCAAGAGTTGGCTGACCGCTGTTAAACGCAGGTTGTGCGCGGCCACATTTTTTGCAGCCAGCGGATTCTAAAAAACAGGAGTGTCGCGCCTGTCACTCACTTTCAGGAGCCTCCCGTTCCTGAGTCTTGAGACGGTCAGCCTTCGACTCACCCGATTGGACAGAGGGAGAAAATCAGTGCCTGCCTCCAGCAGTTTTATGCTTAGTCGCGGAGAGCAGATAAACGCAAGGTCTGCGCGACTAGCGGAAAAATCTGCTCTTGCGTGAATCAACGCATTTGCATTGACAATGCATTGGCAGATTCTGCAAACAGCAGCCAGCCAACTCTTGGTGGGAGCGCGCCCTTAAGCAGACTAAAATGTCATGCACTCACATATCAATGCAAAATTATTGTGAGCAGTGTGACAAGCGCTTCATTAGAAAAATGCAACATGATGACCCATTGTTGTTCTTTTAAGCAGTTGTTTATTAAGTCTGCTGAGCTGTTATGAACCTATTTACCTATTATAGATGTTTGGACACTAGTGTGTTAACACTGTGCACAAGAATGCTACTCACACACATAGTGGTCTTTAAGAGGTAAGAAGGTGGCCGCACACAGTGGTAGCCAAAGTGCCAATATTATAGGACGCATACAACCAAAGGATTCTGTACCCTGTCTCTTGAAGGCCACTATTTAATAATGTATTAACACACATTGTAGTGCATGTAGTTTTAAAAGTAATGATTAGAAAAGCACAGGTAAGGTGTCTGGTGTTGAAGCAAGTTAGTACAAATTGCTCTATATATGTTTGCCTTCTGACTTCTTGTATATTCCTGAATGCTGCTATCGATACCATACCTGTCACCATGGTATGTTTAACTTCATTACTTCATGATTGTGTTATCACTGTCTTTGCTGAACATGTCCCATCAATATTTCACGTATTGTACTAAGTGAGTGACAAATAAACCCTTCTTGATTGATTCTTGATTATTTTGTGTCTCCTTTTTTCTTGTATAAAAAATGTTATCAAGGTAATAATGATAAAATCACAGTAAGTTGGTGCATGGTGTTTCCGCCAGTTAGTACACTAAACATTATACTATTTGATCATTTAGTTTTCAAATATTTCTTATCTTTATCTTGTTATAACGACCATTCAAAGTCATTGGTTGGTTTGTGTGCAATATGATGCCCGTAGTTACTATAAACACAACCCCCAAACTACACATTTATTTTTCTGTAAAGGACACTGCTGTCCACT
Source organism: Gymnoscopelus braueri (assembly GCF_963280865.1). Classification (NCBI taxonomy): domain Eukaryota; kingdom Metazoa; phylum Chordata; class Actinopteri; order Myctophiformes; family Myctophidae; genus Gymnoscopelus; species Gymnoscopelus braueri. The sequence goes on along the minus strand of NC_137620.1, from coordinate 44,066,102 downwards.
CTACATGTCCTGCATCCATTAACATGTACAATTAACAACTCTATCCTTGTCCTCATGTGTGAGAGTCTCTCTCTACGTCCTCTTGTTATTCATTTCTCTATAGAAAACCCATTTGCATATGATTGCTCCAAATTCCTTCAGAACCACAGAATATAATTCATAGACATATCTTTAACCTGTATTAAGACTTCATAAATCATGTGTTGAATCTACCAAAGTGGTTAAGTGAGATATACAGTGACATCTTCTCTTTGCTGTATGTTTATAGCCTGACTCATCATGATCATAGCTTTGATCAGTTCAAACAAAGAGGTGTCAAACATGTTCACCCTTCTTTCCCCCTCTGCGAGGGGAGGTGATTGTTGTCTTCTTTGAGTGCATTTACATCTGTATTAAGAGATGTCCACTTGTGATCACCCACAATGCAACTGGTGAACAGGCCCATTGACACCCGGCATGCATTGATATGCAGTGGAGTAAAGTAACTAAGTATTGTACCTAAGTACAATTCTGAGGTGTTTTTACTTTAATGGAGTAATTCCAGTCGTAGGCTTCTACTCCACTACACCTCAGAGGCAAATATTGTACTTTTACTTCACTACAATAATTTAAAAACTTTAGTTACTAGTTACTTTGTAGATTTTGATCATTATTACACAACAGACAGTACTTATTTACACTTATTTACATTTTGCCCATTTGAAATAAAAACTGTTCTACAATCTCACAATGCGTTGCGATGCAATTGAATGATTACTATACTGTGACTACTTCTAAACTATAACAGTGGACCCTATATACACTCACAATGGACTATTTATGTAGGTTGTGACTTGTTTCTAATAAACATTTAAAGTCAAGATGCAGCTGGCAATGTGTTGGTTTACTGTGTTTCTGGCAATTTAATGTAATCACATGGAAGACACGTGGTGCTAAGGAAGCAATAACATACTTATATGACATAATATGTTTTGCCAAATAAATTAAGATGCTGTTATGTACAATGAATGACACACTATAAACACATTATAGCAAGAAGAATAGAATTGTTCCATCAGCACAGCAGGTTGTATTGTTCTGAAGGAATTCGGAACAATCATAACGTGTACACGGTACAATTGAGGTTTTTGTAGGAACATTCTCTAGACCATTTTAATCCACAAAAGCCTGGTATTTGGAGTCAAATTATTCTTGTCAGTTGTTCACACACCAGGGCCACCTGGTGAGACAGTGACACATCATGTAATCAATGACCACATTTGCATGGATATAGGTCATTTTCTTAAGACAGCTAAGCATCATTCATACATGTAACTTTGACAGAAAAAGCTAAATTGAATCTTGACATCTAATGTGGTCAGCTGTTGCATATTGACCTCTAACCATGACACAAGGGTTAATAAGCAGAACATCTTAAGACCTGACTCTGATGAGAGAATTATTTCATATTCACTCATATATTCATTAATGAGTGAAAACAACCTTGTTGAAGTCTGAAGATACTGATTGTTTGTTTACTGTATATGCATTTCATAATGCATTTATAAATACAGGGTGTCATATTCATGTATTTTATATTAATCTTATAGGAATTAAGACAAGTTCACTTGTAACAGAAAGTGTGTTAAGTTGTGATTGGTGGAGAGATGGTTGTATTGTTCTCTTTGTCCAACCATTCAAAGCAGTTACTGGCTCCACCCCCAGGCTCTCTAGTATTTTTTTTTTAACTTCATTTTTATCCCACTATTTTTTAACCCAATCTTTTTTACACCCAGTGCCAATTGTCTATGTAATCCTGGGCACTACCTTCCCTCTGCCAACCTAGGGAGGCCAGGGCCGAGCTCATGCCTCCTTCAATGCATGAGAGCCAACTGACCTTCTTGTCACCTGACAGGGGAGAGTTTCCCTGGTTGGACGTAGCGCGTGGAAGGAACACATTATTCCAACCAATTCCTTTCCCCTCCATCAGGTGCCCCGGCTGACCAGGGGGAGGCAGTATAGTGACCAAGATTACTGCATGGTTTTGTGAGGGTACCTACCCTAGGGAACACGGGGAGAACATGCAAACTCCACACAGAAAGGCCCTTTCGCCAACCGCACCTAGGGTATGATGACGCGGAGGAGAGAACACGCCCCCAGCGCCCACAGCGTCCCCTGCGGGAATCGGACCCAGTCTTTCAGTTTCTCCTGTAAAGCATTCAATGATTCCTGGACTCTCTTTTTGCAACGCCCCGATGCTTGGTCTACAGGTAAGAACCTGAGACCATTGTGTTTTTCTGAATACAGACACACGAGACACACCAGCTGTTCATCGTCCAGACAGAAGAGCCGGAGCTCCTCCCTAAATACCTGCCCCGGCGTTTCTCCACCAAGAGGTTCTCACACACATTCTTTGCTACCAAGTTAGTAGGAGGATGGTCACTGGAGTAATATTGTATGAAATACAATACAAAAGTAATACAAACAGGAGTAATATTGTATTACAGGATATTCATTTGATGATCTTTCCATCCACCATTCCTGAAGAATAGGATCGTTAAAGATGTCATCACACACTTGACAGGTGAGCTCCTCTTCCAGACACTCTTCCAGACACTCTTCCAGACACTCTTCCAGACACAGAGTGCCGCGCTACGAGCTTGTAGATCTGCTATTTTAGAAAAATCGTGAAAATATGTGCAAATCTTTGAATATATATTGTTTTAAAGCGTTTTAACTCAAATCTTTGCATCTGGGGGGTCCCTGGAACAACATATTTTGAGATAGGGGTCCGCGGCCAAATACATATCATGTTGGGGGTCCTTGACATGAAAAAGTTTGAGAACCACTGATATAGAAACATACGTTTTTTCAGAAAATTGTTAGGATTTAGAAGACATTTTGTAGAATCAGCTTCAGGTCTCAAGGCCAGCAGCCATATCTCCTCATCAATAAATAGCTGAAGTTACAGGAGGTTCTTCTTGAACAACGGGGTCAGAATTAACATAGTGAAGACATGCTCACGGTACGATCTGCCTGATTAGCTTAGAACGAAGACGCCCGTCTGGGTGACTACTATTGAACTTACAGAAATTATACCGGTTACAGTAGAATGATAATATCCAAGAACATGATGTCTAAAATATACTACATCAGTAAACAAGGTATTTAGCATACATCAAATGCAGAGAGATAGTGTATTACTCTGAACGTATCTCTCTCTCTCTCTCTCTCTCTCTCTCTCTCTCTCTCTCTCTCTCTCTCTCTCTCTCTCTCTCTCTCTCTCTGTGTGTATGGGGGAATCAAGTTGCTGTACAGTACTACTGTGATTATGTGAGATTGAAGTGTGCCTCTATACAAATTAACACAATGTATCTGAGTCACACACACAAACAAACCCATGCATACAGTACATAGGATTAATGGACAAATATATGCCCGCCACAACACAACACAACACAACACAACACAACACACACAGTACAAAGTGCACATTCAGAGTAATTGGCATGAACCCTTGTCAACTGACAACAGGTTAAAATGGTTCTGCAAATAGAGAGCGAGGAAAACAATTCCCACATTATGTGTAAATTATGTGTAAAATCAACACTAATTCTCTGTGACACGCACACAGCCCGATGCATGCATTAAGCCACAAACACGTATATAAGACCCCCACACTCTTTCAGTCTCTCTCCTCTCTCTCTCTCTCTCTCTCTCAAAGTGTGAGTTTTGGTTGGCACAAATCCTTGTCAACAAATTAAAATGTTCATGTAAATAGCGTGCAAAGGAAAATAATGTAGTGCTCCAAAGTAAGTTGAACACCAGGCAAACATCCATACAAGATGACTGAAGATGACTTGAATTTTCAGACAATCTAAATGAAAAGAGGGAGCGAGTCTGCAGTTCAGACTGAGTCATTCCACTGCTTGGGACTCAGGCAGTCTAGAAGATTCTAGGTCGCATGGAGCGTTGTATCATTTTCGGCTAGAATAATTAAGCCAACCGTGCCGTGTCATGATACGCGTTTGCCAGGTGTGAAATGGTGCCAGGCGAAATGGACGAGATTTCTCATCATATTTTGCTAAGGTGCAGACCACCAATGACGAGAATGTTGTTTTTTCAGTGGTTTTATGCTAGATGGCGCTGTTCTCTGATACATGAGTGACCATTTAATTTCTCAGTCACGGAGGTTAAGGACGCTGACAAACACGCCAAGGTGTTGTCAATGAAAATGGAGAGACGGAGTGACTTTATACATGAAGTATAAATGAATTAGGCTACAGATATGAGACTGCAAGAGTTTATAGTGACATTGCCAGAAGATCTTAATTACCTTCCATGTCTGACATGCCGGACGTTTCTCTTTTTCCAATTTCCTGCAGAACATTGACTGTCTGGTGTCCTATACTCCCTCATAGGGGGATGTAGTTGAAACACAATGTCATTCATTTTACACATGGCATCACACAGTGTGTTCCAATTCTAATGGGCCGCATTACATTTATATTATTCTCCTACATTATTCATTAAACTAATACATACAGTGGCTTGTTCAAGGTGACTTTGGCGGCACCACAACAAATCCAGCAGACGGGCATTACACAGGCATGGCAGAGGGGACATCGGTATGGCCTAGCAGTCTTGTGAGTGATATCAGTGGTGTGTTCTACCGTGTTACGTAACATACTGTGGAGTCTCGCTCCGGTCCCGCCGGTCAGGTGAGTTTTCCTACAGTGGGAGCCAGAGTGAGGAACCAAATAGAGTCCAAGCACCTCAGACAGCCCCGTTGCCTAGGGCAACTAGTTGAGGGGCGGTATATGTGCCACTCCTCATCCTCAATCAGTTGGAAGTGAGGACACCTGCGTGCTGGTCAATCAGAAGACAGCTGTGCTGAGTTTACTTAAGGTCCTCACTCTAGCTCACTCACTGCTGACTCTCCCTGGGGGAAACACCGTTTCGGCGGTATAAGCGATACGCTCACTCACATTTTCACTGTCATAATGTTGTCAATCTGGGAACCCAAAGCCAAATGAAAAGGAAAAACAGCGCCCTCTGCTGTTTTTTACTCTTTCACTTGGCTCTGGGGGGAGCTGAACGGAGCACCCGTGCGCAAGGAAAACCGGGGTTTTTGGTCTGCCCTAAGCGCTCCACTTCCGGTGGTGCGCTTATGTTTTCATTCCCACTAACAATATTTCTACACAGAACACTAACACCACTTCTCCCAGATAACATGGATCGTTTTGGTTATAAGCCCACTTGTTTCTATGATGAAAGAGCAAGTTAAAATGTGAATATCTTTCCGTGGTTTTGTATGCTCCGAGGACGCTATTGTTAAATGAGTTTCGGTTTGTTTTCAGTGGGAAGCGAGAGCACAGACAGTAAATCCCGCCCACTACATTTGATTGGGTAAAGCGCGGCCTGCTTCCTGATCTGAAGGCACGGCCACTTGTAGGCCAGTGCGTACACGTTATGACGAACCCCCCCGACAGATTCAAGCGGAGAGCAGAATCTGTTCTTGAGAGATTATAATGTTGTCAGTTTACAAAGCTCACAAAAACGTTTTCAAATAGTTCAACTAGCCGATCTACATCAACACGTTGTGAGCTTGTAGATTGGCTATTTGAACTATTTGAAAATGTTTTTATAAATGGTAAAAAAAAAAGTCAAATAAGTTTAGGGACGACGGCTATGGCACCGGCACAAATATGTCCCTTTTAAGTCACTTGTCCCTGGTATAAAATGTGATATTAAAGTCATATCGCCCAGCTCTATAAGACAGACCATGTGAGGACAAGGGCGAGGAGGGCCTGGATGTGGTTTATATATGTAGATATAAGGGAGTGTGAGAGACGAGAGAGTACGAGGGAGTTTCTCATATGGAGAAGTGGCTGCCGACTGGGTTTAGCGATGGTTTAGCTGTAGCCTACCCTTTTCTCCTCCTGATAATAACTCTGCATGTTTTCACCTTTTGTAGAGAATGTCTCTAGAGACAGACTTTCAGTTTGCTGTAACTCAAGTCCGTTTCTCTAAGAATAGACAGCGATGGAAGAAGTACTTGCACGTTTTACTTAAGTAAAAGTATCAATACCCTATATTGTAGAAATAGTTGATTATCAGTAAAAGTTTGGTATTCAAAATGTACTTGAGTAATGGTGCAAAACATTTTGGCAATTTGGCATGAAAATGAACTTAAATACTAAAGTACTCATTATGCAGAAGGTCTCATTTCACAAGTTTTCAAATGTATATAAAATGAATACAAATCCTTTGAAAATAGCAGATCTACAAGCTAACAACACGTCGCAAAAAAATGCCAAAGTATATATATATAGGTCTGGTGTGGTTTTGTGGTAGGCTACTAATGAAAATATACAAAGTAACTAGTTTTCAAATAATTGTAGTGGAGTGAAAGTACAATATTTGCCTCTGAGCATTATGGTCATTGTAGTAATGCAGCAGTCCAGTCAAACCCCAGTCAAACACACAGACTTCTATATTGTTCGGCCATAGGGTGCAAATTTCAAATTTTGCTACTGTTATCTACTACAAATATTATTAACATTGAGTGACTGTAAGTTATTCCAGGGGTGAAATGCTCCTTTAAGTACAGTACTTGAGTAAATGTACTTAGTTTACTTTCCACCACTGAAAATAGAGGGTTTTAGTGGTAAATGTTCCCTCCACCGCTTGCTGAGCTTCGTGCTGAGCAGACGGACAGAGGAGCTTCAAGGTCTGCTTCATGGATAGACGTTAGGCTTTGACTTTGATTTGTTTTAAAGCCATTAAAGAATGGAATAAGTCTACATGTCAATCTTAAGACCTGCAGAGATTTTCACTTGTTTGATTAACACATTCACTGCCAGAATAAACACATGAATAAATCATCCACTGCGAGCCACTGGTTCTGCGGGGAACATAGGACCCGGGGAACATAGGTACGGTCCCCATCTGGGGATGATCTATAGCACATGGGCCGTCCACTCTGGTCTTTAGCTGCGGTGGACTCCGTGATGGAGTTAAGAACATTTTCTACTGTACCGCTCGTCCTAGGACATAATGATATCATATATCAGGTAAGAAAAAGGCTAGTCCGGAATTCTCCTTAAATTAGGATCACGAGTAAACCAAAGAACCTAGGATAATAATCTAAATGGAAACAACATCAAAATCTTAACATTTTGGTCAAGAAAAGCAAGCCCAAGAAACAAAAATATGAGAACAAATGGCCACGGTAAGTCAGCATGGTCGACATAACTATATCAAATGCTACGGCCTAAGGTGGAGTCTGAAGAGGTCCCTCTCTCAATCACGCAACATAGCATAGCATAGTGTTGTGTAATTGAGGCAGTAAACTGCGTGTTATCAGGCCCGTTGGTTGTAATAAGGTAGAGGAGAAGAAGAGAAGAGAGACGTCAGGTTTCCAGGTTCTGATCATGATTCGGTTTATTCAGCATTCAAGTAGCCTACAACAGCATACCAGGAGCCCTCTCCTCCACGCAGCCTTTCGGCTGGTGTAGTGTGACACACTGAGTTACATTTTAGTTCCCCTTTTATAACACAATAGCTTCACATTTGAATACAGGCGGTTCATGTGGGGTGGGGGTCAATGAGAGCCTCCACCTGTTGACCAAGCTCTCTGATCAGTGCCTCTATCTGATTAGCAGCTGAATGCCAGGAAGCCTAGACCTGGTGTCTCCAGGGTAAACAATGGAGATGTAAATCACACTTTGATTAGCAAACGCCAGGCTGGCTCACAACACATTCATGATTCTTCCTACTTTAGTAAAATAACTTCTATCTGATTTTACTTGCATACTGTCATAAAATATAAGCAATAAGGACCAATATACCACAATAGCATTAAATTATACAGTGCTTTGCCATTAACAGGGATATGCTGTTTAATAATGTACAATACATGGCCCAAAGCTGTGATTATAGACAAGGAACGTAACCGCGATGGGTTTGAATCCTGCCTTGTGCTATCATGTGAACGACATTCCTCGTTAAAAAAACACATGATTTATATATGAACACAGTAAGGTGGTTCATGTATGCATGATGCAACGTGACATATATTCAATATGTAAAGACATTATCCATATATCGTATCCTTGGAGAATATCAAATATTCATTGACAATGCCCTCATAAAAGTCAACGTGATCTCACAAACATGATTGATACGGATACAAGCACCTCACACAAAACAACAACATGCGACCAGAGGTGGAAAAAGTACTCAAATGTTTTACTTAAGTAAAAGTATCAATACTGCAATGTAGAAATACTCTGTTAGGGCGCGCTCCCACCAAGAGTTGGCTGGCCGCTGTTTGCAGAATCTGCCAATGCATTGTCAATGCAAATGCGTTGATTCACGCAAGAGCAGATTTTTCCGCTAGTCGCGCAGACCTTGCGTTTATCTGCTCTCCGCGACTAAGCATAAAACTGCTGGAGGCAGGCGCTGATTTTCTCCCTCTGTCCAATCGGGTGAGTCGAAGGCGGACCGTCTCAAGACTCAGGAAGCAACATGGTGCTCAAGGCAGCAGGCACAGGCGGTGCGGGCTACGGGGAGGCTCCTGAAAGTGAGTGACAGGCGCGACACTCCCGTTTTTTAGAATCCGCTGGCTGCAAAAAACTGTGGCCGCGCACAACCTGCGTTTAACAGCGGTCAGCCAACTCTTGGTGGGAGCGCGCCCTTACAAGTAAAAGTCTGGAATTCAAAATGTACTTAAGTAAAAGTACAAAAGTATTGGTATCAAAATGTACTTAAAGTACCAAAAGTAAAAGTACTAAAATATTCGAAAATAGCAGATCTACAAGCTTACAACGCGTCGCATCGCGACGCGTTGTGAGCTTGTAGATCTGCTATTATAGGTGATGATCTGCTATTATAGGTATGAAATAGGGCTGAAGTGGTTAATGTATGTTTCATAACATCATCATTTATATCTGAAAAGTAACTAGTAACTAAAGTTTTCAAACAATTGTAGTGGAGTAAAAGTACAATATTTGCCTCTGAGATGTAGTAGAAGTCAAAGTATTGGAAATTGGAAATACTCAAGTACAAAGACCTCAAAATTGTACTTAAGTACGGTACTTAAGTAAATGTACTTAGTTACTTTCCAACACTGCATGCGACCATGGCGAACACAATTGGGCGGTGTTCGGGGGAGGGAAGCCGGGTGGGGAAGGTGATATTTGTCACCGCCAGTGGTGTTAAGTAACTAAGTACATGTACTCAAGTACTGTACTTCAGTACAATTATGAGGTATTTTTACCTGACTGGAGTAAATTCTCAGTACTTTTACTTCTACTCCATTACATCTCAGAGGCAAAATTGAAAACTTTAGTTACTAGTTACTTTGTAGATTTTGATTATTATTACAAAACCACTTCAGCCCTATGTACATTTCAGCCATTTCAAAATAGCCGATCTACAAGCTCGCGATGTGTCGCAATGCAACGCGTTGTGAGCTTGTAGTATATCTGCTATTTTCAAAAGATGTGTATGCATTTTATACGTTTGAAAAGGCTCAAAGAGTAGGTTGTGAACACATCTTGTACCTATATTTAGGCCAGGAGCAGGACATCAAAGGCAAGAATCAAATCAATGAAGACCTCTATAAGGTCGAAACGTTGCGCCATTAACCCTTCAAGACCTGGAGCGCGTCTGTGTCATTTTAGATTTATTTGGCTATTAAAAAATAGCAGATATACAAGCTCATGGCGCGGCACCGAGTGCCGCGCCATGAGCTTGTAGATCTGCTATTTTTGAAAAATCGTGAAAATGTGTGCAAATCTTTGAATATATATTTTAGAATTTTTGTAACATTTGTAACTCAAATCTTTGCTTCTGGGGGTCCCTGGAACAAAACATTTTGAGATGGGGGTCCGTGGCCAAATATATATATCATTTTGGGGGTCCTTGAGATGAAAAGGTTTGAGAGCCACTGATATTATAGTTCTTTAAAAAAAAAACTGCTAGGATTTAGAAGACATTTGTGGAATCCCCATGAAGCAAATATTTGAGTTAAAAAAGTTCACCTATTAAATATATATACATATATATTCAAAGATTTGCACCAATTTCCCAAGAAAAAATGAAAGAAAAAGGAGATCTACAAGCTTGTAGCGCGGCACTCGGTGCCTGAATAGCCAAAGAAATCTAAACATGAAACAGATACATTCCAGGTCTTAATGGGTTAATAACATTGTTTGGGGCACTTCAAAGCAGCGTGCGGATGTTTTAACCTTCTAGAGAGGGATGAATTATTCAAATATTCAATCGAGCAATCAATACATTCAGGTCTGCAATTTCCCCAAAGGAAAAGGGCATACTCAGTACTCAATCTGAACAGAAAGCAGGAATACAAATGTTTTCCCCACTGGCCATAAAAATGCATGATCAGAGGAGGAAGAGGGATCTCAAGAGCCAAGATTCTTGGAATCCCCCTTTCCCTACCCTCCTCCCATCCCCAGCAAATCCAGCCCTGCAGGCAGTTATTCTGGTCCAAACTACTGCAAATGCATGGACTGTATTTTACTTATGTAATGTAGAAGTACTCTGTTACAAGTAAAAGTCTGGAATTCAAAATATACTTGAGTAAAAGTACAAAAGTATTGGTATCAAAATGTGCTTAAAGTACCAAAAGCAAAAGTACTAAAATGTTTGAAAATAGCAGATCTACAAGCTCACGATGCGACGCGTTGTGAGCTTGTAGATCGGCTATTTTCAAATAGCCTAGGTATAAAATAGGGCTAAAGTGGTTAAAGGAGGAGTTCACCCAAAAAATGACTTATTTTCTATCAATTGCACACCCCATGAAGCCTTGAATTCACAGATTTATTTTTGTTTTTGTGGCATTCCTAAGCCAAGAATTTGATGACCGGGTGTGTATCCGGTAGGAGACACAAATAATCTACTTTGTGTCTCCTACCGGATACATTAGCCAGTAGGAGACGGGAATCAAATTATTGGCTTAGGAATGCCACAAAAACTAAACTAAATCCACGGATTCAAGGCTTCATGGGGTGTGCAATTGATAGAAAATAAGTAATTTTTGGGGTGAACACCTCCTTTAATGTATGTTTTATAATGTAATAATTTATATCTGCAAAGTAACTAGTAACTAAAGCTTACACATAATTGTAGTGGAGTAAGAGTACAATATTTAACTCTGATATGTAGTGGAGTAGAAGTAAAAGTATAGACAATTACAATAGTATAGTATATATATATATATATATATATATATATATATATATATATATATATATATATATATATATATATATATATATATATATATATATATATATATATATATATATATATATAGCCCTTAAAAAGCTATATAATCTGATAGTAATCATTGCTGTAGAGTGTTTGTTCAGTAACAGGAGTCTCCTTGTCTCTGCAGCTCTTTAGTAAACAGAAAATACATTTTCAGGTGGGTTGCCAATTTTCAGCAAAGAAAAGATCAGAAAAGATTACCCATTTAATTGATCACCTTCCATTTCTATAGTGTTCCAGACCCAATGTTGTCTGCGCATTTCTTTGTGTCATCACTTCCAATTGCAAGTGTTTATCCTGTGTCCTGTCTGTGTGAGTTCTCTCTCCTGATTGGATACAATTGGTATCCCTACTGAAAATGTAACACCATAAGAGGATATGTATATCCACATGTATGAAAATAGCATAATCACAGAGCTTGTAGATTATGCTATTTTAAAATAACCAAAGTATAAAATAGGGTTAAAGTGGTTGTATTGATTTTGATAATTGCTGATTTTGCTGGGGACCCCCTGGAACCCCCTCAAGGAACCCTGGGGGTCCCCAGACCCAACTTTGAGAACCGCTGCTATAAACCTGTTATATAGCCTGGTTCCAGACAAATCTGCCAATGCGAATGCAAATATGGGGGCGGGGTTTATCACCAGAGGCATTTTTTTTATTTGCCCCTCGGAAATGCAGGTTCCACACAGAGATTCCAGACTAATATCTACTGATATTAGTCTGGCCATGCCAGGCTACCTTTTATGAGCAGTGGTAAGCTATCGAACAGAAGTTCAAGGGGTTCGCGCTCAAAGACAATTTGACTATTTGACACCTCTTAAGTTCATTTATACCTGCATTTGACATACATAGGTGTTAAATGTCAGCCCTGCTTATATGGGCTTGGGGTTTGCAGACATTCCATACCGTCGTTATCCTCTCACGGCATTGATATTTTGCTAACTTGACTGACATTTAAAGATGTGAAGTCATGACATGACCTCATCTAAATGCACCATCTGTCATGTTCCATGTCCTATGGTGAGAGCAGGAAATCATTATCTGCTTTGACCGGGTTGAAATGGCTGTCTCGCTCCAGCGTTGCCAGATTTTGTGAGAGAAATAAGCAACCAGGTCTAGGAAAACAAGCGACTATAGGCCACATGAGCACTTTAAACCATAATAGGTTTAAAGTGCTCATGTGGCCTATAATCGGCTATTTTCAAATATATTCAAAATATATCCAATTTTCAAATACATAATAGTATTTGAAAATTGGATATATTTTGAATATATTTGAAAATAGCCGATCTACAAGCTCACACAAAGTGTTGAAATAAAAAGTGGAATATATTTGTGAGATCTTTTTTAAACACAACAACACAAATCGGGTATGGGGCTCCCTGGCACAAATCATTTTCAGATGGGGGGTTAGGGACAAATACATATACATTTTATTGGGGGTCCATGACATGAAAATATTTGAGAACCACTGGTTTAAAAAAGAATTAAAAGATTTGGAGGCAAGCGCAAATAAACAGCTACACTTTAGAAACAAGCCCAAAGGAAACGCGACCCGCAACTACCAATATTTACAACAAGCACAGAAAAAGAAGCCCAAAGTCTCTCTCTCTCTCTCTCTCTCAGAACCTCCCTCCCTCCATCCCTCCCCCTTCCTCCGTCCTTCTCTTTCTCTCCCTCTCTTTCTAATCGAGCTCTGTTCTGATATCGCACACAACAGAAACCACTTGGCCTAATTTAGCTCTATGGCCTCACTTGGCCTAATTTAGCCATTTAGCTCTATGAGAACAACATTTCCCCCTGTGGGATTAACAGAGGTCTCCCCATGCCCTTCTGATCAATAAAACAGACCAGGAGGCAGGTGGTTTGGAGGTGAGATCAGTGACTGATCCCATTAACAATGACTTAAGTGTGGCATCGACGTTATAGCTAGTTGACCAATTATTATAATGATCTTTTTATTGACCCATGGTGTGGTAGTTAAGTGTGCTTAACTCTTTAAGACCTGAGAACGCATCTGTGTGTCATTTTTAGATTTCGTTGGGCTATTCAAAAATAGCAGATATACGAGCTCATAGCGCGGCACCGAGTGCCGCGCTATGAGCTTGTAGATCTGCTATTTTTGAAAAATCGTGAAAAATGTTGTGCAAATCTTTGAATATATATATATATTAAAAGCGAGCATTTCTAGCTAAAATGTTATTGCTTCTGGGGATTCTACAAATGTCTTCTAAATCAGTTTAAAACAGTTTTCTGAAACACTTATGTTGCTATAATATTAATGTCAGTGTCAAGGAGCCCCACAACGATATGTATTTGGCTGCGGACCCCCATTTAAAAAAAAAAAAAATCCAGGGACCCCCAGAAGCAAAGATTCGAGTAAAAAAAACAATTGCTTTATAGATATATATTCAAAGATTTGCAAAAAAAAAACACGATTTAAAAAAAAATAGCAGATCTACAAGCTCATAGCGCGGCACTCGGTGCCGCGCTATGAGCTTGTAGATCTGCTATTTTTGAATAGCCAAAAGTATAAAATATGGATAAAGTGGTTACACAGATGCGTCCCCCGGTCTTAAAGGGTTAAGGATGACCTTAGAGTCCGCTTCTCACTCACTCACTCACTCACGCACGCACGTGAGCACGCGCTCGCACACGCACATGCACATACACGCACACACACACACCTGGGGTGGTCCACCATACTTCCTCTGCCCGTTCTCCTGTAACATACATGTTGTAGCCGGTCTTCTCCATCAGAGCCAGGAGAGAGCGGCCTCGTCGACCTAAAAAAGAAACGTGATCTTATACATTCTCTTTGCATTGTGAATCGCATCGTATCACATTGTGTAGGATCAAAGCGTTATCAAATTGCACCGCATCGTGAACAGAGGTGATTCGTATCGCATCGTATCAGCCTGGGGTTTCGATGTATTGTTAACCCATTAAGATCTGAAAACACATACCGGTATGTTCCTATAATATCAGTGGTTCTCAAATGTTTTCATGTCAAGGACCCCCGGAAATGATATGTATTTGGCCGCGGACCCAAATCTCATAATATTAAGTCCCAGGGACCCCCCCTAGAAGCAAAGATTTGAGTTACAAATGTTCACTATAAAATATATATATTCAAAGATGTTCACACATTTTCACGATTTTTCAAAAATAGCAGATCTACAAGCTCATAGCACGGCACTCGGTGCCGCACTATGAGCTTGTAGATCTGCTATTTTTGAATAGCAAATGCAGCCAGGAATGAGAGGTCAGTTGATAGTTGGTCTGTAGCAGTCAGTTGGGTGGGTGAGGGTCTTAAAATCCAATGTTCAGTCATCCATGTGTAACTGTGAGAGTGTAGAAAATGTAATCAAATTGATTGATTGCATTTGATTACAGCACAAAGTCGTTTACTAATCAAAAATGACCCTTTTCCCCCCATGGGGGTCCAGAAACAATGGAATGCGCACACAGCCACACACACACACACACACACGCACAAGCACACGCACACGCACACGCACACGCACACACACACGTGCACTCTCGGCGCACACACACAAGTTTCATTTGAGGTCAAAGGGGTTTGCCAATCGGCCATCCACTCCAGCAGGCATTGTTGTTCAGTGAATGACCATGGCCAACACGCACGCACAAACGCACACGCACACACACGCACACACACACACACACACACACACACACACACACACACACACACACACACACACACACACACACACACACACACACACACACAGGATTCATTTGAGTTGGAGGGATGAACCAATCGGCCCACAGCTCCAGGATGCATTGTTGTTCAATCAAAGACCATGGATATACATCGTCTGTCGGGTGGAATAACCTCATATGTCCAAAATATTAAGGATTCAAATAGCAGATCTACAAGCTCATAGCGCATCACTTCTTGTAGGGGCGGCAGTGGCTCAGGGGTAGAGTGGACTGGGTCAGAGTGAACTGGAAACCGCAAGGTTCCCAGTTCGATCCCTGGCTCCCCCAGAGTTGGTGTCGAAGTGTCCTTGAGCAAGACGCTGAACCCCTAATTGCTCCCGATGGTGCCTTGCATGGTTTCCTCCTCCATCGGTGTATGAATGTGTGTGTAAATGGGTGAATGTAATGCACAATCATTGTAAAGCGCTTCGGATAAAAGCGCTATATAAATGCACCATTTACCATTTTGTAGATCTGCTACTTTTCATGCTTTTCTGTGACGCTGTAGTAGACACAAAAAGTTAGAATATGGAGATAAGAGGTTTCTGCCCGACAGCGACAATATGATAACATAGACTGGGCAGCAGTGGGCGGACACACACACACACACACACACACACGCGCACACATACGCACACACACACACACACACACAATAAATGTATTCTGCACTATCTCCCAGATGAAAGCAGTTGATATCGGAAACCTAATTGAATGTTCAAAACGGTTACTTTTTCAGGAACCTGTGTTCCACAAGATCTTCTTAATACTTTTCGTTGATATAAAATCAGTGATGGAAGAAGTACTTTTTGTTTTACTTAAGTGAAAGTATCAATACCACAATGTAGAAATACGCAGTTAGAAGTAAAAGTCTGGCATTCAAAAGTACAAACGCATTGACACCAAAAGTAAAAGTACTCGTTATGTAGAAGGTCCCACTTCACAAGTTGTCAAATGTATTACATTTATACAAATCTTTTGAAAAGATCCGATCTACAAGCTCAAAACGCGTCGCGATGCAACACGTTAGGAGCTTGTAGATCGTCTATTTTCAAATAGCCAAAGTTGAAATAGGGCTGAAGTGGTTAACGTATATTTAATAAGCAAAGTCTACAAAGTAACTAGTAACGAAAGTTTTCAAATGAATGTAATGGGAGTGCAAGTAAAATATTTGCTTCAGAGATGTAGTGGAGTAGAAGTATTAGAAATCGGAAATACTCCCGTAAAGCAAAAATACCTCAAAATCCTACTTAAGGACAGTACTTGAGTACATGTACTTAGTACCTTTACACCACTGTATACATTAGGCATAAAAAACGGGAATAAAATAGGACATTCATGTATGATTTTTTTTTTATAGATGAAACATGGAGATCAAAGGTTTCTGCCCGACAACATTGAGAATGCAGGATGTGGAAGGGGGGGGGGGGGGGTGATATCCTGGGAGAGTCTGACCGTGGACTGATCAGAAACTCTTTTGTTAGGGAGGGACTGTTGCTTTGCTCCCATTACGTTCAAGGCTTTGCGGGGCCAGGCGGGAGCTCTGTGATCTGGAATTGAACGGGCAGATTGCTGAACCACAAAGGTAATGCTGCTGCATCTGATGAAAATCATGGCTTTTTTTCATGGAGTTCGTCTGCGTACACAAAATGGAAATTGGGACTCTGGAGCGCTGAGCCTCGGCTGACCTCTCAGCTAAAGCAATGTTTCCCATCCACACAAGGACGAACCGCACCTGGATGGTCTTGGCATATATATATTTCTGTACACTTTTTTGAAAAAAACTTCCTCCTAGTATAACCATAACACCTGATGATTATGTTTTAGGGGGGGGGGGGATCACTGAAATAAATCACGGCACCCTGTCTTTAAAAATGTTTTCTAAATCCTAAAAGTTTTTAGAAAAAAAATGAAAGAATTTTTTTTTAGATTTTTCAAAAATAGCAGATCTACAAGCTCATAGCGCGGCACTCGTGCTATGAGCTTGTATATCTGCTATTTTTTAATGGCCAAAGACATCTAAAGTGACACAGATGCGTTCCAGGCCTTAATGGGTTAAACCCTATATACTAGTTGACCGGAGTCCCAACTAGTACATAGTACATATTGATGCCAACTCTTTTGTACATTTTTAAGTCCAGACCTTTACTTGAAACAGATCATTTCTTTGATACCTTTACTTGAGTAAAAGAAACAGAGTACTTTTTTCCATCACTGCATCTCCTATACCCTTTCCTTTTCCTGTCAAACGTTCTGTGAGGCGAGGCCTTGCCATGCAAATCTCACCATTCAAACCCACCTCTGTGAATAATCCTTTACAATCCGGGTTCCTGCTCCAAAGCAAAGAGACCTGCTGTCATCAAAGACAGCCATGACCTCCTGTCCTCCTCTGATGGCTGGTCTCCCTCCACATCCTCGTCCTCCTTGACCTGCAGGGCTATATGCTTTTGTCGCCATTGAACAATTCATATCCCTCTTGTCGGGAGGCAGAAACCTTGTATCTCACAGTACTGGAAATAAGTAGTAGAGTACACTTACTCAAGTACAATGATGAGGTTTTTCTTTTTTTACTCTACTGGATTATTTCCAATTTTCAATCATTATAATTCTACTCCACTACATCTCAGAGGCAAATATTGTACTTTTTACTCCACTACAATTATTTGAAAACTTTAGTTACTTTAGTTACTTTTTAGATTTTGATTATTAGTACAAAATATACATTAAGCACTTCAGCCCTACTGTATATATTTTTGGCCATTTGAAAATAGCCAATCAACAAGCGATGCGTGTGCGACGCATTGTGAGCTTGTAGATCTGCTATTTTCAAAAGATTTTTTATACATTTTGGGACATTCTGCACAATGAGTAACTTCTACTTTTGGTACTTTAAGTTACATTTTGTTACCAAGTTGTTTTAATGTTTTTTGAGTGTGAGTTAAAGGGATTAAGTCGATCTGTGTGGTTTTATAAATATCGAACCAATGGAGAGCATTAACCAGGGCTTGTGACTAAACAATCACTACATTGGATCCATTGGAACACAGGTTTTTTTTTTCTCCTGAAAAGTAACGGTTTGGGACTAGGGCTGTGAATCGTCTGCTATCTCACGATTCCATTCGATTCCGATTCTTGGGGTGACGATTCCGATTTTTATAGATTTTTTTCAAAACAAACGATTCTCGATTCAAAATCGAGAATCGTTTCAAAAGCGTTTGAAACGATTCAAAAGTGTTTTTTTTTCGATTCAAACACGTTTTTTTCCGATTCAAAAGCGTTTTTTTCCGATTCAAAAGCGTTTTTTTTCGATTCAAAAGCGTTTTTTTTTCGATTCAAAAGCGTTTTTTTTCCCGATTCAAACGATTCTCGATTCAAAACGATTCTCGATTCAAAACTATTATTGATTCATTTGTAGCTTTTATAATTGTAAAGGTTTTATCAACTGATAATAATGTAAACACAAAGGTAAATCCAAGATCTTTTTTTTATCGATAAAAAAAAAAGAGAATCGATTCTGAATCGTCCAACAGTAGAATCGCGATTCGTATTCGAATCGATTTTTTCCAACACTCCTATTTGGGCCATGCATTCGATCCGACAGTGACGACATGCATTGCAACGCCTCAGAATCTGCACCCACGGTGTTATCGGCACTGCTCTCTCCTTAATCCATTAAGACCTGGAACGCATCTGTGTCACTTTTTTTTATTTGAGCTAAAAAGCATTATTATACACTTTGGCTATTCAAAAATAGCAGATGTACAAGCTCGAGATCTGCTATTTTTAAAAAATCTAGAAAATGTGTGCAAATTAATATCTTTATATTATTTTAAAGCGAACATTTTTAACTCAAATCTTTGCTTCTGGGGGGTCTCTGGAACAACATATTGTGAGATGGGGGTCGGCGGCCAAATACATAATCATTTTGGGGGTCCTTGACATGAAAAAGTTTGAGCACCACTGACATAGAAACATACGTTTTTCAGGGGGGGATCATCTATATGTGACGTGTCTGTCTTGATACAATTGTCATGATTTGGCACTATATCGTGACATTGAAAATGAATGAACATATAGCCAGAGAGCAGAGAGCACAGCGGTGAGGCAGGCCAGGCAGCAAGGAGGGAGCTGTAGGAAGACCTGGAGATGACTTAAGCAATATTACACGAGCGGGTGTGCTTTACCGTCATTATTGGCACGCCAGTGATGCGGTCAGGAACGAGGCGGAGCCGAGTTCCGCAAGCATCACTGAAGTGCCAATAATAAGTTTACCAACAAAACACATCCAAATGTGTTCATATTGTGGGGCAATTCTTCATAATAAAAATGTTTAGCTTTATCCGTTTCCCTGTAAAGAGAAGAGTTTATTTGACTGAGACATTAAATAGTCCCTGTAGCGGCGCTCTGAGGCACCGTCTCATCAACACAGCTGATTCCAGTAGGCTATATGCTCCGTCGTACGACCGCGTCACGTGGCCAAAATGACTGATCTACAAGCTGACAACGCGTCGCGATGGCGACGCGTTGTGAACTTGTAGATCGGCTATTTTTGCCGTGCGATACCTTCGTACGATAAAGTATAACATACACTGGACTGTTAACGAAATGGGAGTTATTTTACTTTAACACAGGAGGATATTTATACAGTATGGATGGAACATATCTCTCATTTGGTTTCGTGTTCTCCTTCTCATCCTTTTCTTCTAATCATTGATCAACCGTAAGTCCACCAAATAAGTCAAAATGAACAACATAGTCCATTTTGCATATAGCTGTTTGTTCTCCGGTGGCGGCGGTGGGTCAGGCTACTGTCTGTTTGTTTTCCTACCGTGGGACAGCGTGACGTCACAGCACAGCTGTTCCATATATGGTCTAATCAGGTGCGGACTGCAGTGCGGAGTGATTTATTAATGTGATTAGGCCCGTGCTATCATGCTGGTTTGAAGCACGGCTAGATAGCTATTTCAACCAATCAGATTGCTTGGTCGGAACTACCTGTTGTATAATGAGGCTTGGATAAGGAGCAGGGTTATTGTCCTATGATAGGATGTCACATCCATACTTGTGAGACATGCCGTTGCTCCTATTCGCAGGACATGATCGATCCAGACCAACACCCCCTACCTGCAGGACATGATCAATCCAGACCCATTACCCCTACCTGCAGGACATGCCCCCCCCCCTACCTGCAGGACATGATCGATCTAGACCCACACCCCTTCCCGCATACGTCAATATAGCCAACTGCCCCCTGACCAATCGTTTAATCTCTCAAGAACAGATTCTGCTCTGCGTTTGAATCTGTCGGTAGCCGTGTTGCCAACCCGTGCGCATTGTTTACAAGTGGGCGTGCTATCAGATCAGGAAGCAGGCCGCGCTTTACCAAATCAAATGTAGTGGGCGGGATTTACGTGTGTGCCGTTCCTTCCCTACTAGAAACAAACCGAAACTCATTTAACAATAGCATCCTCGAAGCCGACAAGACCACGGAAAGTTAGTAACATTTTAAATTGCTCTTTCATCATAGAAACAAGTGGGCTTATAACCAAAACGATCCATGTTCTTTGGGAGAATTGGTGTTAGTGTTCCGTGGAGAAATATTTTTAGTGGGAATGAAAACATAGTCGCACCGGAAGTAAAGCCTGAAGGCAGACCAAGAACCCTGGTTTCCTTGCGCACGGGTGCTTCGTTGAGCTCCTCCCAGAGCCAAGTGAATAAGTAAAAAACAGCAGAGGGCGCTTTTTTTCCTTTCCATTTGGTGATGGGTTCCCAGATTGCCAATCGTTTGACTGTACCTACCCTTCCAGTCACCTGGTGCCGTCCCGGGAACTTCCGCACTCCAGGAATGCCGTTTTTTCCAGGAGGTGCCGTTTTCAAGCTGCAAAATAAAACCGTCTAAAGCGGATTTGAGCCACAAGAGGCACCGCCGAGCAAGCCCGCGGGTAACCCCTTCTGGTCAAACGAATCCATCCCAGGAAGTCACCCGTTTGCCGTCTTGGGAGTGAGGATGTGTTGTACTATCCTATCGTCACTGTTAGCCAGAAATCTTGTATCTCCATATTTCAACTTTGTATGATTTTTAAATGAATGAATCCCTCTCTTCGTCATACTACAGCATACATGGGTAACTGGCGGCTCTCGGGGGCCACATGCGGCCCCCACCTTCACTTATTGCGGCCTGCAGGTTAATATTCGGAAAATACTGATATATTATTGATTTCAGCTGTTACAATTTCAAACATGCAAACATGACTCGCTTTAATTACTTAGTCTATTTAGTCTAGTAGCTTAATGACTAGTACAATTCTATTGTCTTATTAATATCCAATGTATTTGTATTTAAGTTCAAAAAGTTAACATAAGTATAACTAAATGCATTTGAAATTAAATAAAAATGCTACTTTTCAGGATTCCAATTGAAAAATAGCAAAAAAAAAGAATCAGGATTTCAATTCAAAAATAGCAAAAATTGCAGATCTACAAGCTCTCAAAACACGTCGCGCTGCGACTTTTGTGTGACATAGAATGACGAAGTACGGCATTAATTTACGAAAAAAGGTTAAATACAGCGATAAGAGGTTTCTGTACAGTATTATGCAATGTGTCCCTCTGGAGTGAGTGTGTAAATATAGTGGCCCTCTCCATCATCAAAGTTGCATCACCTCTGTACTACAGTGTCACAAAAGTGAAAGTGGTTAAGTATAATGAGTTAAATACATATCTAACCAATGCAAAGTATTATAGGGATGGTTAACCATCCCTATAAAAAACAATTTTTTTTCTATGGATTAGTCACCCCATGGAGACTTGAATTCATGGATATTTTTTTGTTTTTGTCGCATTCCAAAAATGTGATGACCAGCGGAACGGTAGGCAGCGGTTCCGGTAGGAGACACAAAGGAGACTCTTTGTGTCTCCTACCCGAACCGCTGCCGGTCATCAAATTATTGGCTTAGGAATGAGACAAAAACTAAAACAATTTTATTTTTTTGGGTGAACTATCCCTTTAACAAGAACTTGTGACTAGATAATAATTACATTGAATCCATTGGAACACAGGTTATTTCTTTCCCCCGTTTCCTGGAAAGTATAACGGTTGTGGACATATGAGGTTTCCACCCTACAGAGACATTATTAGAAAGCCTCGCCGCCAAGAATATGTACGGATATGATTAATGTACAGCCAGGAATATTAATACAACAGCTGCAGGTGTGCATATAGTACGCCTACCGCACAGGTGGGTCTGCATAATTGGCCGTTTGTCTTCCTGTGTGTGTGTGTGTGTGTGTGTGTGTGTGTGTGTGTGTGTGTGTGTGTGTGTGTGTGTGTGTGTGTGTGTGTGTGTGTGTGTGTGTGTGTGTGTGTGTGTGTGTGTGTGTGTGTGTGTGTGCACGCATGTGATTATTACCAATGTGAACATATGTTTGCAGATTTTTTTATGTTGATGACCGTGTAGTCGACTGTCTGTCTAATGTGTGTGTGTGTGGATGTGTGTATGCGCTTGCGTGTGTGTATCTCATCATTGAGAGGATGTCTGCTTGTTAGCAACACATGGTGTGTGTGTGTGTGTGTGTGTGTGTGTGTGTGTGTGTGTGTGTGTGTGTGTGTGTGCGTGTGTGCGCGTGTGCGTGTTTGTGTCCATCTGCCCAATGATATAACAGTATGTGACTTTCTGTGTCATAACAACACTTGTTCTTTGAACTTGCACTCTCTCTCTCTTCATCTCCACTGTCCCTCATTTGCTCAAACTCATCTCTCTCTCTCTCTCTCTCTCTCTCTCTCTCTCTCTCTCTCTCTCTCTCTCTCTCTCTCTCTCTCTCTTTCTCGCCCACGCCATCGTAACCAAGGCACACATCCGTCGCCCCCGGAAACTTCACGTCGTTATTGATGCTAATGATGCTCACTTGGGGGTGACCTTTGGTCAAGCATACACTCCTACATGCACACATATGTACCATATGTATATGCACACACACACACGCACACACGCACGCACGCACGCACGCACGCACGCACGCACACACACACACACACACACACACACACACACACACACACACACACACACACAGTCATATACCTATATGCTCTCTCTCTCACACACACAAACACACACACACACACACACACACACACACACACACACACACACACACACACACACACACACACACACAGACACAGACACACAGACAGGTAATCACTCACACAGTTACATACGTGCTCTCTCTCTCTCTTTCTCTCGCACGCACACGAGCGCGCACACAGCGCTGAGTGCTGACCTGCAGTACATTACAACAAATCAGCAAACATGCAAAGTTGCAGCCAATTACTGAGTTCTGTCCATCAAGAGGAGAAGAGAAGAGAAGAGAACAGAAGAGAAGAGAAGAGAAGAGAGGACAGGCTAATGAGGAAGATGAAGAGGATGATGAAGGTTCATCAGGGTCCCTCGTACAATTTGTGTCGTTAAATGTCAAAATGTCCTCTCTTTTCTTCTCTTCTCTTCTCTTCTCTTCTCTTCTCTTCTCTTCTCTTCTCTTCTCCTCTTGATGGACAGAACTCAGTAATTAGCTGCAACGTTGCATGTTTGCTGATTTGTTGAAGTGTACTGTAGGTCATGGGTTCCCAAACTTTTCAGCCCGCGACCCCAAAATAAGGCGGCCATTGACTCGCGACCCCACCTAAACCTGGAGGTAATTTATGCACATAAACTTGCACGTTCGGTGCGCATTTGAAATGTATTAAAATGTTTATTTTATTTTTTTTTATTATTTTTTTATGACCCAAAATAATTTCGCGACCCCACCGTCAGTCTCCCGCGATCCCAAGTGGGGTCGCGACCCCAACTTTGGGAACCCCTGCTGTAGGTCAGCATGCGTGTGTGTTTGTGTGTGTGTGTAACTACCATAGCCAATAGGTACAGTGGATGCATTTGCAACTTCTGTGGACTACAGTATAGCTTGCATACAAGAAGGCACTACTCTCTGGTGGAATCGACCAACAGCCGACGCTACCTGACGGCCCCTCCCTCCCTTGCCTTCTTAAGCTACATAGGCCTACTGTAGTCCACAGAAGTTACAAATGCATCCACTGCAGCTACTACACACACACACTGCAACAAATCAGCAAACATGCAAAGTTACAGCCAATTACTGAGTTCTGTCCATCAAGAGAAGAGAAGAGAAGAGAAGAGAAGAGAAGAGAAGAGAAGAGAGGCTAATGAGGAAGATGAAGAGGATGATGAAGGTTCTTCAGGGTCCCTCGTACATCATTTTCCGTATTAACTATCTTGCTGGGGACCCCCTGGGACCCCCTCAAGGATCCCTGCTCACCTCCCTTCTTTCAATCTCTCTCTCTCTCTCTCTCTCTCTCTCTCTCTCTCTCTCTCTCTCTCTCTCTCTCTCCGCCTCAATCCTGTTAAATCTTGTTTGTCATGTTCAAATTCTGCAAACCCTGATCCAAGACGTTGTTCTCCACACATGCACGGATCTGCCCCACTGATAATACTGACTGGTTTAGTTGATCTCAACTTGTAATACAAATCCACCAATTTGCCAGGAGATCCTGTGTCTCTCTCCTTTTTGCTCCCCTGCTCCTCTTGGCTTCGTGTCGAAGTGTCCTCGAGCAAATCAAATCATTTCAAACGCAGAGGT
>NC_137620.1:44033939-44036439 GCF_963280865.1 Gymnoscopelus braueri | reverse complement strand
CCTACCTTCTTAAACAGATGAGACAGGCCATTCATATGAACTGTCTCTTCCTATACAGCCTCAATTTTATAACTCTGAAGCTGGCCCCTTGGTTCATACAGTACAGACACTCTGCAAAGCCAGATGCACTGTGGTGGATCAGAAACCTCCCTAGAACCACACCTCAGCATGCTGGGTTCATCCTAACGCGAGCTCTACACACAGCTGACCTAGATATATCTCTGTTGTTGTTGGCAGGGGCTCCTGCTGGTCTTCTTGCAAAGTCACGGCTGGGGGTCCTTATGGCAGAGCCTTTACCAAAGGTTATCTTGTTGGTTATTCACCCAGGAGAGAAAGAGACACAAAGAGGCAGAAGAGAAGAGAAAATGAGATTCAGGCGTGCGTGGGCAGCATTTATTTTTCCAGAAAGGCCATGCTGAGTTCAATAACCCCTTGAAAACGGGAAAGTAGCATGTGTTATTTTTAGATTTTAGCGTTGGCTATTCAAAAAGTAGCAGATCTACAACCTCACAGCGTGTGACTTCGTCCCGCGCTGTGAGCTTGTACATTGCTATTTTTTTACATTTTAGATTTTTTTTTTCTACATTTTTATCCCACAATTTTGTAACCCATTTTTTCACCCAGTGCCAACGCCTGAGCTGTAATCCTGGGCGCTACTCTCCCTCTGCCAGCCTGGGGAGAGCCCCGAACTGAGCTCATGCTTCAAGAAAAATCTAGAAAGTGTTTGAAAAACTGTTGAATATTTTTTGAAGTGTGAGAACTACTGATTCAAAAGACATTATAAAATCGGGCCTCAGGTCTTAGTGGGATAAATAAGTGAGCAAAAGGCCATGCAGTACTTTGGACAACTGAACTGAAACTCGAAACACATACCGTAGTGCTGAATTATGTTAAAACTAAGGTGACTGCATGAATCTGGTGGGTCGTGACAGATGGCTTTACGACATTTGCCGGGCCAGAAGGCCTGCAGGGTCTTTACATCACAACAAAACAGTTTGCTGTTACACAATATTAACTTTTCCGCAGCCGTATACAGCACTATGTGCCACTCTGAGGCTACAGTGAAAAGATTACATAAATAAAGTTATCCATTGCAAGGCAGTAGCCTATAAACTTTTTTAATATTTACCATTTCAGTACATGCCCGAATTAATGGAATGCAGCCATGGGTATAAAGTACTCCAAATGGTAAATGTCATTTAGCATCAAGTTGAATGGAGTTAAATTCAGAAGGGGGTCTCTGATACTGACATCAAAGAAAAGGAATCGCACACTGTCTGGAACTTGCAAAAACAAACGTTCTCTATATTCAGGACAGTCTGTCCTGATGAAGGTCTTAACGACCGAAACGTCGAATAAAGAGCAACATTACCAGTGATGTAAAGTAACTAAGTACATTTACTCAAGTACTGTACTTAAGTACAATTTTGAGGTACTTTTACTTTACTGGAGTATTTCCAATTGTCTATGCTTTTACTTCTACTCCACTACATCTCAGAGGCAAATATTGTACTTTTACTCCACTACAATTATTTGAAAACTTCAGTTACTAGTTACTTTGCAGATATAAATGATTACATTATAAAACATACATTAACCACTTTAGCCCTATTTCATACCGAGGCTATTTGAAAATAGCCGATCTACAAGCTCACAACGCGTCGCGATGCGAGGCGTTGTGAGCTTTGTAGATCTGCTGTTTTCAAACATTTTATTACTTTTACTTTTGGTACTTTAAGTACATTTTGATACCAATACTTTTGTACTTTTATTCAAGTAAATTTTGAATTCCGGACTTTTACTTGTAACAGAGTACTTCTACATTGCAGTTATTGATACTTTTACTTAAGTAAAACATTTGAGTACTTTTTCCACCACTGCACACACACACACACACACACACACACACACACACACACACACACACACACACACACACACACACACACACACACACACACACACACACACACACAGGGCTGGTGTCAGACCCAGAGGATCTAAGGTTTAGATACAGTTGATCTATAGGGGAACCACAAGGCCTCTCTGTCTGACTGAACAACCTCCTTTACAACCTCCATTAAGCCATTCAGACCGGGAAAGCATCTTATCATTTTAGATTTCAACCACTTTAACCATTATCTTATACTGTGGGCTATATTAAAAAAAACTATTCACCAAATGCCGCGCCACGAGCTTGGATATCTGCTATTTCTTTTTTCAAAAAACGAAGGATTTTTAATCCTTATGCTACAATAATATCAGTGGTTCTCAAACTTTTTCATGTCAAGGACCCCAATAATTATATGTATTTGGCCGCGGACCCCCATCTCAAAATATTTTGTTCCAGGGACCCCCACCAGAAGCAAAGATTTGAGTTAAACATATATATATATATATATTCAAAGATTTGAATTAAACATATATATATATATATATTCAAAGATTTGCACACATTTTAATTATTTATTTTTTCTTCCAAAGATAGCAGATCTACAAG
>NC_137620.1:43966439-44028939 GCF_963280865.1 Gymnoscopelus braueri | reverse complement strand
TCTGCCCAGCAGAAGTTGGATGTCGGGGCTTTGTTGCAACATCAACTGTGAGGCTGATGAAGGACCTAGGCATCAGCGGACAAGTCCTACGCCAGGCCATCAAGGAACCATCCAGACTAGCAGAGCGGAGTAGCCAGTGGCTTTGGCCGAAAAGGAAAGACCCTAGTTGGTCTCCCAAATGAGCCGGCTGGACAGATGCAGAGGGAAGTGTTTCTGGGACGCCAGAATACACTGCTGAGCCTACTGGAGACGTCGTGTGTAAGTGCAAGCCTGGCTCAGGGAGTAGGACGCCCCTGCCATGCAGAGTCCCTAGGCACTCTGGATCTTTAACATCATGTCCTGTGTTTTCGAAATCAAAATTTACAATGTAGTCCTAACTAGTAACTAAAGTTTTCTAATAATTGTTGTGGAGTAAAAAGTACAACATATTTCTCTGAGATGCAGTGGAGTAAAAGTATTGACAATTGGAAATACTCCAGTAAAGTAAAAAAAAAGAAAAAAGAAAAAAAAGGTACTTAAGTACAGTACTTAGTTACTTTCCACCACTGTGTCTTTGTGCGTGTTAGTGCAGCCCTCCTCTTGACCTCCAGCTAGTGGTGGAAGAAGTACTCATTTTACTTAAGTAAAAGTAGCAATACCACAATCTAAAAATACTGGGTAAGTAAGTAAAAGGCCTGGGTTCAAAATGTTACTTGAGTTAAAGTACAAAAGTATTGGCATCAATATATACTTTAAGTACCAAAAGTAAAACTACAAAATGTTTTCAAAATAGCTGATCTACAAGATCACAATGGTGAGCTTGTAGATCTACTATTTTTCAAATAGCTAGGTATACAACAGGACTAAAGTGGTTAATGTATGTTTTATAATGTAATCATTATATCTGCAAAGTAACTAGTAACTCAAGTTTTCAAATAATTGTAGTGGAGTAAAAGTACAATATTTGAAAAGTACAATATTTGCCTCTGAGATGTAGTGGAGTAGAAGTAAAAGTGGAAATACTCCAGTAAAGTAAAAAGTAACTCACAATGGTACTGAAGTACAGTACTAAAGTAAATGTACTTAAGTTACTTTCCACCCCTGCCTCCAGCAGTGATAATGAAGACATGGATGTACTGTATAGGAATGGAGAGAATATAGAAGGCTGAACGTGAAAGAGGACAGCATGCAGGATGAATGCTGTCCTGCATGCTTCGCCAGGAAGGAGAAGAGGAGAATGAAATGCCAGAAGACTGTGGTTGTTATACTGCACAGCTCCCACAGTGACCAATAGGAGAAGAATGTGGATGGGGAGAGAGAGAGAGAGAGAGAGATCAGTGGTGTAAGATAACTAAGTACATTTACTTAAGTACTGTACTTAAGTACAATTTTGAGGTATTTGTAATTTACTTGAGTATTTCCAATTTCCAATACTTTTACTTCTACTCCACTACATCTCAGAGGCAAATATTGTATATTACTCCACTACAATAATTTGAAAACTTTAGTTACTAGTTACTTTGCAGATATAAATTATCACATTATAAAACATACATTTACCACTTTAGCCTATTTTATAAATAGGCTATTTGAAAATAGCAGATCTACAAGCTCACAACGTGTCGCATCGCGACGCGTTGTGAGCTTGTAGATCGGCTATTTTCAAATATTTTAGTACTTTACTTTTGGTACTTTAAGTACATTTTGATACCAATACTTTTCTACTTTTACTCAAGTAATTTAGAATTCCGGACTTTTACTTGTCACGGAGTACTACTTCTACATTGCAGTATTGATACTTTTATTTAAGTAAAACATTTGAGTACTTTTTTCACCACTGAGAGACTGAGAGAGAGAGAGATTATTAGATAAAGAGGTATTTAATGCCTTGATTAAATACTATGTCCGCATTTCTTTCTGGTTAAAAAGAAAAAAAAACTATTGCGAGTCGTATGGACTATTATGGCTCTCTTGTGGTGTTGGTGGGGTGGAGCTATATCAATAGTATCGTGTACAGTTAGAATGCGTTTATCACACTCAACAGATGGCAAAATGGTGAGGAGAAATGGCAAGGAGAAGGCAGAGAGAAAAAAACGAAAAACGGAATGGAAAATGATAGGCTATAGAAAATAAATCACCGCTGTGATTTTGCACACTGCACTCTGCTGGAGAAATCAATGCTATGTTATTCTCTTAGGAAAAGAATGACATAGGAATGAAAGTGTGTGTGTACGTTTATATATGTATGTATGTATGTATGTATGTATGCATGTATTGGTACCCGAGAGAGAGAGAGAGAGAGAGAGAGAGAGAGAGAGAGAGAGAGAGAGAGAGAGAGAGAGAGAGAGAGAGAGAGAGAGAGAGAGAGAGAGAGAGAGAGAGAGAGAGAGAGAGAGAGAGAGAGAGAGAGGAGAGAGAGAGAGAGAGAGAGAGAGAGAGAGATTTTTTCTTTTTCTTAAAAAATACCTTTATTAACTTACTACACTATACAATGAGCAAAAATAGATTACCGTGCCTGATATTAATGAAAATATACAATCTTACACAAACCACAAACCATTAAAAAGAGAGAATTAGTTCTCCATGCTCTCCCACCATACACAAAGCCCCTCCCACAGCCCATATTGAGTCGAACACTTAATTCAAGATTGTCCACTGTTGTGTAATAGACATAGAGTTAAAAAATAATAGAGAGGGCACCGGATATCGCCTCCCATCCACTTGCATTGAGTTGCTCACCCAGCGCATGGGCTCAATTGAACCCTTCTTCCGGGTTGGAAACGTATTGGAAAATGTGATGGGCGCGGCCTATTTGGGGCTTCAGTGACGTCACTGGAGCCCCATGGGCTCGTTCACATACATTGGCCACACCTGCAATACCTCAAATGGCCAGCATGTCCATTTGGCTTCAATGAAACCACTGGGTTCTGGGGGCTTGGTAATAGAGCATCGCAGTTCCCGCCCACTTCCTGGTTTTTCGTGGTGCCGGAAGGAACAACTCAATGCATTTTTCCCATTGACATTTCCAAAAATATTTGTATCTATTAATTTAAGCCTCGAATCAAGCCATCATGACATGACATGAATCATGACCATAAAACGTTTGATTCTGTGATTATTTTTTTTTGAAAACGGCAAAACAAAGGGTATTTATTAAATATAGTATATCATATAATTAAATATAAAATAAAATAAATCACAGAAAAAAAAGTTTTATGGTCATGATTCATGTCATGTCATGATGGCTTGATTCGAGGCTTAAATTAATAGATATAAATATTTTTGGAAATGTCAATGGGAAAAATGCATTGAGTTGTTCCTTCCGGCACCACGAAAAAACCAGGAAGTGGGCGGGAACTGCGATGCTCTATAGGGCGTGATCAACCCTAAGGCGGGCCGCCACCAGTCCTTGCACAACTTGCACAGAGTCTACAGACCCCACCCCCCGGGTTTTGTTTTTCCTAGTTATCCAGATAGCCAGCTTGGCCACCCCGGACATGAAGTTCGTTAAAACATGGACACGAGGTTCATTAAAACATGGACAGCTTTCTTCTTGACAGAGTATTTTGGACCAAAAACAAATACATCAGATTTGACAAATCCCTTTAGCCAGATTCCAAACCCGAAAATCTCGGCCACTCGCTCACTCCCACTCGGTCACTCCGACTCCAAACCGGATGTGCTAAATTCCAATTACTCAGTTGCTTCTTGGAGGAGGCGAGTGGAGTCGAGTGGAGGAGCCGAGTCGGCTCTCTACTTCCGCATTTAGCGAGTGTACATCAAGTGTAGGCTCGACCACTCTCAACAGCTCCTCCGCGGCAGACTTCCGCATCACGTGTAGACGTTTTTTTTTGTTTTTTCCCTTCTCCCGTGACGTATTCATGGTCCTCCTCCACATGTGGCCACACAAACAACGCTTGAAACCCGAAACCATGCCCCGAAAACACCGGCTGCCCCCCCCTCGCCCCCGCCGATCACTCGTTGCCCATCTCACACACACACACACACACACACACACACACACACACCCACACACATTGTAAATTAACTGAAAAGACGCAACAAGCCACTGGCTTTATTGCTTTGTATGATATAAAGTATAATACAATTATATACATTGTAATATATTGTGCACACTTATACTGTCTCAAAAGCTGATAGTTCATTTCTCTCCGTGCATGCCTCATCTCAATGCAGTGCATGGACTACTATAAATTACTGTGACAAAGATTATGTTTAAAATAATGTATTGTATTTATATATAGACTGAATATAGGGTGACTATATTCTGAATTCCCCAAAAAGAGGACACTTTACGCTATTTAACTATAGCCGTACTCATTCAATTCTGAACCGATTCTTACATTTTAAAATTCTGTATTTGCTGTGAAGGGTCTTCTTTCATGTCTATCAGTCATGATTTATTTCGCTATCAAACAATATCAAGCAAAATCACAAAATCGTCTGAGTTTTTTTCTTTTTTCTTCGTCCCAGAAGTGGGGAGGATATCACCCAAACTCTCAAACCCCCGGACATTTGAAGGATTTTATAAACCCCCCCCCAGACAGCCCCCCAAAAGAATATATGTCCGGGTAAAAGAGGACGTATGGCCACCCTGCATGAATGATGTAATTCAGAGTCAGACATACTCTGTAATATACGGTGGCTGTTATAAGCAGCAGTGCCGTGCGGGACTGCTGCGGGGGGTGGGGGGGTCTGGGGACTGTAAGAGCAAAAAGAGGGACGGGTCAGGATTTAATTCATAAATGTTTAATCATCCTGGCGCTTCGTTCACTATTTCAGGAATAAATGGCTTTGCACAAAATGTTAACTATAAAGATAACAATGTGGCCATCCACATTGATGAATTGTCTATTCTTATATTATGTATTATTCTATACCTGCATATTATTCTATGCATGTATATTTTCATCCACGGCTCTGGTCCAGCTGTTTGAGACGTCATAAGTGATCGCGGAATTTTCTGTCGCTTTGAAATGACGGACCCAGTGCAGTCCGATCCTTTGACGGCAACCACTCGACCACTCGTCCTCACAAATAATCCTCGGCTCCTCGCAGGGGCGGGGCTTAGGCGCGAGTGGAGGAAGCGAGGAGAGTGAGCGAGTGACCGAACTTTGGGGAATGGAATCTGGCTTATAAGTGCACTCAAAGCTAAAATGTGCACTGCCCCTTTAAGAGTCTCCATTACTGCAGAGTGTGTGGAGAAACATCAGCAGAGCGTGACAGAAACATGTCTTTAAGACTGTTTTAAGCTTTAATTTTGTGAGTTCAAGTTTTATTTTTGTACAACCTGAGTGTTTATCTAAGTTTGATAAGCATTTGAATCTACAAAAACGCACTTTGTGACTGTTTAGCAGTTGAAGACATGTTTGTTTGGACAAGATGGATTCCTCACCATGTGTGTGTAGCAGTGGGAGACAGCACACACACACACATATAGGATCAGTAAAACCTAAGGAAACGTATCTACAAGGACTGAAAACTTATCATCTGGATCACCTGCACGGTTTGACCCAATTCTGCTTCATCACCATTGTGGTAGGATTGAGGATAATTCCTCATTCATGGAGACAAGCTAACAAGCTAACAAGCTAACACTGACACTGAACTGTTTTCCTCATACTCAGAGTCGGATTATTTGCCTTGAGCTGTTTGCCTCACATTCAGAGGTGAATATAGATTGAACTGAACTGCTTATCTCACTCTCACAGTTAATTCATTGAACTGAATTAATTCTAAGAGCCACACACACTGAGTTGAACACACACCTAAACAAAGAAAAAAATAGTACATTCTGTAAGTGACGTTGCATTTGAATAACATTGACAATATTTGCACTATTTTGATAATTGATTGTTTTTGTTTTTGAATATTGATATTGTATTAATTTTTTTCTGTAAAGGTTGAACTTAAAAAATATCATTTAACTTTTAAAAGGGAGTTTAAAAGTACTTTAAAGGTGGAGTGTATTAGAGTGTTTCACTCCAATATTTGTGCTCACTGGAGTCTGGAGGAAGTGGAGAGAATGTGGAACTAGTGAGAAAGTCGAGATATTTTACTAAATAAAAATACACATTTTCTGCTATAGCCTACTTTACCCCAAATAAATACCCCTGATTATCTTGTAATCTAGTGTCACCACCACCAGGCTTTACACGAAGGGGAAATGATGGTGAAGTGTGAGAGTCCAGCTGTACAACGTTCAACCACAAGCTGAACCTGTTTGTGCTACACATTCACTGTCTCTTTAAAACCACTGCCTCCTGCAAACATCCAGGAAGTCCCTCCCTTTGCCTCTCCTACTTTCCTTCAGAAGAAACTAAACTCAGAGCTCTTTTCTCTCAGTCTCTCTTCAGAGTAAACCAAAGTGTTGTGTTTTCTCTCAGTGTGAGTGTGGTTGTCAGTCAAATGGCACAACAGCAACAACAGACATGTGAGCTGGACCAGGACCAGTTCTGCTGTCCTGTCTGTCTGGACCTTCTAAAGGAACCAGTGGCTCTACAGTGTGGACACAGTTACTGTAGAAGCTGTATTGAGGGTTACTGGGACCAGTATGAGGAGACTGGAGTCTACAGCTGTCCCCAGTGCAGAGAGATATCCACAAATACTAAGAATGTTATTTAGATTGCATGTTAGACCAGTGGTTCAACAAAACGTGTTTAAAAGAGCATCACAGTCTGTTTAACCATTGTAACCCTATGCATCAGCTACTTGAAAATTGCAGATCTACAAGCTCACAATGCATCAAAACACAAAATGCAATATTTTTTAAACATTTTAGCAACATCAATCTTGTATGGGGGTCCGTGGCTAAATACAGATGCTTGATGTTTACCTGGTATCTTAGTTTATTTGCAATCTCCTTACCTTATGGTGTCATTTTGTTGACTAGGGTAATGTACTCTTATCTTTGACTGTGTTAGTCACTGGTTAATAATTAAACCCTAGCATCCCTACTCTTGCCATGTCATTCACTGTAGGCAAACTTAATAGCAGATACATAGGGTTCTAGTGGTTAAGAGTGTCTGCTAAATGCTTAAATTGTCCATTTTTAACAACATAAAGCAATCAACTTTATGGAATGCAACTTTATGTTCAGAACCACAGTGTTCAGATAATGTTACAATGATCTTACTAGATGAACTTATCTGTAATTTCTCACTGTGTTTATCACCATGAACCTCACAATGACTGTGTTGTATTTGTCATCAGTGAGTGACCTCCCCTCCTCTTCACTTCCAGGTTGTGATGAAGCTGAGCAGTACAGGAGGTCAGCAGTCTTCTGTCTCTGCTGCTCTGCTGTACGCCGGTCCAGCAGACGTGGCCTGTGATTTCTGCACCGGAGCCAGACGTCACAAAGCTCTCATGTCTTGTCTGGCGTGTCTGGCCTCTTACTGTGAGACTCACCTCCAGCCTCACTACAATGTTCCTGTGTTGCAGAAGCACAAGCTGGTCCCAGCCACCAACAAACTGCAGGAGAAGATGTGCTCCAGTCATGACAAGCTGACGGAGGTGTTCTGTCGCACAGACTGCCAGTGTATCTGCTATCTGTGCCTCATGGATGTACATTGGGGCCATGACACGGTGTCAGCTGCTGCAGAGAAGGCCGAGAAACAGGTAGGACCACGATCAATCATGAGAGAGAGAGATCATGTTTTAAAGATAGAAGCAGAACTAAATAACCATGTCAGAGACATTAAAAGCACAAACCAGGGTAATTTACAATTAAAAAAAGTATTAAAGGATGAAGTACACTCATTTTGGACCCAATGCAAAACTTTTCACAAATCATATTTCATGTCCGTTAATCTTGCCCCTGCAAAAGTGTATTTTGGAGAAGTTACACAGTTGATTTAAGATGTGTGGATCCAAACTAAACTGTCTGCAATTTCACTTGTTTTTACCCTGTATTCTCCATGAGTTCTCTTCTCCTGATTGGATTGAATTGGTATCCCGATTTGTCTCTGCCAAACTGTCTCTGCCTGTTTCTTGCAGACGTCCAGCAGAAGATCCAGGAGAAAAAGAAGGAGCTGAAAGACCTGAGACAGGTCATGGAGGCCCTGAATGTTAGCTGATATTATGATAATAGTTTTTGTTCTTGTGTTTACTGTGATGCTATATGGATGAGACAGTGCCTTGTGTCATCAGAAGCATTAAAGCAGTGGTTCTCAAATCTTTTCATGTCAAGGACCCCCAATGAATATGTATTTGGCTGCAGACCCACATTTGAAAATGTGTGTGCAGAAACCCACATAAGATTTGTGTTGTGCAAAATGTTTCACATTCTCTCAAGATGTTTTTAAATTAGCAGATCTACAAGCTCATAATAGTTTGTGACACATTCACGATGTGTTATGAACTTATAGAATGGCTATTTTCAAATGACAGTAAAAAACAGCGACAGCGAACTTCTGGAATGGCCACCAATTCTTCTGTTGTGACTGAATGTTGTTATACAGAAAAACATGACAACTAATTTTCTTTCTTTCTCTCTTTCAACGGGACAATGCACTTTCATGTATTTCCATACATGAAAGTGAAATGAATCAGCTAATCATGATCTCATGTAAAAAACTAAAAAATTGAACATTATGGAATTCTTCGAACATTTTAACACAAATCTTGTGTGTGTGCGCGCGCACACACGTGTGTGTGTGTGTGTGTGTGTGTGTGTGTGTGTGTGTGTTAAGCAGAGCTCTGCAGAAGCAGCAGTGGAGGCCAGTGACAGGATCTTCAGTGAGATGATGGTTTCCATTGAGAGAAGAAGCAGTGAGCTTAAAGAACTGATCAGCAGCAGACTGCAGTGGCTCAGACTGAGGCTATCCTGAGGCAGCTGGAGGACCACATGGAGCAGCTGGAGAGGAGACATGCTGACCTGGAGGAGCTGTCCAACACTGATGACATCATCACTTTCATTCAGGTTCCACACATGGCATTTTACTGTTTGGTTTTGACTCATTTAGGAGAAATCAGCTTCATATTTCATTCCATTACATCATAGTACATGACATGGCATAACATGACATTATCAATGCTGGTAGTTACTAATACTAATATAGTTCTAGTATACAGTAGTTGTACAGACCAAAATAACTGTCAGAATTAGGCCTCTCACAATTATTACATAATTGCCGAATCACAATTATTTGAGATAATCAGTATCACAATTATTTTCTGCAATTGTCATAATAATTGTAAACAGATCTACAAGATCAGCTTACAAGATCAGCTTCTAAAATTGTAGACCACAATTTTGTAAAATATTTTGAAAATATAAAATTATTCAATATATGCCCTGTACAATTTGTGTTCGTAGATTGGAACAGAAATATATTTTGATTGGCATGTTCAATGTCAAACAAACACAATCACATTGTTAATCCCAATTATTTGTATGAGAATTAGAGCCCGTGGCGTTCAACTATTGGCTAGGCTTTAACACATTGACTGCCCAGAGTTTATTCATAATTTACTCACCCCTGTGCCAGCAATTTGCGTGTATTTTTTTTTTTTTTTTTTTTTTTTTCATTCAAATAAATTCTCTGATTGTGGTGTTAAGCACATACGACAGTTCCACCAGTAGAGAGCAGCAAATCCACACATTGATCACCTCGCTCGCCCCCTCCCAAACAGGCCCACGTCACATCCGGTCATTCACCGGATGTTATGTTTTCGACAATCCCTGATCCGCTGATCGGCCTGAAAACGATGTGATACACGACGACGATGACTGTTAGTCACCCGGACCAAAGAAAATAGAAGTTGAGCTGTCCGTTCGTTTTTTATACCGTGTGAAAAACCGTGTTTTTCCCTATTCTGGCCGAAAATTACCGGAGAAAAACAATGTGACCCGGAAATGAAATCTGCGTTATACGTCCGGGTGAGTGTGACGAAAGTGGAAAACGAAAGTGCTGATGAGAAATAAACAGAGCCGTGCGATCACAGATTAAACAATGAAAATTTAAAAGAACGCATCAATGCGTTCTTTTGAATTGCTGGCATGCAAGCGATGGATTTGAAAGAACGCATCAATGCGATCTTGGCAATCAATGTGTTAAACAGCCATAGCTCCAGTTCTCACCAAGCTGAACTTCCCAAACTGGCGTGCATGCAGATGCACGCACGCACGCGAGCGACCAGGCGCGTGCGTCTTTTGTGCATGAGACCTTTTATTCCGGAAGTTTATTTTCTTCTATGGTTATATTTTGGAAAAGTATAGAACGAGAAAGATGGCACACTTCCGGGTCAAATATCTTTGTCCTGATTTTGCTTTAATCTCACGGTGGTTTTCATTTCAGAATGCAAAGAGACAAGTCGTGTTTTTTCAAGACATGAGGAGGGAATCGATGCAGCCGTCTGTCCTAAAATAACTGAAGCATCTGGAAGGTAAAGAGACAATGATTAAAATATAGTATTTGATTTAAAGACTGTGGTGTAACATCACACTGTTATAATTCAAGGTTATTATAATGTGACATCACAGTGTTATAATACACGGTGATTACATTGTTATAATAGATAACATAATATAAGAGTCTCCTTTGTGTCTCCTACTGGAACCGCTGGGCATCAAATTATTGGCTTAGGAATGTGACACAAACAAAAGAAATAACCACAAATTCAAGTCTGCACGGGGTGACTAATCCATATAAAAAAATGAAAACAATGGGTGAACTATCCCTTTTAATGACTTTTTTCATTTACAGAGCCTCCAGTCCATGTCCAACATCCGCCAGTGCCTCCAGGGAGCACAAACGGAGAGACTTTTTACAACTCGAGTCCATGGTGATTAGTTCACTGCCTTTACACATGCTATTTTAAAACGTTTAACCAAATGTGAGTATGTGTTACTTTGGTACAGTAAGTACAGTAATGTTGATGCAAATACATTTGTACTCTTACTCAAGAAAGAAATTAGGAGTGGTGTCCTGTCCAGACAGATAAATATTGTGAAAATAGCAGATCTACAGTTGTATTTTGTAACTGCCACTGTTATGGCAGTAGTATGGCATAATTTACAGTAATACAAACGTTTAAGAAAATGTAAAAATGCAATGTTGAAAATATTTTATGATAAATGTAAATGCTCCTAGCTGCACAATAGCATTTGTTGAGATCAATATGTCAATATTTCATCTGCTTTTAGAAGCAATTGAAAATACAAATGACAAATAATGTTGAGTTACTTTGTTGACGCCCCCTGCTCTCCAAGATAATCAAAGGCTTAAGACTTAATGCCACTTTTTTAAAACCACCTGAATCCCCAGCATCCCTATTCTGGGGGGAATCTTAAAAAGGGATTTTAAGGTCTTATTATTGGCTTTTAAATCTTTAGACGGGCTAGTAAAGCTCCACTGTACCTCGCTGAGCTCCTGGAACCATTACACCCCAGCCAGGGCTCTGAGGTCTTGCCGATCAGTCGTTACTGGTCGTTCCAAAGACTAGCAAAAAGACCAGCTGCTGCTGCCTTTGTTGCTCCCCCCCCCCCCCCCACCCCCCCAATGCTCTGGAACGACATGCCTCTCCCCGTCCCACACTCTGGAACGACCTGCCTCTACCTACGAAGGTAGGCTGCCAAGATGTCCATGTGGACATGATGGAGGTCATTTAGGGTATAGAGAATTAGGTGGATTTGACAGACCAGGAGTGTTGGTATAGGGAGAAGCATGGCTGAAGAACTTTGCACATCACTCACGTCTTGCTGCTGTTGAAGTGAAAACACAGCATACCACATTGTGATAGCTGTAGTAAGTCTGCAGTACACCTGACTGGTGGCAATAGCCTGGTTGTGATGCGTATATTTGATCAATCAGGGTGTGCTCTTTGGTCGTTCACAAAAAATATAAAGAATGCCATAAAAAAATCGATTGATACAAAGAAATCCACACAAATGTTACAAAAAATCCACAAATGCCACACAAAAATCCACAAAATAAATCTAAAACTTTTCACACGAAAATGCCACAAATGCCAAAAGAATTCCACAAAAAAACTCCACACGAATTCCACAAACTCCACAATAATGTTTCCACAAATGCCATAGGAAATGTCTCAAATGTCACAATAAATTTAGAAGAATGCCACAAAAAACTCACAAAGAATCCACAAGTGCCACAATAAACAAAAACATACACACAAATGCCCCCCAAAAAAATCACACAATACCAAAATGCCACGAAGATTGTCAAATTAATGCCAAAAAATCGATATACTTAAAAAGTCACTCTATAAAAATGTCACAACATATGTCATAAATGCCACAACAATTGTCAAATTAATGCCATCAAAAATGTCAAAATGCCACAACAAATGCCAGCTTATCTCCACTGCAATGATCAAAGAGCACACCCTGATTGATTACATCTCCGCATCACAACCAGGCTATTGCCACCAGTCAGGTTTACTGCAGACTTACTACAGCTATCACAATGAGGTATACTGTGTTTTGACTTCGGCAGCATCAAGAAGTGAGTGATGTGCAAAGCTCTACAGCCATGCCTCTCCCTATACCAACACTCCTGGTCTGTCAAATCCACCTCATTCCCTCTACCCCAAATTACCTCCATCATGTCCACATGGACTCTTGGCAGCCTACCTTCGTAGGTGGCGCCTGCAGCTCAGCATTGGCAAGACGGTGTTGGCAGTATATCACCTCAACAACAGCGAAGCAAAAAGGGAACTGGACGTGTTCATGGACAGCAACCACCTGGAGTTCCAGCAAGCCCCAAGGTACCATAGGGAACTGTCTTTTAAGCAACACCCAGAGGCCAACGTGTCATCAAGGGTCTCGCCAATCTGATGTCTCGCTGGTACGTCCTGGGATTCCTCTGCCAAGGTACTATGAATCGCCACGCAAACCCTGGTCTTCGCTGCAACCAAATACTGTGCCTCAGCCTGGTGTAGAAGCCCACCTGCCAAAAGCGTTGATGCTGCCATTAACAATGTTCTCCGGATCATAACTGGTTGCCTGAATCCCACCCCTATGTTCTACTTCCCAATCCTAGCAGGAATTAACCCAACCAGCCTTTGACGAGAGGCTGCCACCCTCACACAGCTGCCACCCTCACACAGGGCCCTTAGGAAAGCCCAGAAACATGACTGATTTATCCTGCATGACACCTCTATGGAAGCGTTGCCTCCAATATTATTTTATGAACAATCTAATGAGCATGTTTCTTCTTTGTTTGGTAGCTTGCTTCTTTTCTATCTTTTCTTCGTTTCATTTATTTTCTTTCTTTCTTTCTTTCTTTTCCGAGATCTTCAACACCAAGGCCAACAAAGGAGTAGGCACCTGAAACGTCCGAACACTGTTCCAGTGTGGTCGTATGGACCAGGTGCTGAAGACGATGAGAGATTATCGCCTCGACATACTAGGCGTTCGTGAGATGAGCTGGACTGGGCAGGGGCACCTTGTGATGGATGGAGCAACTGTTCCCTACGCCGATGAGCGAACGCATCATCACGGCAAGGCTGTAAGTTATGATGTGTACGTAAATCTGTCTACCGATATTTTGTAACTAATCAACTGCACCACAAATGATCTCTGTTTATTAGTGTGGACTATACTAGACTATAGTCATCTTCAGACTTTATTATTTTTCTTTCTTTCTAGATAAACTTTATTTTGCCGCGCTACTCCTCCCACAGTTTGGACCTGACAGACTGAACTGTATAAGCAGACTGCCGATCACCTCTGTGTCCTGTACAGACCACCATCGGAGGCCGGCCTCTTTGATGTGGGACCTGAGACGAGGGCGTGGCTGCACGTCATTGAGCTGGACATCTGATGATGATACACGAAAGAAGAAGACGCCTGAGTCTCACTTCTGTTTGTAATATATTGTAATTGCGAACGCGGAAGGAGGCGCGGCGAAGCCGCGCCTCCGCCCAAGTGGAGCCTACTATGAAACTCTGCTCGGCTTGTGAGTGTGTGTGTGTGTGAGTCCGGTGTGTCTGTGTTCATGCACTACCTAGTAGAGGGCGCCAGAGTGCAGGAATTTAGACAGCCTGCCACACACACACACACACACACACACACACACACACACACACACACACACACACACACACACACACACACACACACACTATTTTCGAGCTGCGTTCGCTTCCAGCGTTCGCGCGTCTTACTTGTATATGTAATATCTGTTTGTTTATGTTTGTAATATGTTTCATTTAGTCTCGCCGTTGATCTGCAGTGACCTTTGGAGTTACATCATGGCAAGGTAACTACACAATCCAAACCTCTATCTAAGTGTGTGTGTGTGTGTGTGTGTGTTTTTTTTTTTTGTGCACACACATACAGATTTACACACTATGTGTGTAAATCAAGTAATGATGTGTACATAAATCATCAGTTCTGTTAAATCTGCCTACGGATATTTTGTAACTAATCAACTGCCGCACAAATTATCTGTATGATCTTTCTTTTCTTTTCTTTTCTTTCTTTTCTTTCTTTTCTTTCTTTTCTTTCTTTCCTTCTTTCGCGAGATCTTCAACACCAAGGCCAACACAGGAGTAGGCACCTGAAACGTCCGAACACTGTTCCAGTGTGGTCGTATGGACCGGTGCTGAAGACGACGAGAGGTTATTGCCTCGACATACTAGGCGTTAGTGAGATGAGCTGGACTGGGCAGGGGCACCTCGTGATGGATGGAGCAACTGTTCCCTACGCCGATGAGCGAACGCATCATCACGGCAAGGCTGTAAGTTATGATGTGTACGTAAATCATCAGTTCTTTTAAATCTGTCTACGGACATTTTGTAACTAATCAAATGCACCACAAATGATCTGTGTTTATTCTGTGTTCATGGCAACATAATCCCAATGCAGGGCTATCAGTGGCCTACAGTAGTCAATATCTAATGTCTATTATAATTGTCTCCTGACAATGACAGACAAGCAGAAAGTGCATTATAAAAAATAAACTATTACTGGATATGTAACCCTTCTTCCAATGAAATCAGAATGTGGTACTTATGATCATGCTATTATTTTATGAACAATCTAATGAGCATTTTTCTTTTTTATGTTTGGTAGCTTTCTTTCTGTCTTGACCCCGATCTTCAACACCAAGGCCAACACCAGAGGAGGCACCTGAAACGTCCGAACACTGTTCCAGTGTGGTCGTATGGACCAGGTGCTGGAGACGATGAGAGATTATCGCCTTCGCTGCTGTTTACGTGATATGTTGCCAACACTGTCTTGCCAATGCTGAGCTGCGCACCTACGAAGGTAGGCTGCCAAGATGTCCATGTGGATGGAGGTAATTTGGGGTAGAGGGAATGAGTCTGATTTGACAGACCAGCAGTGTTGGTATAGGAAAAGGCATGACTGAAGAGTTTTGCACATCACTCACTTCTTGCTGCTGTCGAAGTCAAAACACAGTATGCCTCATTGTGATAGCTGTAGTAAGTCTGCACTACACCTGACTGGTGGCAATAGCCTGGTTGTGATGAGTAGATGTGATCAATCAGGGTGTGCTCTTTGGTCGTTAACAAAAAAATCACAAAGTGCCACAAAAATGCCATAAAAATTCTACAATAGATACAAAACATTCCACAAAAATGTTACAAACAAATCCACAAATACCACAAAAAAATTCAAAAACAATTCCACACGAAAATGACACAAATTCCGCAAAGTGTTAAATAGCTCTATATTCTGATAGTACTCATTACTATAGAGTGTATGTATAATGCTTTAACCTAACCAATATCACTTAAATTCATAAAGTCCACAAATGCCACACAAAAAGTCAAATATCACAATAAATCACAAAAAAGTCACAAATAATCAGGTGCCACAAACATTTCCCCCCAAAAATGACAATGGCTACAAAATAATTCACAAAAACATCCCAAAAAATGACAACAAAAAAAAGTCACAAATGCCGAACGTGACACAAAATGTAAAGGAATTCCACAAATTTCCCAAAAATGCCACATAAAAATTCACACGATAAAAAATGTCACAAAAAAATTCATGAATGCCACAAAAAATGTCAAATTATTGCCACAAAAAATGACAAATGCCACAACAAATGCCAGCTTATCTCCACTGCAACGACCAAAGAGCACACCCTGATTGATCACATTTACGCATCACAACCAGGCTATTGCCACCAGTCAGGTGTACTGCAGACTTACTACAGCCAACACAATGAGGTATACTGTGTTTTGACTTCGGCAGCAGCAAGAAGTGAGTGATGTGCAAAGCTCTTCAGCCATGCTTCTCCCTATACCAACACTCCTGGTCTGTCAAATCCACCTCTTTCCCTCGACCCCAAATTACCTCCATCATGTCCACATCTTGGCAGCCTATCTTTGTAGGCGCCTGCAGCTCAGCATCGGCAAGACGGTGTTGGCAGCATATCACCTCAACAACAGCGGAGCAACAAGGGAACTGGCCGTGTTCATGGACAACAACCACCTGGAGTTCCAGCAAGCCTGTTCCTCTGAGACACAGACTGAGTAGAACAAAACGACACAATTTTATCAGTAGCATTAGTGAGGCTCTATTATATGAAGATAGGTTGA
This sequence comes from Gymnoscopelus braueri, assembly GCF_963280865.1. NCBI lineage: Eukaryota > Metazoa > Chordata > Actinopteri > Myctophiformes > Myctophidae > Gymnoscopelus > Gymnoscopelus braueri. Next base: position 44,012,400 of record NC_137620.1, on the reverse strand, counting down.
ACATGGGTGAAGTCGTCCTTTAAACCAAGACAGGCAACCCATTAAAACCGGGAAAGCATTTGTCATTTTGATTTTATCTGTCTGTCTTCCTGTATCCATCTGCATTAACCCATTAAGACCTGGAACTGTGTCATTTTTAGATTTGAGCTAAAAAGCACTATTTTACACTTTGGCTATTCAAAAATAGCAGATATACAAGCTCATAGCGCGGCACTCGAGTGCCGCGCTACGAGCTTGTAGATCTGCTATTTTTGAAAAATCGTGAAAATGTGTGCAAATCTTTGAATATATATTGTTTTAAAGCGAACATTTTTAACTAAAATCTTTGCTTTCTGTGGGGTCCCTGGAACATAATATTTTGATGGGGGTCCGCGGCCAAATACATATCATTTTGGGGGTCCTTGACATGAAAAAGATTGAGCACCACTGATATAGAAACATACGTTTTTCAGAAAACTGTAGACACGTAGAATCGGCTTCAGGTCTCAATGGGTTAAATGTGTTTCAGAAAACTCTTAGGATTTATAGCAGTGGTTCTCAAAATTAGCAGATATATATATATATATATAAGCTCGCACACACCTGTTATTTTTGAGGATTAAAAAAAAAATTAAAGTGTTTTGAGGGGGGTCCCTGGCACAAAACATTTTCGGATGGGGGGGGGGGGGGGCAGTTGCCAAATATATATGAAGTTGGGCGGGGGGGTGGTGAGAACCACCTCAGGTTTTGCAGCAATATACAGTACAAGATGGAGTTGGTCTGCTGCGGCATGCGGGCAAAAACTGAGTGCCGTACTGTACATAATGTTTTAGTTTTTTTTATGTTTAAATTTCATTTTGAGCACCACCTTTCGGCCCGCGTGCCTTGCCTTGTGCCTCCAGTGCAATGTCGTTACGATCACATTCACGCTCGCGTGTATGTTCGTACCCCTACGTTTATGGTTATGAGGAATCCAAAGGTACAGACAAAGTCAAATTTCAATTGACCCCCACCACTACATTTATTTGACCCTACCTCTCTAACACAAGGTTGCACAGACTTAGCGAGCTGCAGGCACACTTCACTCATTGACTGCCAGATTTTTTATTTATTTTTTACGTTTTGTTTATTCGTTTTTGTTCTTTTACATACTCATAGGTAGTACAATTGAGTGCCAGAATTGCCAGAATTATTTCTATATTATGTTATCCCAGTGCCAGAGTTTTTTTCAAAGTAAAAAAAAAGTGCTTAGGAAGCGAGATACAGCCTTTCAGTTATACGTTAAACAAGGAGTGGATGGAGCTGCAAATCTTCAGATAATGATATCTTGGGTTCTGAACATGTTTAAAAAATAAAAAATATATATATATATATATTTATTTATTTTTTTCAAAAAACACGTCAAACACGTCATTGGTACGTTGCGCCATAGCGGTAAAAACACGTGAAACACGTTAATGGCACTCAATGAGTTAACATTTCTAAGAAATGTTGTTTCTAGTTCGGTAGATAATCCCTATGGAAGCAGGCTTCAGGCAATGTTGCCATGTCTGCTTATTATAAGTGACTTTATTTATTTTTTCTGAAGTGTAGTTGTTTATTTGGGCTAAGTTCCTAAATGTTGTTTAAACCAGTTCTCATTTTCATGTCAAATACCCCCAAAAGTATTCTGTATTTGTCCACGGACCCCCATCTGAAAATATTTTGTGCCAGGGGGCCCCCCATAAAAATATGATATAGCCTAATTAAACGTATGTGTACTGTATGTTTTCGTAGATCTGGTTGCTTGTTTCTCTCACTATATCTGGCAACACTGCCCACACAGTGTTTGACACAAACACAACAAGCTCTCTTTTTAGAAGTAAAAAGAGTGAAATAAACATTGTTGAAGACATGGGAGTGTCCAGGGAGTGAGAAGAGTGAGTGTTTGTAACTCCTTAAACCAGCATCGGTATTTTGGTGAAAGCTTTAATCTCTCTGTCGTTTACAACTGAGTGGATTCTCAGTGAGTTTAGCTGCTTAGTGATAACATTGAACATTAGAGCTGAATTGTGAGTAAATGTTACTTTTATTGTTCACTTGTTAAAGTAAAAAACTATAGTCAGAATAAATCATTGTTGTGTGATGATGTTGTGTTGATTTATATCTGTGTGTGTGGTTGATGCAAAATATGAATACCTTACCTATACCAAGTATCCTGCCCCTGTCAAATAAACTGCTAAACTTATGTAGACTCACGTCTGTGTTTACAGATGGCTTGCTTGAGACAGAGCATGGCGAAAACGCAAAAGAGAAATGGAACTGCTTCTACTTGATTCAGAGAGCGTTGATGATCTTCTAGGGATTGCAAGTAATTGTGACAGTGACAATGTGCCTGGGACTCGAGTTTTAACATTGACAATGTGCCTGGGACTCCGAGTAGTTTTAACAGTGACAATGTTCCTGGAACTCCAAACAGTTTTAACAGTGACAGTATTCCTATTGAAGTGCCTTTCAGCTTTGAAGAGGACTTGAGACAGTGGGCCTTAAAGGACAAAGACACACGGATCACTTAATGAGTTATTGTCCATATTAAGAAAGCAAGGGCACCTATTGCCTGTAGATGCCAGGACACTTCTTGCAACACCACAACGCAATACAACTGAACATAAATGTGGGGGGCAGTATAAGTACTACGGTTTAGAAAAGGGGATCTGCCGTTTCTTAAGTCAGACAGAGAGCAATGATGTAAACCAGTCAGCGTTAACGTTGATGGCATCCCACTTTTCAAAAGTAGTAGTGTCCAGTTCTGGCCAATACTGGCAAAGTGTGGCCATTTGTATCCATTTATTGTAGCTATATTTAGTGGACAAAGTAAGCCATGTCCGCTTGAGGAGTATCTTCAAGACTTTTTTACCAAGTACAAACATCTCAAAGACAATGGGATAGTTTATAAAGAACGGACCTACAACGTCCATATTCAAGCTCTGGTCTGTGATGCACCAGCAAGGGCGCATCTAAAATGTATTAAGAATCATAATTCCTATGTGAGTTGTGAAAGATGTATAGTCAGAGGTGTTCATGTTGAGAGAAGAATGGTTTTCAGTAAACAGGACTGCGCTTCTCGAACGGACAAAGCTTTTTCTAGAGTAGAGTATAGCAACCAAACTGGTGCCAGCCCCCTCATTGCTACAGGAATTCCTTGTGTTAGCTCATTCATGTTGGATTACATGCATAAGGTTGGCTTGGGCGTAGTTAGACGCATGTTAATGTACTTGACCCGTGGCCCAAAGATTTGTCGTTTATCTGTGAGTCAAAAGGATGCAAAATCCCAACAACTAATTGCACTGAGTTTTGATTGATTGATTGATGTAGTTTATTTAGAAAGACATGAGAATAGTACATGACAGTACATAACAGTACATGGAAGTACAAATTCACAATACAAGGTCTACTAAACTGGAAACCCTCATTAAGCATAACGCTTGTTTAAGATGAGAACCCCATGCACACAAATCATGATGAAATATAAGAGGAAGGCAGATATACACACTACTATACAGAATGTCATACAATCAGCTTTCAGGTTACTGGTATGACGAGAGAAAAAAATATATAAATATATACAAAAGAGGAAAATGAAGGAGGGGGGGTGGGTAGGGGGGGGTAGGTTAAGACTTAGACAGGGGCCATTTTCGAATTGCAGCCTCCTGAAGGTGTATCTTTAGGGCAGTTTTGAAAGTGAGCAGGGTTTTACACTCCTTTACTCCTTTTGGTAGGGCATTCCACATTTTTGCTGAATAGCATGAGAACGAGTTCATACCCTTAGTTGAGCCAAATCTGGGTTGAACATGATCAGTGGAGCTGCCTCTGGTGTTATGATCATGGACTTCATTAACATTTTGGAAGTATTTTGACAAATACAGGGGGATCCCAATGTTGTGGTGTATCTTGAAGACCAGGCCCATAGCAAGTTGCTGTACTCTGTCCTCAACCCTAAGCCATCCAATCCTAGCAAAATGAGCAGGGGTTAGATGGGTTCTGTGATTGAGGCCAAGAAGTAGCCTTACAAAAGTGTCCCAATGAGGTGCCCAATGTCTCCTTGTCGTAAAATGTCCCCAAAGTGCCCTTAATTTCCCCAGTGTCCCTATGTCCCCTTGTCCTAAAATGTCCCCAAAGTGCCCTTAATTTCCCCAGTGTCCCTATGTCCCCTTGTCCTAAAATGTCCCCAAAGTGCCCTTAATTTCCCCAGTGTCCCTATGTCCCCTTGTCCTAAAATGTCCCCAAAGTGCCCTTAATTTCCCCAGTGTCCCTATGTCCCCTTGTCCTAAAATGTCCCCAAAGTGCCCTTAATTTCCCCAGTGTCCCTATGTCCCCTTGTCCTAAAATGTCCCCAAAGTGCCCTTAATGTCTCCAAAGTGTCCTTATAATAAGTGCGTTGAGGCAACTAGTTGAGAAGGACTGTGGAAAAAATATTCCCTGGGTCCAAAATATATTATTTTAAAATGTATATTTTGTGTTTAAGAGATTGTAGTGTCATAATGATACACAATGTTATGCCAGCAGTCAAAATGTCATTGATTGGATGGACTTGTAATATTTATATTATTGTAAAAAAAAAAAAAGCATATGATTGGCCATGTCTTAATATAAATTGAATTATTTTTGGGCTGTACAATGTGGACAAAATCAATCAATATTTTTGACCAAATACCTTGATAGAGATATTTTGACGGTGATGGTAATTTTTTCAAATAATTATTCAAATGTATTATTTATTATAAATAAATATTTTTGCTATTTTTGAAGATTTCTGGCAAGGTGGCGGTTTAATACATAAAAAAAAAAGTAAATTTCATATCACAACATTACGATATCCCAAATCCCAGACGATTTCTACGATATATTTCCAAGTTCTAGTTATGCCGTCTACTTTTCTCAGACCAGATTGTTGTTGCAGTTTGTCCAACAAACCAAAACAAATGGACTTCATATGTGTACAAAAAAAGAATCGGTCCTTGACATGAAACATTTTGAGAACCACGTCTAGACATTTCATAACCCTTTAAGACCGGGAACGCATCTGTGTCATTTTTAGATTTATTTGGCTATTCAAAAATCGCATATCTACAAGCTCGTAGCACGGCACCAAGTGCTGCGCTACGAGCTTGTAGATAATGCGATTTTTTTTTTAATTGTGAAAATTCGCGCAAATCTTTTAATATATATGTATATATTATTTTTTAAAGCGAACATTTTTTACTCCAATCGCTTCTGGGGGGTCCCTGGAACAACATATTCTGGCGGCCAAATACATATCATTTTGGGGGGTCCTTAACATGAAAGAAGTTTGAGAACCACTGATATTATAGCAACATAAGTTTAAAAAAAAAACTGTTAGGATTTAGAAGACATTTTGTAGAATCCCCCAGAATCAAAGATTTGAGTTACAAATGTTCGCTTTAAAAATGTATATATGTTCAAAGATTTGCACAAATTTTCACGATTTTTCAAAAATAGCTGATCTACAAGCTCGTAGCGCGGCACTCGGTGCCGCGCTACGAGCTTGTAGATCTTCTATTTTTTTAATAGGCAAAGAAATCTTGAAGTGACACAGATGCGTTCCCGGTCTTAATGGGGTCAAAGTTACTACATTACCACTAGTTGGACTGTTGTGTCTGCTCACCTGAATGTATTTACCATGCTGTTCAACCATGCTGTTAATTAGGGCAGGGTGTGTGTGTGTGTGTGTGTGTGTGTGTGTGTGTGTGTGTGTGTGTGTGTGTGTGTGTGTGTGTGTGTGTGTGTGTGTGTGTGTGTGTTCAAGTTGTGTTTAATTTGTGTAGTTGTTTTGTGAAAAATAATTCAATCAAACCCATGGCCTTAAAAAAATATATGTTATTGTCCATTTTGTACAGTTTTTATTCTATTCTGTTCTATCCTGCACAGTGAAATCCTCAGCGTTCAATTTAACTCTGAGTTAAACTCACGCTGAGAATAATTTTGCTGTGTCATCCTGTTATGTTTTCTGAAAGCGACAGACAATTCATGGAAATGTGTTTTTCTATTATAAATATGTTGAATCAAATTACCTAAAATATATTCAACTCAACAAGCTGTGATTGGTTGCTTCTCTTTCTTTAATTCCCTGGTCATACAATGTATGCATACTATGTTTTACATTTCATTATTCCATTTTCAGTTATCATATTCTATCATATTAAAATATTGTACTTTTACTCCACTACAATTATTTGAAAACTTTAGTTACTAGTTACTTTGTAGATTATTATTTCAAAACATACATTAACCACTTCAACCCTATATACATTTCTGCCATTTGAGAATAGCCGATCTACAAGCTCACAATGCGTCGGGATGTGACGCATTGTGAGCTTGTAGATCTCCTATTTTCAAAAGGATTTCATATATTTGAAAACTTGTGAAATGGGACACACTGCATAATGAGTACTTTCTACTTTTGTACTTTAAGTTAATTTTGATACCAATACTTTTGTACTTTTATTCAAGTACATTTTGAATTCCAGACTCTTTGAAGAAAGTGACACTGAAAATCAAGCAGGTATAGTGGATACCTCTGCGACCACTGCAAACAGAAATGTTTTGGTTACATATTTTTTCCCCATTTTTTGTTTCAAGTTAAAACTCTATATTGTTAATTTGTGGTAGTAATCATTGCTATGTGTAACCCATTTGAGCCATATAGGGCTACTAGAAATGTGATTTAGAGGTGTAGTGCGTAGCGTGTAGCATGTTGTTCCCACCGCGGGGCGCACTACACTTTCTCCATATCTTCAGGAACTGCATCCTGTTCTGTAATTTTCACTTCCGTTGAGATCGTTTTGGTTCCTGAGAACAAGCTGTGACAAACATTGGTATGTAAAACACACATAATAATCATGTGTTGATTATATCGAGAAGTTCTGTTTACCACTTTTACAGTACATTTAGAAGATAGCTATAACAGCAGCAGCGTTGTGAAGCATCTGCTTAGTCTAAATGTAAGTGCTCACTGTTATTAAAATACAAACTATAAAAATTGCTAAAATACAGAAAATGAATGGTCATACGTTCATAAAGCATAATTCATAATCATTTCATGATATAAATATTTGGGTCATAATTTATTTCATGTAAGGTTAAAACATTTAAAACATGATGTGATTAAAACTTTCTGGGGAGGAACAAAGTTCCCTGTCTGTCAGTAGCACTAAATTAGACCATTACTGATTGATTCATGATTTCATGTCATTACTGACAGGTGGTGCAAACAAACCTGTTGACTGAGCTCTGTAAACTTGCTGTTTAATGTGATATCGCGCTGCTAAAGTTATTAAAGACGTCTGAAACCAAGGACAGTCGGTCAAAAGGACATTCTAAGGACTTTAAGCAACCCAAGAACGAAGAACCTCTTTTCCACAACAAGCGGCCAACGAGTTATTCTATTTTTAGATTTTGCTTCGATGTTGCTGTTGTGTTTGATGGACACTCTTAACCTTTGGCTATTCACAAATAGCAGATATACAAGCTCATAGCGCGGCACTCGGTGCAAAAAACAAAATCTTTAAAATGTGTGCAAACTGTCAAATGTCTCAAAGAATTTCTTTATTTTTCCTGAAAAATGTGAATATTGTTTCTCTATCAGTGGTGCTCAAACTTATTCTTGTCAAGGACCGCACAAATTTTGGCCACCGATCCCCATCAAAATATGTTGTCCCCCCCCCAGAAGCAAAGATTTGAGTTAAAAGATTATTCAAATATCCTATTTTAGATCCTATTTTTTATATCTGAGTTGCGATACCAACCCTTGACAGCCCATACATCCAAACGGAAAAGTCTGATCTGATTGTATCGATTGTCCTCTTTGTATCTGCCAAGTGTTTGTTTCATAAAAATCCACCATAGACATGATGTTATGAGCTACTTTCTGTCAATACCCCTACTCTACACACCCTCTCTCTCTCTTAGTAACTGAGATCAAATCGGCCAGATTTGGTCTCAGTTACTAAGGTGGTGACTGGATTTGAACCAGTACACTCCTACAAGTTATTCTACGGATATCAACCAATTTATCCGCTGTCTCAACTTACCGGGACACTTCACGTGAGTGGGAATCGAACCCAGGACCGCTCGGTTATTGGACAGATACTCAATCAGTGAGCTATCTGTTGGCTGACAAATACAGCTTTCTTTGTGCTTTTAAGTTGATGTTCTGGAAGCCAGCCTGCAAAGTAAAGCATCACAGTAAAGAATCGAACCCATGGCCTCTGGATCATGTATACAGCGTCTTATCCATTCACCTAGAGCTGTGTCTATAGATTCTGTGGTTCTAAAACATGTTGTTGTCATGGCCTCCCCCAATGTGAACAGATGTAGTGTCAGGGCCCCCCATGAAAAAGATTTATATTTACAAAAAAAAAGAAGAAAAAAAACTAAATAACTAAAAGTATATATATTTATTCCAAATGTGTTGATATTTTCACACAATGTCAGGGTTAAGAATCGAACTCACAACCTTCTGTTTCTCAGGCAGGCTCTTAATCCAGCAGGCCACTGTGCCATGTTAAAGATTGAAGGCCAAATAGACAAGACAGAAAAGACAGAGGCTTGTTTCCATTGTGGTTCATAAACATTCAAACATATAGACAAGCAACAACAAACCAGAGACAAAATAATATGTTGTTAAAAGCTTTTTCTTTTTTGTATTGTTGTGTGTTGTTCGTCAAAGAGGAATGAAGACCAGAACACAGACAGGTAGTCAATAGCTCAGTGTGTAAAACACTGCCTACATGATCCAGAGACTGTGGGTTCAAACCCTGCTCACTTCTTACCCTGAACCTCTCCTTTACTGAAGAGGTTCAGGGTAAGGAGTGAGTGAGGTTTGAACACACACACCCAGAAACCCTTAAAAGCAACACAGAAAGCAGTGAATTTCAGGCTGTACTGATGGCGTAGTGGACTAAGTCATGGTCACAAGGACTAGCATTGCTAGGACTAGTTGGCGCGGTCCCAGTAGGGCTAATGGCTAGAGTCCCTGTGTCCCAGTAGGTTACTCACCCAAGTGGGCGTGGGGGGTGGGCGCGGGGGCTTCTCTCCCCCCGTGGTTTCCAGACAATAAAGCGGAGGGGTTATAGAAAAAATATAAATGGGCAGCTGAACTATTACAGAAAGAGGAAGGAAGGGGTGGAGCTAGAGAGAGGAAGTGGCGGAGCTATAGGGGCGGTGTTAGATAGAGGAAGGGTCGGAGCTAGAGAGAGGAAGGGGTGGAGCTAGATGGGCAGAGCTAGAGAGAGGAAGGGGTGGAGCTAGAGGGGGGAGCCAGAGAGGAAGGGGTGGAGCTAGAGACAGGAAGGGGCGGAGCTAGAGAGGAAGGGGTGGAGATAGAGGAAGGGGTGGAGCTACAGGGGCGGAGCTAGAGAGAGGAAGGAGCGGAGCTAGCAACAGGAAGGGGCGAGAGAGAATACAGAGATAATATAGAGACACTATAATATAGAGACACTATAATACAGAGAGAGATAATATAGACACTATAATATGGAGACACCAACACTATAATATAGACACGATAATATAGAGACACGATAATATAGAGACACCAACACTATAATATAGATAATATAGACACCATAATATAGACACTAACACTATAATATAGACACTATAATATAGAGACACGATAATATAGAGACACTAACACGATAATATAGACACTATAATATAGAGACACTATAATATAGAGACACTAACACTATAATATAGAGATAATATAGACACTATAATATAGAGACACTAACACTATAATATAGAGACACCAACACTATAATATAGAGATAATATAGACACTATAATATACACTATAATACAGAGACACTATAATACAGAGAGAGACACTATAATACAGAGAGACACTATACTATAGAGACACTATAATATAGATAATATAGACACTATAATATAGAGACACTAACACTATAATATAGAGATAACATAGACACTATAATATAGATAATATAGACACTATAATATAGACACTATAACATAGATAATATAGACACTATAATATAGAGACACGATAATATAGACACTATAATATAGATACTATAATATAGATAATATAGACACTATAACATAGATAATATAGACACTATAATATAGATACTATAATATAGATAATATAGACACTATAATATAGATACTATAATATAGATAATATAGACACTATAATATAGATAATATAGACACTATAATATAGATACTATAATATAGATAATATAGACACTATAATATAGATAATATAGACACTATAATATAGATACTATAATATAGACACTATAATATAGATAATATAGACACTATAATATAGATACTATAATATAGATAATATAGACACTATAATATAGATAATATAGACACTATAATATAGATACTATAATATAGACACTATAATATAGATAATAGACACTATAATATAGATAATATAGACACTATAATATAGATACTATAATATAGACACTATAATATAGATAATATAGACACTATAATATAGATACTATAATATAGATAATATAGATAATATAGACACTATAATATAGATACTATAATATAGATAATATAGACACTATAATATAGATAATATAGACACTATAATATAGATACTATAATATAGACACTATAATATAGATAATAGACACTATAATATAGATAATATAGACACTATAACATAGATAATATAGACACTATAGACACTATAATATAGATACTATAATATAGATAATATAGACACTATAATATAGATACTATAATATAGATAATATAGACACTATAATATAGATAATATAGACACTATAATATAGATACTATAATATAGACACTATAACATAGATAATATAGACACTATAATATAGAGATAATATAGACACTATAATATAGATACTATAATATAGACACTATAACATAGATAATATAGACACTATAATATAGAGATAATATAGACACTGACACGATACTATAACATAGATAATATAGACACTATAATATAGAGACACTATAATATAGACACTAACACTATAATATAGAGATAACAATAATATAGAGATAACATACACTATAATATAGATAATATAGACACTATAATATAGATACTATAATATAGACACTATAACATAGATAATATAGAGATAATAGAGACACGATAATATAGACACTAATATAGACACTATAATATAGACACTATAACATAGATAATATAGACACTATAATATAGAGAGATAATATAGACACTATAATATAGATAATATAGACACTATAATATAGACACAAACACTATAATACAGAGAGACACTAAAATACAGACACTATAATACAGAGAGACACTAAAACACTATAATACAGAGAGAGACACTATAATACAGACACTAAAACACTATAATACAGAGAGACACTAACATAGAGACACTATAATATAGACACAAACACTATAATACAGAGAGACACTATAATACAGACACTAAAACACTATAATACAGAGAGACACTAAAATACAGACAGACACTAAAACACTATAATACAGAGAGACACTAAAATACAGACACTATAATACAGAGAGAACGAAACAGCTTTCCAATGATCCAACTCCAATGAAACCCACTGGCCTCCAACTCTTTTTAACTCTTTGGCCTCCAACTCCAAACCATGTGTCCTTTTAACTCTTTGGCCTTTCTTTTGTTGGTACCCCTCCATTCCTCTTAGGTGCATAACGCAGCTGCTGGGGAAAAAAGAAGAAAAAAACGTGTTATAAAGATAAATAAGAAAGCTGCAGTGGGCACGTTCCATTCCAAAGTGATATAAATGTCCAGTGTCCTTTAGTGTACTAGATTTTCAGGTGGCCTTAGGAGCACTTCACCCATGTTCAACCCCATAGTCATAATTGATCCACTCTAATGCTCGTAAAAAGTGCCACCATTTATGTCTACTCTCAGTCAGAGGAGGGCAGTGGACAGCTCAGAAACCTGCCTACCAGTGACATCACATGTCATCATTTGCAATGTCCATTAGCTTGAAATGATGTCACTGGTAGGCAGGTTTCTGAGCTGTCCACAGGCAAAGACCACCTCTGAGAACCATTGAGTGAGACAGAAATGGCGCCATCTTATGGCATTACAGAGGAGCACTTATATGACGTTAAGGTTGGAAATGGGTGAAGTCAGGGGCGCCGGAATGAAATATGACCTGGGGGCATGCATGTGGACCGCATGCGCTTGGGGGACTGGACTGATTTCATTATTTATTTAAAAAAAATATATAGTGGGGGGACACAGTGTCCTTTAATTAAACAGGCGCGTGAAGTGCTTCTTTAAGAGTGGATGCATTTTCCATCAGGATCATTCCATGACGAGGAAAATGCATCCATTCTTATTTACTTGATAGAAGATAAAATACTTAATTAAATTAAATATCCGTCATCGCCCAGTTGAAGATCTTGGTCGCGGATAGCACATTTTTAAGTACAAATTTAATGAATTTTATCATCATAGAATACAGAGAGACAGTGTAGTGTCTCAGTAAACTATAGAATACACAGAGACAGTGTAGTGTCTCAGTAAACTATAGGATCATAGAATACACAGAGACAGTGTAGTGTCTCAGTAAACTATAGAATACACAGAGACAGTGTAGTGTCTCAGTAAACTATAGGATCATAGAATACACAGAGACAGTGTAGTGTCTCAGTAAACTATAGAATACACAGAGACAGTGTAGTGTCTCAGTAAACTATAGGATCATAGAATACACAGAGACAGTGTAGTGTCTCAGTAAACTATAGGATCATAGAATACACAGAGACAGTGTAGTGTCAAGAATCTGCAACCATTTCAACCTCAAGAAACCTCAAGCCCTTTGAGTTGAGTGCGTCTTTCCGTGGAAGTGTGTTGCTTTTTATCAGGAACCGAGGTACATCTTACTTGACCTCCAGAGAGTCACCTCACCGCCTGTCACCTCGCCGCCTGCTCCTCCCTGTAGTCTTCATGCATACGGACCTCCTCATCCATAGAGACACACGGGGACTACAAATTTCACGCCAACTTTTGAGACAGCGCCGCTACTCGAGGTCCGTTAGAACGATGAACTGCAGCTGCCAATGCATTCCCTATGAGAGGATATGAAAGTTAGCCTACTTTTAAAATTATCCTGCATTAACTGAAGACGATATTGATTTAAATAAAAATATGTTTCCAAATGTATGGAGTGTCTTTGTCAACATATCTTCTTGTTTTCTTAATAGTTGATGTGTTTCACATTTAATTTGCCACTTTAACGAGTTACCCATAATGTTAACACAGCAGAGGGTAGACAGCAGACGGGCATTTCAGTGACATCACTGTCTTTACGACCGGTGGCGTACCCACTGTAGAGGCAGGAGAGGCGGTCACCTGCCCAACTAAGACCTCGCCTCCCCTAAAAAAAAAAAAATAACCCGACAATGTGTCATTGCGTGCTTAATGTCCTCAAAGTCACGCATCCAACAAGCTTTGAACTGAGCAGATTGGACATTCTGTTCCAGAGATAATGACCAAAACCTATTGAAAACGGCCACTTTCGCCAGTTTTCTGGGTATTGAAAACCTCAAGGGATGCTTCCGTGACGTATATACCATGCGACCACTTAAACTCTGGATCTCCGATGCTAGCGGTTTTGACATACTGATGGAGTATATTATAGTATATTGTGGGTAGTATATCGAGATGAAAGAAAGATATGGGACATTAAAAAGGACAAATTAAACAAATGGGACAGATTATTAGAACACAAAAAAAATCGCTACAGCCTCAGTAGTTAACCAGTGAAATGACGGTATTTTACAATGCCTCTCATAGAGAATGCATTGAGAGCTGCAGTTCATCGTTCTAACGGACCCCGAGTGTCAAAAGTGGGCGTGGATTTGTAGGCCTTCCGCTTCCGGCCGTGTGTCTCTATTGAGCCTGCAGGTCCTGTGGACAGAGAGGGGAGTGTGTTGGTTGACCATGTTCACTTTGAGACTGCCTTGTGAAATACCTTTGATGAAGCTGCTCCGCACAGAAAACAGTCTCTGTTCTGGACGACTGTTGTGAAAATAGAAAACAGAACTCTGTAAGAATCATCATCAGGTTTTGATTAATCTACTTCATGTCTTTGTTGTTAATCCTGTTGGCTCCTACTATAAACAAGCTCATGACACGTTGGTGACCAGAATCACTGGTCTAGTAGTACACTGGTTCTCAGCATATGGGGCCCAGGGACCCCCAGGGGTCCTTGAGGGTGTTCGAAAATAGAGGGGTCCTCAGATAGATTATTGATAGTTAGGAAGTTAGGAACCAAATGGACCCTTTCGGGAGTGTATTTTGTACGCTGTGTGTCCATTATACCCATAAGGGTCCATGTGGTTCCATTTGTACACTCTCAGAGTTCAAATAATAACAAAAGGATTTAAAGGAAAATCTTATTTTCTATGAAGCCTTGAATTCATAGAATTCTGGGGACCACCTCAAGGTCTCCTGGGGGGTTGCCGGAACCCCACTTTGAGAGCCAGCGGCCAATGTTGTCCTCCACTGACCTGGACGTCAGGGACTGTCCATCTTCGTTGTCGGGTGGTGATGATGATGGTGGGGAGGTGGGAAGGGAACCATGGTGTCCAGTGGAACCATGGTTCCAGTGGACACCATGGTTCCACTGGACACCATGGTTCCAGTGGACACCATGGTACAGATCTGTACCATGGTGTCCACCATGGTACAGATCTGTACCATGGTGTCCACCATGGTACAGATCTGGCAGAGCAGATCTGGCAGAGGGCAGATCCGGTAGGACGGCGGTGACATGAGGAGATGGATCTGGACCCGGTTGAGGCTGCAGGTTTCAGATGGTTCTGCTGGTGGAGGTCGTTCAGAGCTTTGACCAAACCGTCTGCAAACGCCTCCTGCTCCTCCATGTCGTTTCTGTAGAGAAACGGCAACAGATCTGACTGGGGTCGCTATAATGGAGTATATACGGACATTATCGCGAGTGGCTGCAAGGGAGGAAAGTAAGTGCAACATTAGCACACGTCCTGTGTGTGTCTGTGTGTGTGTGTGTGCGTGTGTCTCTGTCTGTGTGTGTGTGTGTGTCTCTGTGTGTGTGTGTGTGTGTGTGGGGGGGGGGGGGGCATGACGGCCCCCTTGTGTTTCACGGATGTATAATAAGACCAACCAGGTACACATACCTGTTCCTGACCCATAGAGGACATGCTGGGAGAGGACCCTGAAGACAAGGAGGTGACCCTCATCTGGCTGCTGGTCAACATGGAGACGTTGTTGAGGTCATTCTGCTGGGCGAGCTGGACAGACTGATGACTGAGGAGAGAGACAATAGAAGATGAGGAGATGAGGACAGTTCATTTTGTGATTGAATACTTTATTAGTCAGACATTATTTGTCAGACATTAAGGCTAAAGGAGAACACAGAACTTCTGATGAACATTTCCCACACCAAGCACCATAACTATTAATATGATGGTTTAAAAATCGTCCTAACTTAAGTGAATGGCAGACATAATAATAATAATAATAATATATTGTATTTGTAACGCAGCCATTACTTTTCAATGGTGTGACATCACCTTCTCTTTACATCTGATGCCATGAATGTGACTGAAGGTTCTATTGTTTGACAATTGTCTGATTCTTCTAATTCATGTACTAGTCTTAGTGAGACATGAGCTACATTCACAAGCAGGATTCAAACGTCCAGAATATGGATGATTACAAATATAAGTTGACTGACTGTAGTGTTATGATCTAGAGGTTAGGTGACTGACTGTAGTGTTATGATCTAGAGGTTAGGTGACTGACTGTAGTGTTATGATCTAGAGGTTAGGTGTAGGATGTGCTGCGTGATTCAGACCATATAAAGGCTTCAATTAATGCAGACAATCGATGTGCGGTATTACGAATCATGTGACACTGTGTGTCTGGAGACATAATATATCCACACAGACAGTGTAGGATGGTGAACTACAACTAAACCCTGATTATTAATAGATGGGGGGGGGGTGGGGGGGGGGGGGGGGGCAGGCTGGGGGAGAGAGGGGAGGAGAAGGGTCTGGGGGAGGGTGGTGGCGAGGCCTGTACTGGTACCTGTACTGGTACCTGTACTGGTACCATAGCTGGGCGGGAAGGGGAACTCCTGGTGCATGGACTTGATCATCTGCTGCATCATAAGTCCCACTAGGACATTTCTTTGCTATAATATTAGATTTGTTATTAAATGTAGTTTGAATTAGACACCAGCTTGATCACAGTGAAAAGTACGTTCTTACACTTCAGAGTGTAAGAAGGCCCCGCCCTCTGTGTTATGGATGCAGATCGGGGCTGCATGGCAGCAGGAGCCTGGATGAGCTTCGGCTGTCCTTTCCCACTGAGATCCAGGACCTTATTTGTCGTTTCCTCTCAGGGCCGTTACAGTAATTTAATTAGTTAGGTTAGTTATCCAATATAATTATATTTTTTATGATATGTGACTGCTATGACCTTAACACTGGGAAGAGGCAGGGTGAAGGCAGGTATCCTTGTTCTTTTAAAAGTATTTTAGTTGTGATTTGAATGTTATTAGTATCATCAATAGTCCATGAGGCAGAGCCCCAAAATTGAACAATGATTATCGAAAGAGTGGGCAAAACGATACCTATATTAAATTGTTTATAGGGTCAATATATAAATATATGATAACCTTTCCATGACAGGTGAAAAAATTACAAATTTAAAAAATAGTTATCATAATGAAACTTCCCCTGTTGATTACTTACATGAAGACTGAAGAATGAATGATTTATCGTATTACAAGTTTTCTGAAATTGTATATTTAAATATGCAAATTAGGCATTTAGTCCATGAGCCAGAGCCCCAAAATTGAGCCAGATATTGAATATTCCCTCGTTAAAAACCTTTGACTCCAACATCTTAACAAAATGAAATAAGAATGTTGACTCTGGCTTTGTCCAATGTTCCAATGTTGATTCTGGAAAGTTATGCAAATTCGGGCATATTTTCCTAATGCCTAATTTGCATATTCAAATATACAATTTCAGAAAACTTGCATCTTTCACAGGTGTATTCAACTTCCCCAGTAATCAACTGGGGAAGTTTCATTATGATAACAATTTTTTTAAATGTTGTCATTTCTTCACCTGTCATGTACGTATGGGGAAAATAACAAAATGTGTGATAACTATGATAAAGCTGCTCCTGTGGAAAGGTTATCATATATTGATTTACTTATATTGACCCTATAAACAATTTAATATAGGTATGTTTTTGCCCACTCTTTCGATAATGAAATCTTGTCTGGCTCATGGACTACAAGGACACAGTGATGTTGTGATGCACTTTGAGCAGCAGAACAACATCCATTCTGAGGCTGTGGTTCAACAAGGTACATTGTAGTGCTTTGTACCTTTTCAGCTTAGTGTCATTCATTGAAGCCACTTTCCTCCACCGACTTGGTCTCTGCCCTCAGGGAGCCAGTCTCAGGTGGTGTTGGCTGCAGCCTCTCTAGTGGCATGGGACCAACAGAAGTGACGTTATAGGGCCAGTAGGGGGTGTCGGTCCAGGTTGGGAGGCCATGGAGCCTGAAAGGGTCCGGGTAGACCGGCTTCATTGCTCCTCCTCCTCCATGGTACCATGGTAATCTCAGGCTAATGATGGAATAATGTAATGTTAAACAGTAAGACATGTACCTCAGTGTGTTTAATGTTAAACACTAAGACATGTACCTCAGTGTGTTTAATGTTAAACACTAAGACATGTACCTCAGTGTGTTTAATGTTAAACAGTAAGACATGTACCTCAGTGTGTTTAATGTTAGACAGTAAGACATGTACCTCAGTGTGTTTAATGTTAAACAGTAAGACATGTACCTCAGTGTGTTTAATGTTAAACACTAAGACATGTACCTCAGTGTGTTTAATGTTAGACAGTAAGACATGTACCTCAGTGTGTTTAATGTTAGACAGTAAGACATGGAAACCAAAATGGAACCAAATGGACCCTTACGGGTCTGTAACTCTGAGAGTGTACACATGGAACCATATATATATATCTATATCTGTAGATGTTAAAGTACCATTACTGTTGTTACCCCACAAATCATTAGGCTAGCTGCTAGCTTAGTTAGCATTAAACTTCTTCATAAACAGCACTACAACGAGTACAGTGTTGCACTAAAGTAACATTAACACAAGTAACATTAACACAACATTCTCACAACCCAGCTGGTTGGTTTTACCAAGTATCTGGACTCAAACAATCAAACAAAGTATGTTATGACATGGTTAGCATTAGCATCAGGCTATGTAGCATTAGCATCAGGCTATGGGCCAAGTGGTTTCACAACAACACTAAACTGACTGCATTCTCTTTGTTTCAGGATCACAGTAGGACTCCAATAAGAGAATGGCTCATTAGCTCTGATGTGTTATGGAAATAATCTACAATAAATGACATTCTGTGTGTTTTGCATACCAGTAGTTGTTCTTCACAGCTTGTTCTCATCAACCAAAACAAAACGACCTGGAAGTGAAGTTTACAGCACAGGATGCAGTTTCTGAATATATAGAGAAAGTGTATTGCGCCCTCCAGTGGGAACAACATGCTAAGATAACATTTCCAGTAGCCCTATGACTCATATGGGTATAGATGACCATAGCAATGATAAGATCAGAAATTCACAATATAGAGCTTTAACTTAAGGGGGGGATGATTTAAAGGTAGGGTAAGTGATTTTGTTAAAAAACAAAATCGGTCCCAGGGGTCTCTCCAGCTCTTTAGTAAACAGAATATAGTACATTTTCAGGTAGGTGACAACATTTAAGCCAATCAGGAGAGGGCATTGAAAATGCATTTTCGGTTTAAGAGCTGGAGACTCCTTTTACTGAAAAAAACACTATAGCAATGAGTACTATCAGAATAGGGCTATTTAACACTTATATTAACCAAAGTAAATCACTTACCCTACCTTTAACCAAATATTATAACTCAACACCTTTCAAATAACCAATTATGCACAGAGCTGATAAGTATATATCTGGATACAGCGTCTTCGTACACATTCATATTGAAGTAATCTTTAAAGATTACTAAGTTAAAGCTCTACATTGTGATCCATACTAAAGGCTGATTTCTGTATAATACATGAAACTATTCAATGTGAGAGTTCAAATATAAATGCCAACACAATGAGTAGGGCACAGCGGGGAATTGAACCCCGTCCCAGTAAACCAGGAGCTCCATGCCTGCGCCTTTGTTTTGTGTTTTTTATGTTTTATTTTGTTTTTGGCAGACGACGGATCGCAACGCGACTGACGCAACGCAAAAACCCCTAGCAGCAGCAAAAGGAATAAAAACATGGTTCCTACCTTGAACACCAGTCTTCACTGCATAAAAGCAGCTCTTCACTGAACAAACAGCATAGTTCCTACCTTGAACACCAGTCTTCACTGCATAGCTCTTCACTGCAGCAGCATAGAGTTCCTACCTTACATCTTCTGGTAAGAAGCACCATGGGTCCAGTGGAAGACACTCAACCGTATATAAGTGTACAGAGAGACACTTGATAGAGGTTCACATTGGGGTCCACTGCCCAAATACATGTCAATTTGGGGGGTTGACAACAAAGCGTTTTAAAACCACAGATTCCAAGAAGACAGCTGTAGGTGAATGGATAGAGTGACTGACTGGTGAGCTGCAGGTAACAGGTTCAAAGCTCGGCCACAGCAGCAAGACAGGATGTCCCTGAGCAAGACATTTCTAACTGTTCCTCTGAGGGCAGACATCAACTGGGTAAAGCTGCATTTCCTCTAAGGATCAAGTAGGAGTAAAATGGTTGTTTTTTCACCCCAACTGCACAGGACAGCAGTTTTGTGTCTGTTTACATGCATGTTATTTTCAGTGATGGAGACAAACCGACATTCACTGTACTTTAGTACATTTTGTAAACGTATGACTCTGAGTATAGGATAGTCTGACTTAAACAAACAAATAATAATAACTTAGTATAGTCTAACCTTTTTGATTTTTTAACAACTTACATTTTGTAAAGCTAGACTCTGACTTAGTATAGTCAGACTTCTGTTTCCTTTCATTTTCTGACATTATTATTTTAATCAGAGTGCCATAGCTGAGTGGTTAGTGGGCCTGCCTGGTGAACCAGAGGTCCTGGATACGGTTCCAGGTCAGGTCAACAATGTGGCATTGTGTGTGCCTTAGAACGATTTGAGGCTGTTAGTTGTTAAAGTGCAGAGGACACATGTATATGCCTAACAGTATATACTTAGCGAGCACACTGACGTTATTGCCACTACTTATTCGGCCCGTTTTTTGACCCCTAACTAGTCCTTCATACTTTTAGCTACAAACTCTGTTCCAACTCTACAACGTTCGGCCTACTTAGGACATATCGGCTACCATTTGAATTTTAGAGAATACCTTAGACCTTTAGAAGATTTAAAACCTTTAGAACCGTAAACCTTTAAAACCTTAAAAAAAATGACCCCAGCGGTTTTACTCTTATGGATCAACTGACGGTGAGAAAACGCTAATGTTACTTCCGCCGAATTAGTTAAATTTTCGCCAGAAACGGACTGTTTCAAATATGAGTGACTGACTATCATAAACGATACAGAGGCTCTTCCCTGACAATATCGCCGAGGCAGTTTGTTTAATTTTGGACCACAATTCTTATATGAGACGATTCTATGATGACCCAATGTTATTCTCCATGGAGAAATTACTTTACGACCCAGGGGATGGACTAGTGACGTCAGGACTTTTTTACTCTATACAGTGACAATAAACACCTTAACTGTTCTATTAGTGGGTTAATATGTGCTAATATGTGTATGATGTTTTCACATATACAGTATATTATTTTATTCCCACTGCACAATGAGAGGTCATCTTTGAACGTCCCATTTTGGTCCCTGGAGGGTGCAGAATTAAAGTTTTTATCACGTCTTTATCCGACGTCTTCTGAACGTCCAATTTTCATGTCCACACCTCTATATAAGGGCTTATTCTAGTCCAAATGTGGTCATTGTGGACGTCTTTTTTATACTGCTTCTAGGGTCGGTGCATAACTGTAATCCCCATTTACAGAAAGTGGCCCATTTCCTGTTCATTTTCCTGTAGCTTTGTTTGATTGGCTTAGCAGAAACACATTTGAAGGTGTATGTGTTTCCAGTTAACATGCTGCTGAGCTGATCAAATGGTTATGCCACCTTCTGAAAACTGGGAATACAGTACACAGAGGTTTACAAATAAATCACAATTCATATACACTTTTTTCCTTATTATCTCTTTATTTTTCTTGTAAATACACAGCTGCGCAAACAAATGTTCCACAATTACAGTATCCCACAAATATTCCATATGATTGTGGAATATTTGTGGTCTGGAACTAGACCCCCTGAAAGGATATCTAGTTCATAGGACCACAATGGAAACAAGTCCCCCAGACTTGTGTTATCCTTTTAGCCTTAACGTACCTCATGACGTTTACCTTTCTGACTAATTAAGTATTCAAACAAACAGCAGATCAAGCCAGCTTTGAATTATTACAGAATTAATACAGAAGCGGGACAGCCACTTAACTCCCACAATGTTCTTCCATGCTGTCTAGCTCAAGACTGAATACAGAAGGTCACACACACACACACACACACACACACACACACACACACACACACACACACACACACACACACACACACACACACACACACACACACACACACACACACACACACACACACAAGGGCTGATTAAGCTTGATCCAGAACAGAACAGTTACATTCTCTTTTTTTTTTACACGTCACTGGTCGAATGAAAATAAAATAGTAATAAAACATAAGAGCACAACCTACTTTGCAGGGAGAACTTCCTAAACAGTGCCATTTTCCATGGGTCGGTCCCACAACAACAGAAAAATATTAAACAAGTGCTGCACTCTACTGGTGTCAAAAATAATCGATTAATAGCAATGCGGACATGGACAATTATGAATCGATTCACAAATGGCAATAATCGATTAATCGAATAATCGATTTTGAAAAAGAATATTTTTTTATTTTATTATATAAATATATATCTATTTTAATCATGTTGCTAATTGCACAGAGAAGCAGCCAGATTTATATGTCGTTCAGTATATCTGACTGCTTGTTTTGACTGATGAAAAAGTTGCCATGTTGCACAATAATATAGAAAAGTGTGATGCATCGCGATGCATCGTTGAATCGAATCAAATCAAATTATTACAAGGTTAATTGTAATCGAATCCTGGTGAATCGTAATCGAATTGAATCGTGAGGGCAGTGCCAATGCACACCTCTTAGCCAGTGAGCTGCCAGGGTAAGGTCCAACCAGAGCTACTTCGTTGAACAGAACAGAAGACAAGTACAAAATACACAATATTGTACAATACTGTGACACCAAGATCCCCCACAATGGACAGTGAAAGTTCAAGTTAAATCAGTCCTGAGTGCCTGCTGTGTGTCCTCCGCCTCCCCTTCTTGCTAGAGCATGCTTGAGGTGGTCTGCGGCATGCTGCCTTATGAGGTCCTCTGTGGCTTCTGGGTCGAATTTCATGACTGCATCTGCATAGTAGAAAAAGACAATACAAAATGTGCAAAGGCAACATGCTGTCCCAGTCCCTATCTGACATAATACACAGATCGATGTGTCAGGAAGGCCATGAGAATAATGACTCCTCCCACCCTTCCCACCATCTCTTTGAACTCCTGCCATCTGGTAGGAGGTTCAAGATCTTAGGGGGAGGCACCAGCAGGTCGTCCAACAGCTCCCCTGAACCCTGAATGCTCGCCATGTATTGCCCCCAAAACCAACATCTTGAAAGATGGATGGCAAAAATGTGTTGCTTGTACATCCACAACTAGTTTAATACAAAGCCATCTCCCTTCTACACCTAACCACCACAATTATTTAAAATGTTATGATAGCCAACGGTAGACAGTTGGCATTGGATTTTTTTATGTCAACAGGGAAGGAAATGTTTTACCCAATTCAATTTAGAGATTGGCGGGTGCCACTTGTCTGTCCTTGGTCAACATGACATACGGGCTTACCTTGTATTGCTCTAGAAGTCTTGGTCTTCTCCAAAGGCGTCTTCTCTTTTTCCCCTTCCCCTTCATGCTGAACTGTGCCATCAGGCTGTTACTGAAGAGCCTGAAGAAAAAATATATACATTTATGTTAATAATGTAGTAGGATTAGGATTTTTTTGTAAAACATGGTATAAACCCTTTATACTACACATTTTCACTTAATGTTCAACCATTATGTCATTGACATGACATAACAGAGGGTTCAGGTGTTAAGCTAAAAAAGGCATATGAATGGAAACATGCCCTCACCTAGAAGAACTAACTAACTAATTGTTCAGACATTGAAAACCACAGCGCACCCAAACCCAAGGGTTAATTCATATTGTATGTTGAAACATACCTGTCAAGAACTTGGACACAGTCCTTAATGTCCTTCCCTCCAATACGGGAAAGTTGCAGCACCTGTTGGAATAAATCCATGAAAATACCCCAGAGGAACATAAAAAGTGTGCGAGTGCATCTTATACTGTGTTATGCTGATCATTACTTCCAGACTCTTGTAAAGCCTACCAGGGTATTAAAAGCTTGGACATCACTGAGGAGTTGCTCCTCTCTCTGGAAGTCCTCCATGTTCTCCATTCTCTCAACATGACTGACCGCTGATGAGGCAGGTA
Source organism: Gymnoscopelus braueri (assembly GCF_963280865.1). Taxonomy (NCBI): domain Eukaryota; kingdom Metazoa; phylum Chordata; class Actinopteri; order Myctophiformes; family Myctophidae; genus Gymnoscopelus; species Gymnoscopelus braueri. The sequence goes on along the minus strand of NC_137620.1, from coordinate 43,988,620 downwards.
AAATGCTATCCGACATTATAGACACCACTCTACAATGATACAAAACACTGCTATAATTGAAGAGCAGTTTTTGTGTCCTGATAGGAGAGGAGACAAGGACAGAGAGAACAGTAAAGGAAGAAAGGAGAGAAAGGGCAGAAGAGAGAAGGGTTGCAAATTAAAAGTGTCCCCCAGTTTTCTTGGCCAGTGTCCTGTCTTCATTGAAATAACTCAGAACTTACCTGGTGTTGGCAATGGGAATGCCCATGTGGGCCTCTCAGTCACTGCATAGCACCTGTAATAAGAAAAAAAGTATGTTTTAGAAATTACAAAGTGATATTTTTGCATTAAAACTTTCCAAGACAGATGACAACAAATTAGATGAGAAATAATACATCTGTCATATTGTAACAATTAGGGGTGCACGATACTACTTATAAAGGTTTTGATTACTTGGGACCTTTGGACAACTCACCATGCCTGACGGTGTCCCTGGATCTGTCATGTCTGGACCTGACCGTGTCCCTCGACCCATCACTGTCCAGAGCCTGGAAAAGACAAAGAATGTGCTTAGATTCCAAATATTGATTTGTAAAGAAAAAGGTGACTGTTTAAATGATATTTACACTCACTAGGTGTGGACTTTTCTCTGCTCCTAGGTGCTAGGCTTGCATGTCGAGAGCCAGGAAAATACAAAGAATTCCAAATATCAATTTGTAAACAAAAAGGTAAATGTTTAAATGTGATGCATACCCTTCTCTGTGTGTACACATTTCCCTGCGCCACGATCCCTCAGCACGCTCCACCGGGCGAGGCAAGCCTGAAACACATTGAGCCTGTAACTACTTACTCGCTGCTTGTGAATTAGGTATGGTAATGATTTATTTAGTATACACAACATGTAACACCTTGTACTGAATGAACTTTAAATTTGTTGGTGCAATGGAGAAAGTGAATACTCACGGGGTGTGGACATTTCTCTACTCCGAGGTGCTACACTTGCATGTCGAGAGCCTGGAAAAGACAAAGCATGTTCTTAGATACCAAATATTAATTTGTAAACAAAAGGTGACTTAAATGTGACGCATACTCACTGTGTGTAGACATTTCCCTGTGCCGAGACCCCTCAGCATGCTCCATGGCCATCCAGGGCTTGATTTTCAGAGTCTGAAACATAACAATCAGCTTGTAACTGATTTCATGTTGTGTGTACCAAATACATCATTATCATATTTCATAAATTGACATCAATACTCAACAAGCATTGAGTAACACATTGTTCTCCTGGCTGGACTGCAACTTCTTTGGTGCTGAAATAAAATGTAACCTTTAATATTGCTGTTCCAGACCATGGCGAAGGGGTATGAGGACATAACCACCGGTTTCTTGTGGCAAGCCACCTTGCGCAACAGATCCGTTTCACGCAGTGGTCCATTTTTCATCCTACCCTGACCATTTCCTGTGCACACTATATTTAGAAGTTTGGAGCTGCATGGTTGGTCAAATAATGGTGACACAGATGCAGAATCTCACAAGCTGAAGTCCCATCTGCATTCTTCCGTCTAACAACAAATCTGTCATCTCTCAAGAGAAAACAACTGTCTTATTCTTTAACAGAAACAAATACTTGTTTGTTGCAGGTAGTTTTCAAAAGGAAAACAGGAAATGTCATTTAAGAAACAGTTGAAGTGGGCAAATGGCCGACATCTTCATGGAGATGAATTAGTCCATGTACATTGTATACAGTCAAGGTATTGCCATAGAGGTGAATACTACACTTGACAAAGTGTTTAATTAGTTCATAGTGGAGGTAAGCATTCCGAGTCATCTCATCTGACTCCAGCATTATCCACTTAGCTTATGTCAAGGACAAGCAATGTTTGTATCGTTCAGGGGACAGCACTTTTCTTAATACCACAGGTCCTGTGTAGAGCAAAAACTGCCTTAGTTCAGTGGCCTTCCACCTATCTAGATTGTGTAAACCCCGGGATTGACGAGCAAACTCACTTCGCATCTTCCCTCTCAGTGCAATTAGTTGTTGGGATATTGCATCCTTTTGACTCACAGATAAACGACAAATCTTTGTGCCACGGGTCAAGTACATTAACATGCGTCTAACTACGCCCAAGCCGACCATATTATAATGCATGCAATCCAACAGGAATGAGCTAACACAAGGAAATCCTGCAGCAATGAGGGGGCTGGCACCAGCTTGGTTGCTGTACTCTACTCTAGAAAAAGCTTTGTCCGTTTGAGAAGCGCTTGTTTACTGAAAACCATTCTTCTCTCAACATGAACATCTCTGACTATACATCTTTCACAACTCTCATAGGAATTATAATTCTTAATACATTTTAGATACGGCCTTGATGGCGCATCACAGACCAGAGCTTGAATATGGACGTTGTAGGTCCGGCCTTTATGAACTATCCCATTGTCTTTGAGATGTTTGTACTCGGTCAAAAGGTCTTTAAGATACTCCTCAAGCGGACGTGGCTTACTTTGTCCACTAAATATAGCTACAATAAATGGATACAAATGTTTTCTGAAACACATTTAATGCAGATGGATACAGGAAGACAGACAGATCAAATCAAAATGACAAATGCTTTCCCGGTTTTAATGGGTTGCCGGTCTTGGTTTAAAGGACGACATCACCCATTTTCAACCTATCTTCATATAATAGAGCCTCACTAATGCTACTGATAAAATTGTGTAATTTTTTTCTACTCAATCTGTGTCTCAGAGGAACAGGCTTGCTGGAACTCCAGGTGGTTGCTGTCAATGAACACGTCCAGTTCCCTTGTTGCTTCGCTGTTGTTGAGGTGATATGCTGCCAACACCGTCTTGCCAATGCTGAGCTGCAGCCGCCTACGAAGGTAGGCTGCCAAGATGTCCATGTGGACATGATGGAGGTAATTTGGGGTCGAAGGAAAGAGGTGGATTTGACAGACCAGGAGTGTTGGTATAGGGAGAAGCATGGGTGAAGAGCTTTGCACATCACTCACTTCTTGCTGCTGCCGAAGTCAAAACACAGTATACCTCATTGTGATAGCTGTAGTAAGTGTGCAGTACACCTGACTGGTGGCAATAGCCTGGTTGTGATGTGCAAATGTGATCAATCAGGGTGTGCTCTTTGGTCGTTGCAGTGGAGGTGTTGTGGCATTTTTTACATTTTTTTGTGGCAATAATGTGAAATCTTTTGTGGCATTCATGACATTTTCTGTGACATTTTTATCATGTGAATTTGTATGTGGCATTTTTGTGAAATTTGTGGAATTCCTTTTTACATTTTGTGTCACGTTCGGCATTTGTGACTTTTTTTTAAATGTTTTTGTGAATTATTTTGTCCGTTGCATTTTGTGATATTTGAGATTTTTTTTGTGGCATTTGTGGACTTTATGAAGGTAAGTGATATTGGTTAAAGGTTAAAGCATTATACATACACTCTATAGTAATGAGTACTATCAGAATATAGAGCTATTTAACACTTATTTTAACAAAATAAAATCACTTACCCTACCTTTAACCATTTTTGTGGAGTTTTTTTTTTGTGGCATTCGTGTCATTTTGGAATTGTTTTTGATTTTTTTTGTGGTATTTGTGGATTTGTTTGTAACATTTTTGTGGAATGTTTAGTATCTATTGTTTGTATACTTTTTATGGCATTTTTGTGGCACTTTGTGATTTTTTTTGTTAACGACCAAAGAGCATACCCTGATTGATCACATCTACTCATCACAACCAGGCTACTGCCACCAGTCAGGTGTACTGCAGACTTACTATAACTATCACAATGTGGTATACTGTGTTTTCACTTCAACAGCAGCAAGAAGTGAGTGATGTGCAAAGCTCTTCAGCCATGCTTCTCCCTATACCAACACTCCTGGTCTGTCAAATCCACCTCATTCTCTATACCCTAAATGACCTCCATCATGTCCACATGGACACCTTGGCAGCCTACCTTCGTAGGTAGAGGTAGGTCGTTCCAGAGTTTGGGACGGGGAGAGGCAGGATGTTCCAGAGCATTGGGGGGCCGCAGCAAAGGCACGGCCACCCCTGGTCTTTTTGCTAGTCTTTGGAACTACCAGTAACGACTGATCGGCAAGACCTCGTACACTAGGATGAATTAGCTTTTGTTGAGCTGCAAATTCAGTACCACTTAAACCCTCTATACTAACGGACCTGGGGCCTGTTCCTCAAAAGGTGAATTAGAGCTAAAGCCTGGCTTTACCACCTATCCTGGCTTAATTTAGCCAGGATTAGAGCTGAGTCGGTTCCTCAAAAGGTGAATTATCTTTAAGATTAGTTTAGCCAGTTCACCCTGGCTAAGTTTAGCCTTATCCGATTCCTCAAAAGAGAATTGAAGCAAGCCTACCTTAGTTACCATGGCAATTTAGCTGTGAAGTTAGCCTGGTCAGGAGCAGGCTAACAGCCAAGCTTACTTAATCCAGTGTCTTTGTTCTTCAAGTTTTTCCACAGTTAATTCAACACATGTGTTTGTATATGGACTCATTTGAATGACCCTGCATTCAAATAAAATGAAATCAATACAATAAGATATAATCAATGTAATTACATTACTGAAATAGTGTGTGACCATGAATCATAATTGTTTCACAATAACTCATGTGATATGTCATTGTCACTCTGTTAACACTATAGTTCATATTGTTGTTAGATGTTTGATGATATATTACCTTTTTTTTTTTTAAATATTATAAAAAATGTCTATATATATATATATATATATACATATATACATATATATATATACATTATTAGTTACGGGTTTAAAGGAGCCTCTTTGTAAGTCAATAAGGAGCATATTTTAAATTATCAATTTCTAGTCAATGGAGAAATTATTTTTTATTTCTTGTCCACCTTTGGAGTTACATCATGATGGCAAGGTAACTACACACACAAATTTCTACCAAAGTGGTCTTGCAAATGTGGGGTTATTGCGTGTCTCGTCCCGTCCCCCTCTCATCCCGTCGCGGTCAACCCCCCCGACCCCCGTCCCCCGTCCGTCCCGTCCCGTCCAGCCCGCCCCCCCCCCCCCCCCCGCGTCCCGTCCCGTTGCCCGTCCGGCGCACACACACACACACAAACACACACACTTGCAATACTTTGCCACGCTTTCTCCCTGGATCTATTTATTGCGGTCGCGTTTCCTTTTCTGTTGATAACATGTTTCACTTCCTCATATGCTTGCATGAGCTGCTGCTGTTCGGCCACAGAGAAAAACGCTGCTCGAGTTTTGTTCCCCGCTGCCATGATAGGTCAAGTTCAAGGAATCTGCGCTCGAGTTCATGGTCTTTTATAGAAATACGTCGCCGGCGAATCGCCGCCCATTCAGCCTGGCTTCATTATCCTGGCTGGACACAGCCTGGCTTGACATAGCCTAGCTCGACAAAGTTTCTCCTTTTCAGCCTGGCTTGGCGTCTGAGGAACGGAATAAACGAGGCTTTTCGGACCCGACTTTGTCAAGCCTGGATTTGGCTTAAGGCCAGGCTTTTTTAATTCACCTTTTGAGGAACAGGCCCCTGTAAAGATAGCATTAAGCTTTTGATTATCTTGGAGAGCAGGGGGCGTCAACAAAGTAACTCAACATTATTTGTCATTTGTATTTTCAATTTATTCTAAAAGCAGATGAAATATTGACTCTCAACAAATGCTATTGTGCAGCTAGGAGCATTTACATTTATCATATCCTGCATATTAACTTCAATAACTGCTCTACGGATCGCTCAAATGTATATCTGAAAGAAGCAATTTCAACAACAACATGATGGAAGTAACTTTAAAACAAAAATACACCTTACACACAAATACAATTACATATATTTTGCAAATGATAATTACTTTAAACTAATCTATCATCTAAAGAAACCAGATTTTCAAACACCTGACTTCCATTTCAAAAATCAGAAATTTTAAATATATCCCACTATAAATATCACTCTAATTAACAGACAAACACTCATGCAAAATGGCAACTTCAAAGAAATTTCCAAGACTAGACGAATTCAACAATGAAACCACTGCCATAGGTTTCCTATTTAACAACACATTGGGTGCCAGAGGTTTATTAAAATATTATACGTTGAGTGCCAGGATTTTTAACAATTTTTGAACCTTTTTCAAGTAGTCACAAAATATTTTCAGTGATCACCGTCCTCACGGTGATCCCCTCATTACACACAGAGGTCTCGTACAATCGGGGGAAAAAAATTAAAAACATTTGGTAATCCGTTCCATAGTTGCAGCCAGTTGAAAATAGTTAAAAATACATTGTAAAAAAAAAAAGTACACAGGAGCCCGAGATACAGGCTTTTGAAGTCATAAGTTAACCAGGAAGTGGATTGGAGTCTAAATCTTCGACAAATGATATCTCCTGGTGCTTTTTTTTTTTCAAACACAGTATATATACGGTTTTGGCACTCAACAGCTGTATTTGAAAATTTCCAAGACTAGAATTCAACAATGAAACCACTGCCATTGGTTTCCTATTTAATGTCACAGCAGAGAAAATTAGTATCAATTCACAAACCAACTACTTCAATTTTCAACTGCAAACATCAAACAATACGCACACCCAGGGTGTTTGTTTCACGAGGACACACCACAAACAATTTCAGGCCGAGGAGCAACATCAGCAACCAGTCAAACTACTCAATATCCGCAACAAATTCAATACATGTAAGTTCACCTATATCAACTCATTTGAAGATTTCCATTGGTCTTTTATTAATGTTATTTCATATACTTAGGGCCTACAAAGCCAAAATGCAGTAGGCCTATCTTTGGCTTTATGGGGCAGTATAGGATATATAGGCCTGGGGCTTATAGGATATATATATATATATATATAAGGATATATATATATATATATATATATATATATATATATATATATATATATATATATATATATATATATATATATATATATATATATATATATATATATATATATATATATATATATATATATATACACTCCTACACAGACAGAACTAAAACAATATTACCATAACCACTAAATGTCTTTATTGAATATTTGTATTACAGACACCGGCCAATATGACATACAATTTAACGCCACCTCACAACTACAGAAAACCTCAACCGTCCTACAGTTCAAACGAGAACCCCCACCAAACCAGCTCACCCTGCAGATCAAGGACACACAAGACCTAACACACCAGCAACAAGTAAGTAGCCTGGAGTCATGCTTCATCATTAAACTGCTTGACTATTTCGAGCACGCACCGGTTTAACTTTTCATATTCAATGATAATGAAACGTATTCACTCAAATTCGGTGTGACTGCACCCTTAATGATTTGTTTGGAAAAATAACAAATATAGACTTGCACTACTAGCATTGAATCACAAGATGGTCATATATCATTTTTTTATTATATGAAGTGGTTACTCCATCTAGCACATGTTTAATTTCTATACGATCCTTCAGAAGTACCTATATGTTCCGTATTGTTGTAAAATATATATATATATTATTCAAACTATTTGATAGATCCAGTCATGTATCTGGATCAGAGCGTGAGTGAATTCTCTTTAACGCGCCCAGCTGAGAGAGCTGAGAGAGGCTTCCCACCTCCGAGAATAGACTTTTAACAACCCAAAACTGTCTTTGTTTCGGTGAGTAGCGAAGTGATTTGGTTTATTTTTACTATAAGTTGATGTCCTCGCAGGGCAGTGGAATTCCTTGTCTATTAGCAGAGCCGAGCGCATGGCAGGACGTTAGAGAGAACTCATTAATGCTCCGGACCAGGGCTAGTATCACAAGTAACCTAACATAAGCTAATAATGTCTTGTCTTTTCCTTGTCTTTTCTCATAAGATTGGAAAAATCACAGTCAAAATACTCGAAATCCACCCACCAAGAGACCCTGCAACTCATTCCAAGGACCAACACAAATTTACGACCTCACCGCAGCAGATCCAACCGGCAAGACTACCATCACACTCTGGGAATCCCAAATCGCATCCATTACAAATCACTCCACATACACCTTCACACACCTCAAAAAATTCAACACCTCACTCACAGCCACCTTATCCACCACAATCACACAAACACAGAACATGCACATCCCACAGCGCATACTAGCACTCACAATAGAAACACACCCACACAACACCATCACCGGACCTATCACCGCCAGTAACATCACCACCAAAATGCACTGCACCATTTGCCATAAACACTACAAGCACTTCGACCCCAACACTGTAGTGATGCGCGGGTCGGGTTTTTTCATGACCCGCCCCGCCCCGCCACGGAACCCAACCCGCCTCAACCCGCCCCGCGAACCCATATATAAATCTATGGCTCAACCTGCCCCGCGACCCGCGATTTTACCTATAATTCTGTAAAATCATGGTTAGAAAATAATCCCCAAGTGTATTCAAACGGTTTTATTGTTATTATTCTTATTCTTATTAGGAATAAAGACAAAACAAGAGCATGTGATTTTTTTTTTTTTTTTTGCGTGTGAGATCGGCTGACCCGCTCACCCGCAGCCCGCATAATTGCCTCTGAAATTCTGACTCGACCCACCCGCGTCGCGGGTTGACCCGCGGGTCAACCCGCGGGTTTACCCGCGGGTTGACCCGCGGGTCCCGCGGGCTACGGGTCAACCCGCGCATCACTACAACACTGACTACAATAAATGTGCACACTGCAGTTGGCGGCAAAAATCAACAGACTACAAATCACAAACATCAGGCACACTTATCGTCACCCCCACACAGAGTCACCCTCAAACTAACAGCAGCAACACTCACTCACTATTTAAACACCAACCACCTCCAACACACTCACACCACCCCAGAATCCATAGAAGAGCACCTACTGCGCACAGGCACCTTCACCATTCACTATACCCCCAATCTTTTGGTCACCGCACTCAGCTCACCACATACACACAGCCAACCATCAGCCTCATCACAACAACCTGAACTAGCCCAAAGTGTGCTATGTTTCTCGTTCTATGCTTTTCCAAAATATAACCATAGAAGAAAATAAACTTCCTGAATAAAAAGGTCTCATGCACGAAAGACGCACACGCCTGGTTCAGCCTGCTGAGAACTGGAGCTATGGCTGTTTAAAGCCTAGCCAGTAGTTGAACCCCACGGGCTCTAATTCTCATACAAATAATTGGGATTAACAATGTGATTGTGTTTGTTTGACATTGAACATGCCAATCAAAATATATTTCTGATCCAATCTACGAACACAAATTGTCGCTGTTCTTTACTGTCATTCTGGGTATTTTTATTGCTCAAGTGAAAAGCATAAAAAACAACCATAATCCTACATCAGCTATTTGAAAATAATAAGTTCACAACACATCGCAAAAGCGTCACAAACTATTATGAGCTTGTAGATCTGCTAATTTAAAAACATCTTGAGAGAATGTGAAACATTTTGCACAACACAAATCTTATGTGGGTTTCTGGCACACATATTTTCAAATGTGGGTCTGCAGCCAAATACATATTAATTGGGGGTCCTTGACATGAAAAGATTTGAGAACCACTGCTTTAATAATTCTGATGACACAAGGCATCAGAATTATGCTACATCTCATCCATATAGCATCACAGTAAACACAAGAAAAATAACTATTATCATAATATCAGCTCATATTCAGCGCCTCCATGACCTGTCTCAGGTCTTTCAGCTCCTCCTTTTTCTCCTGGATCTTTTGCTGGACTTTCTCCTGACTTGTCACCAGCTGTTTCTGCAAGAAACAGGGACAGACAGTTAGGCTTGTAAACAAAACACATTTTAAAGTCGGGATACCAATTCTATCCAATCAAGAGAACTCATGGAGAATACATCATCTTAAATCAACTGTGTAACTTCTCCAAAATACACTTTTGCAGGGGCAAGATTAACGGACATGAAATATGATTCATGAAAAGTTTTTCATTGGGTCCAAAATTAGTGTACTTCATCCTTTAATACTTTTTTTATTGTATAACACCCTGGTTTGTGCTTTTAATGTCTCTTCTCTTCTCTTAGTTCTTCTTCTTGAGGGATCATGTTCTTTAAAACATGATCCCTCTCTCTCATGATTTGTCTTCAAGTGATCGTGGTCCTACCTGTTTCTCGGCCTTCTCTGCAGCAGCTGACACCGTGTCATGGCCCTTATGTTCATCCATGAGGCACTGATAGCAGATACACTGGCGGTCTGTGCGACAGAACACCTCCATCAGCTTGTCATGACTGGAGCACATCTTCTCCTGCAGTTTGTTGGTGGCTGGGACCAGCTTGTGCTTCTGCAACACAGGAACATTGTAGTGAGGCTGGAGGTGAGTCTCACAGCAAGAGGCCAGACACGCCAGACAAGACATGAGAGCTTTGCGACGTCTGGCTCCGGTGCAGAAATCACAGGCCACGTCTGCTGGACCGGCGAACAGCAGGTCAGCAGAGACAGAAGACTGCTGACCTCCTGTACTGCTCAGCTTCATCACAACCTGGAAGTAAAGAGAAGAGGAGGGGAGGTCACTCACTGATGACAAATACAACACAGTCATTGTGAGGTTCATGGTGATAAACACAGTGAGAAATGACAGGTATTAGTTCATCTAGTAAGATCATTGTAACATTATCTGAACACTGTGGTTCTGAACTTTTTTGTATTACATAAAAGTTGATTGCTCTATGTTGTTAAAAATGTACAATTTAAGCATTTAGCAGACACTCTTAACCACTAGAACCCTATGTATCTGCTATTATGTTTGCCTACAGTGAATGACATGCCAAGAGTAGGGATGCTAGGGTTTAATGATTAACCAGTGACTAACACAGTCAAAGATCAGAGTACATTACCCTAGTCAACAAAATGACAGCATAAGATAAGTAGATTGCAAATAAACTAAGATACCAGGTAAACATCAAGCATCTGTTTGAACCAGTGGTTCTCAAACGTTTTCATGTCAAGGACCCCCAAATTAATGTATTTGGCCACGGACCCCTATACAAGATTTATGTTGTTAAAATGTTTCAAAAATATTGCATATTGTGTTTTGATGCATTGTGAGCTTGTAGATCTGCAATTTTCAAGTAGCTGATGTATAGGGTTACAGTGGTTAAGCAGACTGATGCTCTTTTAACAATTTTTTGGGGTCCCCCTGGAACCCCCTCATGGACCCCTGGGGGTCCCCAGACCCCACTTTGAGAACCACTGGTCTAACATGCAATCTAAATAACATTCTTAGTATTTGTGGACATCTCTCTGCACTGGGGACAGCTGTAGACTCCAGTCTCCTCATACTGGTCCCAGTAACCCTCAATACAGCTTCTACAGTAACTGTGTCCACACTGTAGAGTCACTGGTTCCTTTAGAAGGTCCAGACAGACAGAACAACAGCAGAACTGGTCCTGGTCCAGCTCACATGTCTGTTGTTGCTGCTGCTGTTGTGCCATTTGACTGACAACCACACTCACACTGAGAAAAAAGACACAACACTTTGGTTTACTCTGAAGAGAGACTGGGTTTTGTTTCCTCTGTAGAAAACTAGGAGAGGCAAAGACATCTATGAGGCAAAGGGAGGGACTTCCTGGATGTTTGCAGGAGGCAGTGGTTTTAAAGAGACAGTGAATGTGTAGCACAAACAGGTTCAGCTTGTGGTTGAACGTTGTACAGCTGTACATATGGTGTTGTTCACACTACACCATCATTTCCCCTCCGTGTGGAAAAGCCTGGTGGTGGTGACACGAGGTTACAAGATAATCAGGGGTATTTATTTGGGGTAGAGTATGGCAGAAAATGTGTATTTTAGTAAAATATCTCGACTTTCTCACTAGTTCCACATTCTCTCCACTTCCTCCAGACTCCAGTGAGCACATATATTAGAGTGAAGCACTCTAATACACTCCACCTTTAAAGTACCTTTAAACTTAAAAGCCTTTTAAAAGTTAAGACCTTTTTTAAGTTCAACCTTTACAGAAAAAAATTATAAATATCAATATTCAAAAACAAAAACAATCAATTATAAAAATAGTGCAAATATTGTCAATGTTATTCAAATGCAACATCACTTACATAATGTACTATTTTTTTCTTTGTTTAGGCGTGTGTTCAACTCAGTCAATGAGCAAAACCAAGATACACCACAACATTGGGATCCCCCTGTCTTTGTCAAAATACTTCCAAAATGTTAATGAAGTCCATGATCATAACACCAGAGGCAGCTCCACAAATCATGTTCAACCCAGATTTGGCTCAACTAAGGGAATGAACTCGTTCTCATGCTATTCATCAAAAATGTGGAATGCCCTACAAAAAGGAGTAAAGGAGTGTAAAACCCTACTCACTTTCAAAACTGCCCTAAAGATACACCTTCAGGAGGCTGCAATTCGAAAATGGCCCCTGTCTAAGTCTTAACCTACCCCCCTCTTTCATTTTCCTCTTTTGTAGATATATTTTTTCTCTCTTCATACCAGTAACCTGAAAGCTGATTGTATGACATTCTGTATAGTAGTGTGTATATCTGTCTGTCTCATCATGATGTGTGTGCATGGGGTTCTCATCTTAAACAAGCTGCGTGCTTTAACTGAGTCTTCCAGTTTAGTAGACCTTGTATTGTGAATTTTGTACTTCCATGTACTGTGATTCTCATGTCATACTAAATAAAAGTACATCAAAACCAATGTGTGTCAGAGTTCTGTCCAAAGTCTCAGTTCTATTAGTGTGTGTGTGTGTGTGTGTGTGTGTGTGTGTGTGTGTGTGTGTGTGTGTGTGTGTGTGTGTGTGTGTGTGTGTGTGTGTGTGTGTGGCTCTTAGAATGAATTCAGTTCAGTTCTATGAATTAACTGTGAGAGTGATAAGCAGTTCAGTTCAATCAATCAGTCCTCATTATCCTCACCTCTGAATTAAAGGCAAACAGCTCAAGGCAAATAATCCAACTCTGAGTATGATGAAAAAGTTCAGTGTCAGTGTTAGCTTGTTAGCTTGTCTCCATGAATGAGGAAAATTATCCTCAATCCTACCACAATGGTGATGAAACAGAATTGGGTCAAACCGTGCATGTGATCCAGATGAGAAAGAAGTCCTTGTAGATACGGTTCCTTAGGTTTTACTGATCCGATGTGTGTGTGTGTGCGCTGTCTCCCACTGCTACACACACGGTGAGGAATCCATCTTGTCCAAACTTTTCTTGAAAAATCTCTCGGTCTGCCTTCAACTGCTAAACCTAAACAGTCACAAAGTGCGTTTTTGTAGATTCAAACACTACACAAACTTAGATAAACACTCAAACACTCAGGTTGTACAAAAAATATAACTTGAACTCACAAAATTAAAGCTTAAAACAGTCTTAAAGACGTTTTGCTGTCACTCTCTGCTGATGTTTCTCCACACACTCTGCAGTAATGGAGACTCTTAAAGGGTCAGTGCACATTTTAGCTTTGAGTGCACTTAAAGGGATTTGTCAAATCCGTTTTTAACCTCTCATAGAAAATGGTTTCAGCTCGTTTTACACACAACAGCATCAGAGTTTAACCTTTTTAAGAATATGTATTAGTTTAAATCAGCGGCGTCAAACTCGTGATCCACGGGCCATTTGCGGCGCTGCTGCTCACCCCCATCCCCCACCTGTCCAGTTGATGCTATGATTCTATTTTGCTATGATTCCCTGCTTTCATATGACATGAAAAAATTTAAATGAAAAAATGCTAGATGACTGTCTCCCAGTCAAATTTGGTCACATTTGTTTACCAACATTGAGACTGGATGCACAGGTGATTGTTTCATGCAACCTGGGTTACATTTACTTAAAGTACCAATACTGAAATATAGAAATACTAAGTCCGGAATTCAGAATTTACTTAAGTAAAAGTACTAAAGTACTGGCATCAAAATGTACTTAAACCAAAAGTAAAGGTACTAAAATATTTGAAAATAGCAGATCTACAAGCTCACAACGCGTCGCGATGCGACACGTTGTGAGCTTGTAGATCTGCTGTTTTCAAATAGCCCATGTATAAAATAGGGCTAAAGTGGTTAATGTATGTTTCAATATATGTTTTAAAATATAATAATTAATATCTGAAAAGTAACTAGTAACTAAAGTTTTCATATAATTGTAGTGGAGTAAAAGTACAATATTTGCCTCTGAGATGTTGTGGAGTAGAAGTAAAAGTATAGACAATTGGAAATACTAATAAGTAAAAGTACCTCAAAATTGTACTTAAGTACAGTACTTGAGTAAATGTACTTAGTTGCTTTTACACCACTGGCTGCCACTGCATCACGCCTCAGTACTCATAGATCTGATCTTGATAGAAACGTCACCGGCCAGGGCGCACTATGTGTAGGAAAATAAATAAATAAGTGTTCACCTCGGGTTCCATGGTACTCCATCCTGGTGGAAACCAACACAGTCAGAGCAGGGCTTGATCTGTGGAGTTGCTGGAGCATGGCAGATGGAGTATATTTAATAACATAACATACACATTTGTTAGCATTATTTAACTTCACAAGTCTACAGTACAAGTAGGCTACAGAGAGAGGAGAGTTGATTGAGTCAGAGAGGTGCCGGTTTGTCTGAGCGGGGTGTGGGGGTACTATTAACATTCTCTTTGTTGCTTACCTGGGAGAGAGAGCATGTGTCCCCCATCCCCCTTTCCTGCCTATACAGTTGCAAATCGAATCAGGGACTAAAAGGGGGATCTATTGTTTGTCTGGGTGGGGTCTAACCTTTTGGAGGCTGACCCCCACCCCCTTATTCAATGTGACCACTGCTATAAAGACTATGACATGTAAGCTTGTAGTGTGTGTGTGACTCAGCGGCCGACAGGCTGTTGTGTGGTGGGGACCTCAGGGTCTCCATAGGAAGGCTGTTTGTACTTGTAATAAATCGGAAGCAAAGAAACCTCACTTACTGGAGTGAAGACTCAAATTAATTCTACCACCATTCATTCTCACCACTGGGACAACAAACTTAACTACAATATGGCGTTGTTGGCAACTACAAATAGAGCCTTTAAGGCCGTGGAAGAGATACTTCACAGATGTACACATACACACACACACACACACACACACACACACACACACGCACACGCACACGCACACACACACACACACACTTGAGAGATGGCCAAGGTCAAGGAGATTAGCTTTCATACTGTCTGTCTCTCCTGTGCGGTCTCTACCTGTCAGCTTTCCCACCGTCTGTCTGTCTTTAGTCTTTATCAGGATCCCCAGAGTGTTGATTTTGTCGACTAAAACTATGACGAAAAACAGCTCGTCGACTACCTTTATTCACTGACGAAAACTAAATGAAAACTAAGCTACGATGACTAAAACTAACACTAAATGTACTGACAATTTGGTCAACAAATAAAAACTAGACTAAAATGTTAGTGAGGGACTAGTGGAGAAGAGATCCAGTAGAACTGAAAGACACGTCATTTCATGTTTGGTTGCGCTCGAGTGATGGGCTCTGAAAATAGCCGATCCACAAGCTCACAACGCGTCGCGCTGCGACGCGTTGTGAGCTTGTGGATCGGCTATTTTCAGCATTCAACCAAGTGTAAAATCAGCCATTACGACGCCATCAAGGCACCGCCACAATACAATTTAGTCGACTAAATCAACTGTAGATTTAGTCGACTATAATCTCATGATATCTACTCGACTATAGATAAAAAACTAAAACATTTCAGATTACTAAAATATGCCTAAAACTAAAATGGAATTTTATTCAAAAGACTATAACTAAAGCTAAATCAAAATGTGCTGTCAAAATCAACACTGGATCCCCATATAGCTTCCACAAAGTGGTCGCTACTCTTCCTGGGGTCACTACAAAATGAACAAATACAAAGAGTTTTCACAAAATACTAATGGTTGTCCCCTCTCTAAGCTTTCCTACCGCCTGTCTCTCCTACATTGTCTCTCTCTCAGCTTTTATTCTGAAAAATAAAACAGAAAAAAATAACAGTGCCCACTCTCTTAACCCATTAAAGGTAGGGTAAGTGATTTGCGTTGGTTAAAATAATTGTTAAATAGCTCTATATTCTGATAGTACTCATTGCTATAGAGTGTTTGTTCAGTATTAGGAGTCTCCTTGTCTCTCCACCTCTTTATTAAACAGAAAATGCATTTTCGTTTCAGTTTCAGTTTCATTTCCAATTTTATCCAACCAGGACAGAGAACTCAATCAGGATACAGATTAAACAAGTGAAATTGGAAGTGATGACACTAAGAAATTAACATGCAAAATTGGAACTGGAACACTATACAAATTAAGCTTAAAAATTGGTACTTTCTCCTGATTGGCTGAGATTTTGACACCTACCGAAAAATGTATTTTCTGTTTATTAAAGAGCTGGAGAGACAGGGAGACATCTGTTACTGAAAAAACACTCTATAGCAATGATTACTATCAGAATATAGTATTTTAACCTTTTAACAAAATACTTTTTGTTTTAACCAAAAAATATCACTTACCCTACCTTTAATCATTCACTGCCTGAATTATTTCAGATTTTTTGCAGTTTTTCATTGAAAAAAAAAGGTACTCAGGAGCCGAGATACAGAATTTTTTAGTTTTAAGTTAACAAGGAAGTGGATAGGAGTCTAGATCTTTGAAAAATCATATCTCCTTGGTCTTTGGGTCAAATTTAATTAAACAAATTAAAACATTAAAAACTTGATCTTGGCAATCAAGTGATGGATTTGAAAAACGAGTTAACTCGATCTTGGCAATCTTAAGACCTGTGACGCATCTGTGTCATTTTTAGATTTCTTTGGCTATTAAAAAAATAGCAGATATATTTTTTATATATTTTTGAAAAATCGTGAAAATGTGTGCAAATCTCTGAATATATATATATTTTTAAAGCGGACATTTGTAACTCAAATCTTTGCTTCTGGGAATTCTACAAATGTCTTCTAAATCCTAACATTTTTTTTTGAAAAAACTTATGTTATATCAGTGATTCTCAAACATTTTTATGTCAAGCACCCCCAAAATGATATGTATTTGGCCGCGGACCCCTCCATCTCAAAACATGTTCCAGGGACCCCACCAGAAGCAAAGATTTGAGTTAAAAAATAAAATAATAATAAAATATATATACTCAAAGATTTGCACCAAATTACAATATTTTTCAAAAAATAGCAGATGTACAAGCTTGTAGATCTGCTATTTTTTTAATAGCCCAAAGAAATCTATAAAATGACACAGATGCGTTCCAGGTCTCAATGGGTTAAACAAATCCCCTCCCCTTCCCCCTCTCTCTCCCCACCCCCCCCCCCCCCCTCCCCCCTCTCTCTCAAATGGCCATTGTGTTTCTGAGACGCAACAAAGCAGACATAATAACCATGAAAACCATGTTATGGCTCATGATAATCAACTAAGTCACCTGGTAGGCTCAGTGGGTGATGAAAACTCATTAATTGTAATTACAGGATGATTGTATATAGAGTGCACATCATAATAATGGACAGTGTATATTTTATGTCTCGGGCTGTAATGTGCCATTATCATTAACCTATCCCAGAGGTGAGATTAAAGCTTCCCTACCTCTCTCTCTCTCTCTCTCTCTCTCTGAGACTTCAAAGTTGGTTGACATCTGCAGACCTTATACTTAGAACGGAAAATGGTACAATTGAGTAGAACATAAAAATGGTAGCATGGAATTAAAAAATATATAACAGATTTTTGATTTATTTTATAGAATAGCAAATGGTACACGAGAGCAGTCCATAGGTAGAGCATAATAGAATAGAAGAGGTGTAGTTTGTACCTTCAGGGTTCAATGTGTGGACCATTCTTGTCTCACAGAACACAGTGAAATAGCACATATTGACAATTCCGTAAATACACGGCTAGAAAACCCGAAAAGCTGTGCATGTGAGCCGCGAATCCCACGGGTGAAATAACGCGGGTTGCAACCCGGAAGCAGAGCTGTCCCCCAACAACATGATTTAACATTGTGTGCCTATCGGTACGTAACTCGGACGGCGCTGAGTCGGCCTAAGACTGTGCGCCTCCACCATGGTCCGAAAACGAAACAAAGTCAATGGAGGGGATTTGCGGCTCCTATGCACGGCTTTTCAGGTCTTCTAGTCGTCTATGTACGGAATGTCAATCCGTGCTATTTCACCATGTTGTATGAGATCAGGTTGGTCTCACACTATTATCTGTTAGGGGCAGTGGTGGAAAAAGTACTCAAGTACCAATACTGAAATATAAAAATACTCTGTTACAAGTAAAAGTCCAGAATAAAAAAATTACTTAAGTAGAAGTACAAAAGTATTGGCATCTAAATGTACTTAAAGTACCAAAAGTAAAAGTACTAAATATTTGAAAATAGCCGATTCTACAAGCTCACAACGCGTCGCGATGCGACGCAGTTGTGATTTATATCTGAAATGTAACTAGTAACTAAAGTTTTCAAATAATTGTAGTGGAGTAAAAGTACAATATTTGCCTCTGAGATGTAGTGAGTAGAAGTAAAAGTATTGCAAATTGGAAATACTCAAGTAAAGTACAAATACCTCAAAATTGTACTTAAGTACAGTACTTAAGTAAATGTACTTAGTTACTTTCCACCACTGGTTAGGGGGACGGTGGTTCCCAACCTTTTTTTCATGTCAAGGACCCCCAAATTATTATGTATATTTGGCCGCGGACCCCCATCTGAACAGAGTGTGTGCCTGAGGGACCCCAGAAGCAACATCGTTTGTCAAAATGTTTCACAAAAATATGAGTCATTGTTGTGCAAACGTTTGTTAAAAGTTTGGACAGAAAAGTTGGACAGCACAATGTTTCTATAGGACTATTAATGTTGCACCTGTAATCATTTAATCCAGGAACCCATCTGTGTCATTTTAGATGTCTTTGGCTGTTCCAGTGCCGTGCTATGACCTTGTAGATCTGCTATTTGTGAAAAAAGAAATCGTGAAAATGTGTGCAAATCTTTGAATGTATATATATATATACACATAAATGTTTTTACTCAAATCTTTGCTTCTGGTGGGGGTCCAAGGGACAAAATATTTTGAGATGGGGGGGTCCGTGGTCAAAATACATGTCATTTTGGGGGTCCTTGACATGAAAAAGTTTGAGAAACACTGACATATAGCAACATACGTTTAAAAAAAAAACTGAAAAACTGTTAGGATTTAGAAGATATTTGTAGAATCTCCCAGAAGCAAAGATTTGCGTAATTTTCTTTCGCTTCAAATATATATATATATATGTAGTCAAAGGTTTGCAAACCTCTGATCCTGCTCCTCGTGTCAGAAACACAAACAATCCCTCTGGGCGTTTGTGCTGAGAAAGAACGTTTGGCATCGTGTTGGAGAAGTATATGAGAAATAAATCAATGAGTGTGACCGTTAACATTCACCCTGAGTTAAGGGGCACCATGTAACTTTTTAGAACAACTACATAGAATATCGTTGCTGTCGGGCAGAAGCCTAACTTTTTGAGTATTTTTTCGTAAATGAACGCCCTACTTGATCAACGTCACACATAAGTATGAAAAGTAGCAGATCTACAAGCTCGAATCCTGAAAAGTAACAGTTTTGGACCTGTTCTCCTTCAGGTTTCTATCCGACAGAGACGATATGATGTCCCACAAAATTATAAAGCTACATTTTTAAGCAATGACAAACATCCTTCCATAAATGTATAGACTCAGGGGGGGTCCCTGCTGTAGGGGCGTCACTGTATTTCTATCCTAGTAATACTATGTAGAGAGACGATGAGTTTCATCCGGACATTCAAGACTCTAGTGTCGCACAGGTAGGAACGTCAAACACACAAGAGACACAAAAGATTCCCTATTTATCGACCGTTTCTCCTGGGGAACTCCTGCCCCTTACATATAGTGTCAGTAAGAAAGTAATATAGCCAGCACTCCAAAGTCCTTCTGGAACTTTTAATTCATATGCGCACGGACAGACACAGCAAAAAACGGACGCGTTTCGGCGTCAAGCCTTCCTCAGCGTGTATCAAATGTATCATGCACGCCGAGGAAGGCTTGACGCCGAAACGCGTCCGTGTTTGCTGTGTCTGTCCGTGCGCATATGAATTAAAAGTACATTCGGAGTGCTGGCTATTACAGTAGGTGGCCAGTGACTTTGACCAGTTTCACTCTCTAAACCTTTGCATCATGCGTGTCACACCAAACAGAATGCGGCACACAACACCAATGGTTTTGATCATGTGGATTGTGGAAGTTAAAGGAGGAGTTCACCCAAAAAATGACTTATTTTCTATCAATTGCACACCCTATGAAGCCTTGAATCCATGGATTCTTTTTTGTTTTTGTCACATTCTTAAGCTAATAATTTGATTCCCGTCTCCTACCGGCTAATGTATCCGGTAGGAGACACAAAGTAGATTATTTGTGTCTCCTACCGGAAATACACACGGTCATCAAATTATTGTCTTAGGAATGCCACAAAAACAAAAATTAATCCATGAAATCAAGGCTTCATGGGGTGTGTAATTGATAGAAAATAAGTCATTTATTGGGTGAACTCCTCCTTTAAATGGTGGATTTGTGGATAGGACTCTATATGAACAAGACTTGTTATATAAACAAAACGCATCGCATTCTGTTTGTGTGACATGCATGATGCAAAGGTTTTGGAAGTGGAACTGGTCAAAGTCACTGGCCACCTACTGTACTTTCTTACTGTGAATCTCTGTGAGTCGTGCACAGGGCAAACTGCATTATATACAGACTGAGAGTGCTCGTTTCAGCGTTCTACTATATAGTGTCAGCAGTGGTGGAAAAAGTACTCAAATTCTTTACTTAAGTAAAAGTACCAATACTGCAATATAAAAATTCTCTGTTACAAGTAAAAGTCCGGAATTAAACATTTACTTGAGTAAAAGTACAAAAGTATTGGCATCAAAATGTACTTAAAGTACCAAAAGTAAAAGTACTAAATATATGGAAATATCAGATCTACAAGCTCACAACGCGTAGCATTGTGAGCTTGTAGATCGGCTATTTTCAAATAGCCTAGGTATAAAATAGGGCTAAAGTGGTTAATGTATGTTTCATTATATCATAGTTTATATCTGAAAAGTAACTAGTAACTCAAGTTTTCAAGTTTACGTAGTGGAGTAAAAGTACAATATTTGCCTCTGACGCGTTTTGTGTCACCTCTGTGCGCAAGCTCGTGAGTCCAGCCCATTGGTCGAAAACCGTTGTCGCTCGTTCATGTGTCTGGCCCTGGCCGTAATAAGCCGCAGTACCTATGAATGGCCAGCATGACCAATGCGCTTCACTGCTCCCTCTGGGTTCTGGGGGCTCGGTTACACACTGTTGTTGTGTTGCTGTGGGACTCTACTGGTGTAACTGGTATGATGCGAGTTCTCACTTGGACAGTGGGAAGCATGACGAAAATAGCAGAACTACGGGTCGCGGGTGGTCTGAGTTCGTTCCCCTCCATTGTATATAGAGTGAAAATCATGATCATCATAATTGTTGTGGTGTACTGGGAGCTGCACACCATCTTCTCTGGCCCAAATACCTTATCTCTCTCTCTCTCTCTCTCTCTCTCTCTCTCTCTCTCTCTCTCTCTCTCTCTCTCTCTCTCTCTCTCTCTCTCTCTCTCTCTCTCTCTCTCTCTCTCTCCCTCTCTCTCTCTCTCTCTCTCTGCTTTAAAACACACCACTCTACCACCCGTGTCTGTCCTCACAGTGGTTCTCCAACATGTTTTGGCTTGATTAAACCCCCTTGCCTTCTTATCATGTATAAACATGAGCCACTTGTATAACAACTCACAAAGTGCTCGCTGCAGTACACACGCAGACTGGCACGGGCATGTTCCTGCAAAGGCACGTTTTCAAGGACATGCCCGTGCTTTACTAGCCTGGAATCCAGACTGATGCGCTCCGTTCGTTCGGCAGAATTTTCTTTTTTCAGTCTGGTCATTTGACTCGTCATCAATTCTGTTGTTAAGCCATGGAACAACTTCCGGGTCAAAGTGTGTGTTTTGCCGGTATGTCGCAGTGCTGTGTCCCTCTCTGTTTCAACAGATCTGAGACTAAAATAACGACTAAAGCGTCGTTAAATAATTTAACGACACTACATAATTGAGTCACTGAAGTATAATAATTTAGTCTTATTTAGTCACTAAAGTCAGTGCCTGTTGGACCCCGGAAGTGACGTCGGCCTACAAAA